>NC_080671.1:288011995-288354302 GCF_030247195.1 Topomyia yanbarensis | reverse complement strand
TGCTATTGACAGGCACGTTCCAAAGAAAGTTCACCATCAACAAACCGGCCCTCCATGGCAAACGAGTACACTGCGACGGCTGAAGTCTATAAAGAGAGCTGCCCTGCGGAGGTTTACCAAGTAACGCACAATATCACTCAGAGACTATTACGTCAGTCTAAACCCTGCATACAAACGAGCCAGCCAACACTGTTTCTATCGATATCAGCAAAATATTCAGCGTAATCTCAAGTCGCATCCTAAACGTTTCTGGAAATATGTGAACGAGCAGCGCAAGGAATCAGGCCTGCCGTCGTCTATGACTTTCAATGGGAATACAGCTACCACATCTCGAGACATATGTGCACTTTTTTCGGAAAAATTCGCGAATGTATTCACAGATGAGGCACTAACTATTGAGCAAATCGAACTCGCCGCTAGCAGAGCTCCACTTGTAGGCCAAGCTTTGGGTGCTATCGATGTCGATGCAACGATGATTACCAGAGCTTCCTCTCGGCTTAAGTCAACTTTCAATCCGGGACCCGACGGGTTCCCCTCCGTTATCCTGAAAAGGCACATTAAAGCTTTTATTACTCCGCTTCTTCATATTTTTCGAGCATCTATTGCTAGAGGAGTTTTCCCGTCTTACTGGAAATACGCGAACATGTTCCCTGTCCACAAGAAGGGTAACAAGCGAGACGTCAATAACTACCGTGGAATAACTTCATTGAGTGCAGTTTCAAAGTTGTTCGAGCTGGTGATTATGGAACCTCTTCAGGCTCATTGTAAGCAGTACCTAAGTGACGATCAACACGGCTTCACGTCCGGGCAGTCAACAGCGTCTAACCTGCTGTGTTTTACATCCTACATAACAGAGAGTATGGAACATCGTGCTCAAACCGACGTTGTTTACACCGACTTATCTGCCGCTTTCGATAAGATAAATCACGATATCGCAATCGCAAAAATGGAGAGATTTGGAATAAATGGCAGTGTTTTGCAGTTGTTTCGATCCTATCTCACAGACCGAGAGATAGCGGTTATCATAGGAGATTGTCAGGCCCCCACCTTGATTTCTACGTCAGGAATACCTCAAGGAAGCCACTTGGGACCGTTGATGTTTCTACTATACTTCAATGATGTACATCTAGTTCTGAAGACTCCACGATTGTCCTTCGCAGATGACCTCAAGATATTCCGCCTAATTCGGTCAATTGAAGATTGCAGATTTCTCCAACAGCAGCTTGATGTCTTTGCTGATTGGTGTAACACGAACCGCATGTGCGTGAGCCCGAAGAAGTGTTCGGTAATGTCGTTTTCACGGAAAAAAGATTCGATTCATTTTACCTACCGTCTACTAGAAACAGACATTGAACGCGTCAGTCACGTTAAAGATCTGGGAGTGATTCTGGATCCTCAACTTACGTTTAAACAGCACGTCTCCTATGCAGTTGGTAAAGCATCTCGAGCACTGGGATGCATCTTCAGAATAGCCAAAAATTTTACGGATATCTATTGTCTCAAATCGCTCTACTGTTCTTTATCGCGATCAATTCTAGAATATTGCTCTGAAGTTTGGAGTCCAAACTACAATAATGGCATTGAGAGAATAGAGTCCGTTCAGCGTCGCTTTTTACGTTTCGCGCTTCGTAGATTGCCGTGGAGAGATCCTTCCCGACTACCTCGCTATGAAAACCGGTGTCAGCTAATTCAACTAGAGCCCCTACATGTTCGAAGGAATACTGCAAGAGCCTTGTTCATCGATGACACTCTGCAAGGTCGTATAGATGCCCCAGCTATTCTGGAACAAATCAACATAAACGTCGCTCCTCGAACACTACGCAACAACATTATGCTCAGATTACCATTCCGACGCACTAACTATAGTATGTATGGAGCCATCACTGGTCTGCAACGAATTTTTAACCAGGCAGCTACGGCATTTGATTTCAACGTTTCTCGACAAAATCTGCGTATACGTTTTTCCAGACTATTTAATCAATTAGCTAACAACACTTGACCTTTTTATTTGTTTTTAATTATTGTATGTCTATTGTTTTTGTGTACTTGATTGTTAGTAATTAGACTAGTATATAAGTCAACATCATAGGGGCTTTGATATGCCTGTTGATGTATTGAACAAATAAACAAAATAAACTATACTATACTATACTATACTATACTATACTATACTATACTATACTATACTATACTATACTACACTATACTATACTATACTATACTATACTATACTATACTATACTATACTATACTATACTATACTATACTATACTATACTATACTATACTATACTATACTATACTATACTATACTATACTATACTATACTATACTATACTATACTATACTATACTATACTATACTATACTATACATGCTGTACTTTTGTTACATCCTCTTTTTTTTTATTCATTTCGTTTATTTGATAGGCACAAATGCGTTAGCTTGGCGGTGCCAAATTCTTTTGTTTTTACATTTTTGATATTTTAAAACTAAGAGGTTACAATGTTGAAATATTTTTTTTTAAAAAGAAAATTTTTACAGCTATCTTAAGACTAGAAATAAGATTCTATATACAAGAGAGGGGGAAAAAGATTTTTTTTATGAAAAATTAAAGGGTTGTGTACAGGACACGACCACGGTGACATTAAAAATATAGCTTTTTTATCTATCACACATATCGACACACGTTCTTGTTCACTCGCCTGTTTTCATACGTTACAATTTGCTATATACCCTCCCCATTAAAACATAATTTATTGAAGGTCTTTTAACGGTAATCTATTAATTAATCAAGTATCTCACTAGGTGATTGGCATTATTTGGCTGATCCATCTAGTAAAAATAGGCTGGTCTGTCCAGAAAATATATTCAAAAGAAAAGTTCCATATTGAGAGCTGTGATGAGGAAACCCACGCCCGCCAACGGAAATATACAGATTCTCCATAAAATATGAAATTTCATTTTCCATTTAAATTTTCAATAATGTACTAATGAACTTAAGTAAACAATCTTAAGTGCAAGTATTTCTTGATCGATTAGTGGTGGAAAAATGAAATTATTTGATAAATTACATTGTTATGCAACGTTCGCACTACCAGTTAAAACGGGTTTTTATGCTATCTTGGTGATATTTTTCTTGTTGCTAATTATTAAAACGTGTTATAACTCTGTAGTGTAAACATTGTATTATTAAACCAATTCTGCAGCGTTTTATGTTATATAGGTGTTTTATGTGGTAATAGGACTGACATAATTATATGTTCAGTACAGCGGTTTGTTTCATAATTTAGAACAGATTTATTTTAAAATTTAAATTAGTATACACAACCGTATTTGTTGTATACCTTAAAACGCAATTAGAACCGTGTTTTAAATACATAGGGTAGGACAGATATTCTGACTGGTTTAACTGGGAAAACAATTTTAAGTCCAGTAACGCTTAAGACATGGCTTGAATTTGAATCGAAAAAGAGCACCCGCTTCAACTGCTGCTGGGACGGTAAGTTCTGTTTTAAAACTTTCCGTTGTGTGCAGTACGAAACAAAAGTGTTTGAAATTAGAAAACAAAAAGTTCTGCTGGGAATGTGATTGTTTCCGATGCAATTACACTCAGATTTTTCACGCAGGGGATACAGGCCGTGTAAATGAAAACCGCGTAAATTTAAAAAAAACGCGTTAATGAAAACCGCGTAAATTTCAAAATCCGCGTAAAAACCTGAGTGTACTCTCCTATATAAAATACTACGCTGCTGAACAGTGCAATAACTACAGAAGCACGTTGTCAGATGCCTTACTGATAAAAAACAATACATTATAACCGAAATATGAAACATGAAAACCAATTGGCTCTTACCCTACGCAGCAATAAAGCGCCGTAAACATGGATTAACAAGTTACAACGCACACGCATGCATAAAAATAAATATATTTTTTTCAAACGCAACACTCTTAAGCAGCACACACCGTATTGAATTAAATCCAAACCACCCCGCCCACCCACTTTGCAAATCATTCTGTGACACCATGCTGGTACCCGACAAATCCGCACACGGCCACCGCTGCCGAAAATGCATAGCGTCTACCGCTTATTGTAGTGCCCAGACGCTGCAGCCATGATCTTACCCGTTCGACATAAGAACAAAAACTTATTCAAACGGGTACGCGTCACCTCTATTTATAAACTAACCGTATATGGTTTAGTCACTTAAGTGCGAGTGTGTGCAAATGCCAACGTTACCGAAAATCGATAGCGCTTATTGCATCGCCCGGAGACGACGTTGCTCGTGTGGGATAAGAGCAACAACTGATTTAAACGGACATGCGTTGCTTCTATTTATGACTTTTCGTGTTTCATTGAGCAACTAAGCTGCCCTCTTTTGACGGCTGTGTCTGAGAAATCTGCCTCACGAATGGTATTTTTCCCGTTTTTTGTGAACTTTTTAATTTTACCAATTTCCAAAAGTCTACTTTTATTGGGGAGATATTAAATTATTACCAATATTTAAGTTAGGTGTTTCTGAATCGGCTGGTGTATGAATGATTAAAATCCATCTAGTAATATCGGAGTTATAAGCGTGCAAACCTTACATAGTTTCGTTACATGGGAGATAGTTTAGATTTTAGAATGACACCTAGCCCCAGATAGTGGAGTAAGACATTTTTAATGTCAAAAAATTTAAAAAAATGAATTCAATAGTAATAATTTTTAGGAAATATTTACAGTTATCTTAAAACTAACAATATAGTTTGGTACACAAAAGGGGGAACAAATATTTACGAGAAAATTCGCAGGTGTTTTAAGACTAGGGATACAATTCTATTTACAAGATGGGGGACAATAGTTTTAACAAAGAGGTAAAATTACAACTATCTTAAAACTAGGAATACAGAATACAAATTTGAACTTTTTTAGCGGAGACTTATGCTTGGTCAAGATATTCAGAGGGGGGCTGTAGAAGCAGTTGTATCAAGGACAGGGGAGAGAAAGCGTAGATGGTGACCGGGAGAGAAGAGCAAAACTTGCAACTTTCGGGTAAACGGGAGATCAGCGAAAGATTACCGCCTCAGTCTAGTAGGTCGGATTGGCGGATGGTATTCTTCGGACCCGCGGGGAATCCTTCAAAAGTCATCGGACCTTGAGTCGCTCTCGCTTCAGTTTCCGTAGTGGTAAGTGCGACGGCGGTTACATAGTTGCAGTCTGGAGCTGATCGGTCCCACAAGGCACGAGAAAGCTTCTAAAACGAGAAATAAAAAGAGAGGGGCTAAATTGGGATATTTGTCGTTTTTATGAAAGTATAAATAAGGGACATATAGGGGAAATCACGATTTGCCAGTATATCTCGGACTACCTCGGGCCCGAAGGGAATCTTTTAACTGAGACCTGGCGTCCAAGTACCCGGCGCATACCCAGACAACGTGCTCGATGTCGTGATAGCCCTCGTCACAAGCGCACAGACTACTCTCCGCAAGCCCAATACGCCGCAAATGCGCATCCAAGGTGTAGTGGTTGGACATAAGTCGGGACATTACACGAATAAAATCCCAACCCACATCCATCCCCCTGAAACAAGGCTTCATTGATACCTTTGGGATAATGGAATGTAGCCATCGTCCAAGTTCACCATTGCTCCACGAGGTTTGCCAAATGTTGAGTGTCCTCTGACGACAAATACTAAAAAATTCGTTGAAGCAGATTGGTCTTTCGTATATGTCACCATTTAATGCGCCCACCTTTGCTAATGAGTCGGCCTTTTCATTGCCCGGGATAGAGCAATGAGAGGGGACCCAAACAAAGGTAATTTGATAAGATTTTTCAGATAACGTACACAAGGACTCCCGTATCTTCCCCAGGAAATATGGGAATTGCTTTTTGGGCTTCATCGCATGAAGAGCCTCGATGGAGCTGAGGCTGTCCGAAATGATAAAGTAGTGATCTGTGGGCAGAGTGTCGATGATCCCAAGGGTGTACTGAATTGCAGCTAACTCTGCGACGTAAACTGAAGCGGGATTATTGAGCTTGAATGAAGCGGTGATAGTATTGTTGAAGATACCGAAGCCAGTGGACCCATCGAAATTTGATCCGTCAGTGTAAAACATTTTGTCGCAGTCGACTTCTCGGAATTTATTATAAAATATATTGGGGATCCCCTGCGGGCGTATATGGTCCGGGATTCCACGAATCTCTTCCTTCATGGATGTGTCGAAGAATACAGTAGAATCAGAAGTATCTAGGAAACGGACACGGTTGGGATTGTACGAAGAAGGATTGATGCTCTGTGCCATGTAGTCGAAGTACAAGGACATAAATCGGGTTTGAGAATTAAGCTCGACGAGCCTCTCGAAGTTTTCAATCACCAACGGGTTCAGAATGTCGCATCGGATGAGCAATCGATATGAGAGTTCCCAAAATCGATTTTTTAGCGGAAGAACGCCCGCCAGCACTTCGAGACTCATCGTATGGGTCGAGTGCATGCAACCCAAGGCAATGCGCAAGCAACGATACTGGATTCTCTCCAGTTTGATGAAGTGTATGTTCGCAGCGGAGCGGAAACAGAAACACCCGTACTCCATCACCGACAATATCGTTGTTTGGTATAACCTGATCAGGTCTCCTGGGTGAGCACCCCACCATGTTCCAGTTATTGTGCGGAGAAAATTGATCCTTTGTTGGCATTTCTGTTTCAGATACCTAATGTGACATCCCCAGGTACCTTTAGAGTCGAACCAGACCCCGAGATATTTAAATGTGAAAACCTGGTTGATCGTTGCACCCATTAATAGAAGCTGGAGTTGCGCCGGCTCACGCTTCCTAGAAAAAACAACCAACTCAGTTTTCTCCGTGGAGAACTCAATACCCAGCTGAAGAGCCCAAGCAGACAAATTGTCCAAGGTATTTTGTAATGGTCCTTGCAAGTCGGCAGCTTTGGGCCCTGTAACAGAGACCACGCCGTCGTCTGCAAGTTGCCTTAGCGTGCATGAATTGGCAAGACAATCGTCAATGTCATTCACGTAGAAATTGTAGAGCAGGGGACTTAGACATGAGCCCTGGGGAAGACCCATGTAGCTAAATCGCGATGTTGTTAAATCGCCATGCGAAAAGTGCATGTGCTTTTCAGACAACAGGTTTAGCAAAAAGTTAATTAAAATTGGCGAAAAACCATGCTGGTGCAGCTTCTCTGACAGAATGTTGATAGAAACTGAGTCAAAAGCCCCCTTAATATCCAAGAAGACTGATGCCATCTGCTCTTTGTTAGCATAGGCCATTTGGATTTCTGTAGAAAGCAACGCAGGGCAATCGTTCGTCCCTTTGCCTTTGCGGAAGCCAAATTGTGTATCTGACAGTAAGCCATTTGCTTCAACCCAATTGTCGAGGCGAAACAAGATCATTTTCTCGAACAACTTCCGAATACAGGACAGCATTGCAATCGGCCGATATGAGTTGTGGTCGGAGGCTAGTTTTCCTGGTTTTTGGATGGCGATGACCTTCACTTGCCTCCAGTCATGAGGGACAATGTTACCCTCAAGAAACTTGTTAAATAAATTCAACAAGCGCCTTTTTGCAGTGTCAGGTAGATTCTTCAGCAAGTTAAATTTGATTCTGTCTAACCCTGGGGCGTTATTGTTGTATGATAAGAGAGCAAGTGAGAACTCCACCATCGAAAACGGTGTTTCGTTCGCGGTATCGTGAGGAGACGCGGCGCGGCACGTTTTCTGTACCGGGACAGAGTCCGGACAGATCTTCTTGGCGAAAGCGAATATCCAACGGTTTGAATATTCCACGTTCTCGTTGGTACTATTACGGTTACGCATACGTCGAGCCGTACCCCAAAGAGTGCTCATCGCTGTTTCTTTCGTTAACCCGTCGACGAACCGGCGCCAATAACTGCGTTTTTTGGCTTTCATTAGACTCTTCATTCGCCTTTCTAACGACGCGTACTGTAGATAGCTAGCGGGTAACCTGTCTTCCCGGAAGGCCTTATATGCAGTGGACTTTTCCGCGTACAGCACTGAGCACTCTTTATCCCACCACAGGGTGGGAGACCGTCCATGGGTATTCGCGCTGGGTACTGGTTTAGTCTGAGCTTGATTCGCACTGTCGAGAATCAAGCCAGCCAAAAACCTGTACTCTTCCTCCGGAGGAAGTTCTTGAGTGGATTCGATTTTAACGGATATCGCGGTCGCGTAACTCTTCCAATCAATGTTCCGTGTGAGGTCATACGAGACATTGATTGTTTCCGATGGTCTTGAGCCGTTAGCAATTGAAATCACGATAGGCAAATGATCGCTACCGTGGGGATCAGGGATCACCTTCCACCTGCAATCTAACTGTAGCGATGTCGAGCATAGCGATAAATCCAACGCACTTGCGCGTGCTGGTGGTGTAGGAATCCGCGTCATTTCTCCCGTGTTTAAGATGGTCATGTTGAAATTATCGCAAAGATCTTGGATTAATGTTGATCTATTATCATCATGAAGACAGCCCCATACCGTACCGTGCGAGTTAAAGTCTCCCAGAACTAGCCGCGGTGGATAATCGGTGGATCGCGGTAAGGATTCCGTGATATTACAAAGCGTTCGGTGCCCTACCGAGGCTCTAGGAGGAATGTAGATGGAAGCAATGCAAAGGTACCTTACCTTACCTTTGATTAAAACTTGACAAGCGACAATTTCAATGCCTGGTGTCGAAGGGAGGTTAATTCGGTTGAAAGAATAGCACTTTTTGATCCCCAAAAGAACTCCTCCATAAGGGTTTTCTCGATCCAGACGGATTATATTAAAGTCGTGGAAGTTGAGATTTATATCAGAAGTTAACCAGGTTTCACATAATGCGAAAGCATCACATTTTAAATTGTTTAGTAAGAATTTGAAGGAATCGATTTTCGGGAGGATACTTCTGCAATTCCACTGTAGGACAGTGATCGAATCAGTGACCTCGTTTGATGACTTAGCCATCGAAGGATACGATCGCTGCAAGGAGGGGCCATTTAGCAGTCAACTGTTTCAAAAATGTTTGCACCATAGGGAGAAAATGTATCAGAATGCTTTTAAGAGGATCAGTAACATTGAAAGCTGTGAAAATTAAGTCCACTATGTCAGAAAATTTCATTAGTCCGCTACTGGACTGAGTATCTGTTTGAAAAAAGGGAACACTTGGGGTTTTTGGTGTTCCTGGAAGTGGTGGATACTCCTTGTTAGAATTAAAATTTCCAAGTCCTGGAGCAACTTGCTTCGGCTTTAGTGCATCACTTCCATTGGATTTATTGATTGTAATTGGCTCACTCTGAGTGGACGACACCTTGGCACCCTTACGAGGTAATCTAGGGGAGGCTAGATTTTTCCTCTTCCTGGACTCCCCTGAGTTAACCAAAGATGTTCCCTCTTGTGGGTCGTCAGATTCTTGCTCAACGCCAGCCAAAAGAGCAAAGGAATTTTCGGAAGGGACAGATGGCGAAGCATTCTTAAGAATTTCTGCATAAGAGCGCTTCGAGCGTTCCCTAAGGGAGCGCTTAATTTTATCCCCGCGCTGTTTGTACGCGGGGCATGATTTAAGATCATGCGGAAGGCCCCCGCAGTAAATACACTTTTCAGTTTCTCCACCGCAAGAGTCATCCTCATGTTCTCCCTCGCATTTGCCGCACCTTTTCTTATTGCCACAATAGGTGGCTGTGTGGCCCAGCTGCTTGCAATTGCTGCAGTTCATTACCCGCGGTACGAACAGGCGAACAGGTAGACGAACCCTATCCAGGAGGAGATAGTTGGGGAGGGAAGACCCGGAGAAAGTCACCCGAAGCGAGTCTGACAATGAATAAGTTCATACTATGTTGCGTTTCGGCTTCGCCTCATCAGAAACCGACACTAACACATTGTCGGAATAGATTAGCGCCGGCTTGACGCAAATCCCTTAAAACTAAAACACACTATGTGTTTCAATCAAACGACTGATCAAACGTGATGTCCCGTTCGAGCAGAAGTTCTGTTTATGCCGATGAGACACAAGTGAAGCCGAAACTTGTCTTGGCTTAGCAGGCCTATGCGAAAGCACCTTGCTATATTTCACCCTAAGGAGGAAAATTTGGTAAAAACCAAAAACCAAAACCGTCAAGCCGGCGCTAATCTATTCCGACAATGTGTTAGTGTCGGTTTCTGATGAGGCGAAGCCGAAACGCAACATAGTATGAAATAAGGATTTGTGCCCTCCTGTACAAAGACTGGTTTTTACCAACAAATTTTCACCCTAGTGAGAAATTTTGGTTTTTACCAAATTTTCCTCCTTAGGGTGAAATATAGCAAGGTGCTTTCGCATAGGCCTGCTAAGCCAAGACAAGTTTCGGCTTCACTTGTGTCTCATCGGCATAAACAGAACTTCTGCTCGAACGGGACATCACGTTTGATCAGTCGTTTGATTGAAACACATAGTGTGTTTTAGTTTTAACCCATTATATCCTAGCGTATGAAATTTCATACGCAGCACTATCAATCGTTTAACGCTGATTTACTGCAGAATTTTGGCATCTAACTGCTTTATTATTGCACTAATGGGATCATTACACCTCATATTTCATTGTGAAACAAGACAACTGCTATTTCCTATAATTTTGTTTACATTTTTGAACCGTGTATAGTTGGGGCAAATGGCGGCTGAAAAGTAAGCAATACATTTAATTGAATTTTATTGTTGGAATTCGTGCTAATAATTCCATTATGTGACAAAACGTTCCTACAGGTGTAAAAGAAGTGTTGTCTATCAGAAAATGTGAAGAAATATGTCAAACAACATAAAATTTGTTGTTTTTATTTAAGCGCACGAAATTTTTTGCGCGAGATATTTTCATTCTCAAAACCATTTTAAGCGGTGATTTTATTTTTCCCATAATCTTTGATACATTTTTTAGTGGAATTGAAGATATCACTGCATTTGGCTCACTTTTTGAAACCCCTGGGTTATAATGGGTTAAGGGATTTGCGTCAAGCCGGCGCTAATCTATTCCGACAATGTGTTAGTGTCGGTTTCTGATGAGGCGAAGCCGAAACGCAACATAGTATGAAATAAGTATTTGTGCCCTCCTGTACAAAGACTGGTTTTTACCAACAAATTTTCACCCTAGTGAGAAATTTTGGTTTTTACCAAATTTTCCTCCTTAGGGTGAAATATAGCAAGGTGCTTTCGCATAGGCCTGCTAAGCCAGGACAAGTTTCGGCTTCACTTGTGTCTCATCGGCATAAACAAAACTTCTGCTCGAACGGGACATCACGTTTGATCAGTCGTTTGATTGAAACACATAGTGTGTTTTAGTTTTAAGGGATTTGCGTCAAGCCGGCGCTAATCTATTCCGACAATGTGTTACTGTCGGTTTCTGATGAGGCGAAGCCGAAACGCAACATAGTATGAAATAAGGATTTGTGCCCTCCTGTACAAAGACTGGTTTTTACCAACAAATTTTCACCCTAGTGAGAAATTTTGGTTTTTACCAAATTTTCCTCCTTAGGGTGAAATATAGCAAGGTGCTTTCGCATAGGCCTGCTAAGCCAAGACAAGTTTCGGCTTCACTTGTGTCTCATCGGCATAAACAGAACTTCTGCTCGAACGGGACATCACGTTTGATCAGTCGTTTGATTGAAACACATAGTGTGTTTTAGTTTTAAGGGATTTGCGTCAAGCCGGCGCTAATCTATTCCGACAATGTGTTAGTGTCGGTTTCTGATGAGGCGAAGCCGAAACGCAACATAGTATGAAATAAGAATTTGTGCCCTCCTTACAAAGACTGGTTTTTACCAACAAATTTTCACCCTAGTGAGAAATTTTGGTTTTTACCAAATTTTCCTCCTTAGGGTGAAATATAGCAAAATGAATAAGTTGTCTTATTATTCTCATTTGCGGAATACAATTTCTTGCATTCCAGAATCTTCACATGTTCAAGTGAGGGGTCCTTAAAGCAACCAACTCCGTACTTCAACACGTCTTCGCACTTCAAACCCGGTTCGGCGACGACCCCGTCGATCTCCACTGCTAAACAAGGAATATACGCTTTAAATTGCTTTGTAAAACGATCGCTGCGAGCAATCTAGTTTGCCTGGTCGAGGTCATTCACTAATATGCGTATCTTATTAGTTCTAACACGTGTTATCTGAGCTACGGCCGGGTAGTTAGCGGTCAGCTCCCGTGAGATTTCTAAAATATTAAGCGATTTCGTGATGGGCCGGAAATAGACCACCCAGGGTCCAGTCGAACTGGCTGGTATGTTTTAATACGGGGAGGACTGGGGGAATCAGGGGAGGGAGTAATTTCGGGTTTATCCGGTATATCCATGGGAATATCATTCCCATCCAATGTTACTTCGCCCTCGGCCATTTAGGCATGAGGATAGCACGTGGTGTAAACGAGAGATGAAACTTATATTCAGGGGAAAGGGATCTAAGAAGTAGCGACCGATCGGGGGAAAGGGAAATGAAAAAAAAAGATACTTAGCTTATTTAGCGGCTTGTCCGGTTATATCACTATTCACTTCACCAACCTAGGCACCGGCGAACAAAGCCAGCCTCAAACAATGGTTGACCTTCACAATGTATATTACTCTATGCACAGCACAAGAAAAACGATCTGCTTCGATCGAGAGCTCAGACGATTGTGTGTTATATCCTCTTAGCAAAACATATTTAACCTATTCGGATTTGAGATGCTGGCCAAACATATCGAGCACACGTTTTCAAAGCATTCATTGTTCGATCACTTTTATCTATAACTAATTACAAATATGCCAACGTTGAGAGTTGACAAATGGGTAGCCTAAATTATGCATATCTGGCTATCTCTTTCTCACTTTCATGAAAAGTAAAAAAGTAAAAAGTAAAAGTAATTCAAATTTATTGAAGCAGTAGTGGAATTAAAATTGAAAATCAGACTGTATGCTCTTTTGTGAAAGAAGGAATTTCGGATAAATAATCATCAATAATTCTTTTGCTTCATTTTTATTTCACAGATTTAGCATAAATGGAGAGCATCTAAGCCCACCAGGCTGCGTAGTTGAGTGACTCGCCATCTACTAGATCTGTCATGTAAGCTACGCCAAAACCTAACGTATATCACAATTTCATTTGTGATACCAGCAACACATAACCATTCCGCAGGCTTCAATTCAATCAGCTACACGTTATTTTTAGGGTGAATCATTTGTGTTGGGTAGAACGTGTTGAGATGGAAACAAGGGGTACCAGCTATCAACAGTATGTTTCATTTTATAGGCATTGAAAAATAATTCAGCACCCCCTATGCTTTGATTATGCTCAAAACCTACCGATTTTTGCCAAACGGTGACTAAAATAGTCCTTCCAAAAAGCTCCGATGTCTGGAAAATATTGGAAGTACATAGTTTTAATATATATATATATATATATATATATATATATATATATATATATATATATATATATATATATATATATATATATATATATATATATATATATATATATATATATATATATATATATATATATATATATATATATATATATATATATATATATATATATATATATATATATATATATATATATACATATATAGTGTGTTTGGTTCATGGTTAAGAACCTTTTGGGGGGTGATAGACTGTCATATTTGGAGAAAAAAATTGTTCTACACATACCATCAAATCTCAACCGATACAGAGTTATTGAACTTTATGTGTAAAAAACTTATTTGTCTTAAAATACCTCTAACTCAAAAAGTATACTTTGTATTTCAAATATTTTAGGTCCACTGGGAAGGTGAGAAAATTTCCTATGCAATGGTGTTCTCATATCTTTTAGTTAATTAGTTTTAATTACCTTTTAGCTATAAAGTAGTTAAAAGTTAGTGTTTTTGAGGAGGTTTTTGCTAATTTTCTTGAAATAATGAAGTATGATTATAGCAATATCCATTATCCAAACGTTGGGTTTTAGGACGATTCATAATTTGTTCTTGGACGACATATTCCTATCTCTTCTCATTTCTTTGTAATTTCATGACTAGACTTTTCCTGTAACCGACTTGCAAGTGCTTAAAAGGCTCTAATCTTAAAAATATGCATTATATCGTTATTTACAAGATTTTATTGGAAAGCTAAGAAAATGTCCTATCAGTGTATGTACAAATATTTTTTTAGTTAAGTGTACTAAATGATTTTTTACTAACGAAATAACTCCAAATATGTGTTTTTTGGAGAGTTTTTTAATTACTCTAATTATTAATCAGCAAAATTTATCGTTACTCTTGTTCATTTGATGCCCCTTAATGTTCTCTATAACTTTTTATTAGACACTTTGTCTATATCTCTTTTTATTTTGCTGCTATTTAATAGTTAACACAGCATGAGCTCGCCACAAATGTAGTGGGTTCTAAATCGTTATTTTTGCATATGAAACGATGTGATAAAAACGATTTTGCGTCGGAAACCAAAAGAGATAATTGAATGGAGTCAAAGAAAGAATTGTAGAACTTGCTGAGATGCATTATTTCCATCATAATAATGGTGATATTTATTATTTACTATTTTAAGAAAATTAACGAAAATGCTAATAATAGCACTAACTTTAAACTAATTTACTTCTAAAAGAATACTAAATTCACTTAACTGAAAGGTATTAATACATTTTTCTCTGTAAAATTTTCCTGGCTTTCAAATAAAAAGAAAAAAAGTACAATAAGTGCCATACTTTTTCAATTAGAGCTGGTATTAGTGAAAATGAGATAAAAATATCCAAGTTGAATAACCCAAACTCATGAAAATAAGAAAAGGTAAGTGTATCATGTCAAAGAACGAATTATGTAGCTCTTCAAAACTAACAATCTGGATTATTAAAATGATGAGGTTAACTATTAGGATTTTTAAGAAATGAACGAAAAATCGATTAAAATTGTTTAATTTTCACTAAATTACTTTGAAAAGGCTACTTAAACTCATTAGCTGAAACATGTGAGGGCATCACTCAATGCAAAATTTTCTCACCTTTCCAGTGGAAAATATTTGAAATACAAAATATACTTTTTGAGTTAGAGGTATTTTAAGACAAATAAGTTTTTTACACATAAAGTTCAATAACTCTGTAACGGTTGAGATTTGATGGTATGTGTAGAACAATTTTTTTCTCCAAATATGACAGTCTATCACCCCCCGAGAGGTTCTTAACCATGAACCAAACACCCTGTATATATATATATATATATATATATATATATATATATATATATATATATATATATATATATATATATATATATATATATATATATATATATATATATATATATATATATATATATATATATATATATATATATATATATATATATATATATATATATATATATATATATATATATATATATATATATATATACATGGTTTTAAAATAATTTATAGAAGGAAAAAAGCAAAAAAAAGAATGCAAAATTTCAATAAAATTGCCTTCGGTGCACTGAAATTAATTTTCGGGTCCATGAATTTTTCTTGAATCGGTTTCAAATTTTACAGGTGTTTTAGTTGGGTTAACCCTCCGGAACTCGAGCTGGTGCCCTACGACAATTTCGCTAGATTTTCAGACCTGCTTGCACTCAGTGCACCAGCGCGACTGCCGCAAGGTTAAAGGGAAACTTTTTCAGCCCGGCACTCGTTGATATGGCTATCTTTATTTTTTTCTGACAAATCGCGAACAAGCTAATATATAATATATAGCTAAAATATATATACAGGCCAGATTCGATTATCCGTAGGGTGCAGAAAAATTTCGCTTCGAATAATCGAATCATCCGGATAATCGAATAAAAAAAACGTTTTTTTTCTTCATGAAATATACTTGTTATATGTTGAAACACGCTTTTAATACACCTAACAGCGTGGTGAGACATTTCTTACAACTCTTATCACTCTCTTCGGATATTTTATCGTTTGAGAACATTTAGAACTTGATGCTTCGCGATGTTTTTGATAACACATACTACATGGGATAGTGGCAGGACTCAGAGAATCGCTCAAATCAGCATAGGACAACATCAGTGCTAAAAATCTCAAATAAAATCAATAAGAAAGCGAAAAAATGGCCCATAAAATAAAATATCTAAATTGTGGTGGGAAAACTGAATTTTCCTAAAGGGGTTATATATTGTACTGAGCCAAAAAAATCGAAATTTTTTTTTGAATCGATTTGAAGTTTATACTTTACTCAAATTTCCAAAGCGACTGAGAACTAAGAAATCAACACTTTTTCTTGAAAAGGTAAATAGTAGCAGTGATACCATTCAAAGAAAATCAACAGTGAATATTTCCAGACTTGGTTTTATTTCCTATTTAAGAACTATTGTGTTTTTTATATCCTAGATTGCATGATTCAGTGATCGTAACCCAAAACTTCATAAAGTATTTGAAATTATTTAATTAAAATTTGTTTTGCCTTTCTCATATAAAGAAAGGCTATGCAATCACTGTAAAAATCGACTTTTTAACGGAGGGCCGAGTGTCATACACCATTCGATTCAGTTCGTCGAGATCGGCAAATGTCTGTGTGTGTATGTATGTGTGTGTGTCATTTAAACTCACACAATTTTCTCAGAGATGGCTGAACCGATTTTCACAAACTTAGTTTCATATGAAAGGTATAACGCTCCCATAAGCTGCTATTGAATTTTTAGTTGATCCGACTTCCGGTTCCGGAGTTACGGGTTGAAGAGTGCAGTCACACAGCAAATTCCCATATAAACTGGTACCACCATGATGTTCAAATGATGTAAAACATATTAAAATAGATGTAACATTACTCTAGTTTGCGGGTCTGGATCACTAATGATGAATCAAAGCAGCTTTGACCACATTGGCCACCTATGACAGTTCATGACGCCCCCGGGGAACCCGCCAAGTTCCTAAGCTAATATCAGACCCATTCCCCAACGAATTCTCTACCGATTTTTACAAACTTGATTTCAAATGAAAGATACAGTAATACCATTGACAGCTGCTGAATTTCATTCTGTTCTGACTCTTGCTTCCGGAGTTACAGGGGTGTTAGTAAGGATACACTGGAATTTCCCATATAAATCGGTACAATCGTAATACCTCAGAGGCTAAAAACTATTGAAATGGTCACCAAATTACTTCTAATCGCAGATTTAGATCACTGATAGCCAATCAAACATTCTTTGAATATATTGTCCACTATCGACGATTCCGGAAGTCCGGAATTCCGGGCATATTCCACAATTAAAGTCACATCGGTTCTTCGGTGATGACTGAACCGATTTTCTCAAACCAAGTCTCAAATGGAAGGCAAAATATGCAGTTGAGTATTGCGTCGCCGCACAACCCCCCACCCCCCTCCCCGCCTTGCCCATACACCTCACTCCTTCATCACTCCCCTCCCCTTGGACCACCCTCACGCCCGCATTTCCTTCATCCACCCCGTATAACGAAATAAGATGAAGTTCGCCAATATATCTGTGTGTATGTATGTATGTGTGTAATCTGTGTACATACATGTATGTGTGTATGTATGTGTGTATGTATGTATGTATGTATGTATGTATGTATGTATGTATCTATGTATGTATGTATGTATATGTGTGTGTATGTGCGGATTTGTTAACAAAAGGTCCACATCAGTTTCTCGGAGATGGCTGAACCGATTTTTACAAACTAAGATTCAAATGAAAGGTATAATATTCCCATAGGTTGCTATTGAATTTCATTTTCAACCGACATCTTGTTCCGGAGTTCGGTAGTGTCTGTGTGTGTATGTATGTATGTGTGTGTATGTGCGTCTGTGTGTGTATGTGACCAAAAATGTCACTCATTTTTCTCAGAGATGGCTGAACTAATTTTGACAAACTTAGTCTCAAATGAAAGGTGCAACGTCCCCCCCCCCCCCCCTATTGAATTTCTAATGGATCCGGATTCCGGTTCCGGAATTACAGAGTGATGAGTACGAACACGCAGAAAATGTCGATTTTAATAAATTCTGCAATGAATGTATAAAGGTGAAAATTTTTCCAAAATATGACCACAACTACTTCGATTTGTAGTATTAGGTCACTAACATCCATTCAAAGTCTATTTGGCCACATTGGCCACCATCATCGGTTCCGGAAGCCCCGGCGGAAGTATGTAAATTCAAAATAACAGTCACATCGGTTTCTCGGAGATGGCTAGACCGATTCGACTAAACTTGGTCTCAAATGAAAGGTATTGCGTCCCTGTAAATGGCTATTTAATTTCATCCCGATCCGACTTTCGGTTCCAGAGTTACAGGTTGTAGCGTACGATCACATAGCAAATTGTGATTCAAACCGATACTCCGATGAAAGCAAAATAGGTAAAAATTTCGCTAAAATGTCTCTAAAACAACTTAAATTTGCTGTTCTAGGTCCCCGACGGCCAACCAAACTTTCGTTCACTACATTGACCACCATAGACGGTGCCGGAAGTGCCCGGGAAAAGCGGCCATCTTTCAAAATTGATGAACTCACATCAGTTTCCCGGAATTGGTTGGGCCGATTTTCACAATGATAGCTATAATATCCCCACAGATGTCTACAAAATTTCGCACGGAACGCTTATATGGTTCCGGAAATATAGACTGAACCGTCCGGTCACATATGAAATTCCCATATAAGCCGGAGCTCAAAATTTTTTTCAAAGGGGGGACCCCATGAAATTTCAGAAATCAAATTCGTATTTTTGATGTCAAACATCTTTAAAATGTATGAAACGTCAAGATTTTATGTCATAACGAATTTTTTTTTTTTTGTAAGAATCGATTTTTTTGGACTTTGCCGATTTCGCACCTTTTTGCCTTTCTCATATAGAAAGGTTATGCAATCACTCTGAAAAACGTCAACCTAATCCTGGCCCGGAGGGCCGAGTGTCATATACCATTCGACTCAGTTCGTCGAGATCGGAAAAAGTCTGTATGTGTGTGTATGTGTGTATGTATGTGTTTTTTTTTTTTTTTTTACAATGGAGAAGACCTTTATGTCCTAGCCCAGTACACGTGCTAACGGTAGGGTCCAATCTACCACACGGGGTGCACTGGGGGCGTGTCGGACTCGAATGGTGACCAGCCATTAATACCGACTAAACTCCATTGGGCTCCGCCATCATTCCTCCCAGGAACTACCTCTCGGTATTACTTCTGGGGGGATGGCTGTACTCAATGTACTCATTCACTCTCGCTCACGCGATCATACATCCTGTATGAGGCTTACTTGGGTGCTCTCTCAATTACACTTTGATTCACTCTCAAACACTCCCACATGAGGCTGACTTTTGTGCTCACCTTTTTCGTTCCATGCGAGGCTGACTTGTGTGCTCACCTTACTCATTCCTTGCTAGGCTTACTTTTGTGCTCGCCCTACCCATCCATGTGAGGCTGACTTGGGTGCTCACCCTATCACCTGATTCACTCTCAATCGTGCCACTCTATTGTACCTTTGTCACTCCCTCTGGCATCCCATATGGGACATTTTTCTTAGGCCCCACTTCTGACATACCATGCGAGGCTGACTTTTGTGCTCACCTTTTTCATTCCTTGCTAGGCTGACTTTTGTGCTAGCCTCTACCAACCTGTGAGGCTGACTTTTATGCTCACCCTTAACATGCAGTGTGAGACTGACTTGGATGCTCACCCTTTCACTCCTCTGCCACGCCATGAGGCATCGATAGCTTAGTTCCAACATACTACGCTACGACCCTCCCGTCTTGGCATGAGGCAGTCCACTTATACGCCTATACACTCACTCTTCTGTCTTGCTTCGGGGTGGCTGGGTTTACCCCTTACGCGGTTGCCATTCGCTGCGCCAACCTACCTCGGCATGAACAGACCATTCACTCTCTTATTTGGCGCTTGGCCTTTTTCGCTCCAGCTAACCAATCACTAGTTAGCCGTGCCCGCCGTCTGTTGCTCGGTTCGCCAGATTACCTGTAGCCTACTGGCAATCTGGATGGTAGCAGCCGAGACTGCGTTCCACTTCTCCACCGTTTGACACATCCGCTGAATAAGGGTATCCGGGGTTGTGTCCCAGCCACAGACGTCAAGCATTGCTCTTCTTTCGACGTCGAACCGATGACATACGAACAGTATGTGTTCGGCAGTTTCATCTACACCTGGGCAGTCCGGGCAGACTGGGACCTCCGCGTGCCCGAACCTGTGGAGGTACTGACGGAAACAGCCATGGCCTGACAGGAATTGTGTCAGGTGGAAGTGAACTTCCCCATGGGGTCTTCCCACCCAGCTCGATATGCTAGGTATCAGCCGGTGGGTCCACCTACCTTTCGAGGAGTTGTCCCACTCACGCTGCCATCTGGCGACCGAGGTCACCCTGGTGCGCTCGCGGGCTCCCCTATTTCCACGTAGCTCGAAGCACTCCTCATCTTCCCGAATGACCAGCCCGACTGGCATCATGCTCGCTATCACGCAGGATGCATCGTGTGATACCGTGCGGTAGGCAGATATCACTCTGAGGCACATCACGCGGTAGGTGCTCTCCAGTTTCTGTAGGTAACTGGTTACCCTCAGTGCTCTTGACCATGACGGGCCGCCGTACCTGAGGATAGATACGGCAACGCCTGCCAGTAACCTACGTCTACTGGCGCACACCTTTGAGCTGTTGGACATCATTCTCGATAGTGCCGCAACAGCAGTCGACGCTCTCTTGCACGTATAGTCGACATGGCTGCCGAAGGTCAGCTTGTCGTCTATAATGACTCCGAGAGACTTCAGACTTCGCTGTGAAGTGATCGCGACTTCTCCCACATGGATAACTGCATGTTGTGCCGACTTGCGGTTGTTGACGATAACTACCTCCGTCTTATGATGAGCGAGCTCCAGGCCTCTCGCGCTCATCCATTCCTCCACCGTGCTAATCGCGTGTTCTGCGGTTAGTTCTACCTCAGGAATTGACTCCCCGTAGACCTCCAAGGTTACGTCGTCGGCAAAGCCAAGCGATCTTGACCCCAGGAGGGAACTTCAGTCTCAGAACCCTGTCATACATGAGGTTCCATAGCACCGGGCCTAGGATCGAGCCCTGCGGGACTCCGGCGGTAATCGGAACCCTTTTCTGACCGGCATCGGTCTCGTATATCAGTACGCGGTTTTGGAAGTAACTTTCCAGGATCCGGTACAGACCCACCGGTAGGCTAAGCCGGTGTAACGAGAGCACGATGGCATCCCAGCTTGCGCTGTTAAATGCGTTCTTCACGTCAAGTGTCACTAACGCACAGTATCGAATACCTCGCCTTTTTCGTTGGATCGCTATCTCGGCAGTATTTATCACTGAGTTGAGAGCGACCACTGTGGACTTACCCTTCCGAAAGCCAAACTGGTTGCTTGACAGACCGTCCGTACTTCCGCGTACGGGGTGAGCCTGTTGAGGATGATCCTCTCAAGCAGTTTGCCAGTCGTGTCTATCAGACAGATTGGTCTGTACGCCGATGGGTCGCCTGGCGGCTTCCCGGGCTTCGGCAACAGCACCAGTTTCTGCCTTTTCCATCTATCGGGGAAACGGCACTCGTCAAGGCATCTCTGCATAGCTAGCCTGAACATGTTCGGGTTCGCTATGATCGCTGCCTTGAGAGCGTTGTTCGGGACTCCATCCGGCCCTGGAGCTTTGTTCATTGCTAGGGATTTAGCCACTGCGAGTAGTTCTTCGTCCGTCACTGGAGCCACCATTTCGACCGTGCCCGCACTGTTTCGTAGTGCAGGTGGCCAGGGGCTTGTGGCTCGAGACGGGAAGAGTACTTCGATAATCGTTGCCAACCGGTCCGGAGACCGTTCTGGGGGTGAGGAGCCCCCTTTGGTCTTGGCCATCACAATCCGGTAGGCGTCACCCCACTCTCACACAGGTTGTCGAAACACGCTCTCTTGCTGCTTTTAATAGCCTTGTTAAGGGCTAATTTCGCAGCTCGAAACACTTCACGGCGGTTCTCTCTTGCATCCTCGGTGCGAGCTCTTTGCATCCTACGTCTAGCTCTGAGGCAGGCTGACCGTAGAGCTGCAATCTCGGCACTCCACCAGTATACCGGGCATCTACCGTTTCTTGGCAGTGTTTTTCTCGGCATAGTGGCGTCGCACGCGCGTGATAGAACAGCTACCAGCGCATCCCCGCTTAGACTGTCGGTGTTGGCCTCCAGTCCCAGGGCCGCGGTGAAAGCTTCGCTGTCGAAGTGATTGGACTTCCACCCGCGTACCTGACAGGGATCTCCCGCCCTCGGATGCTGCACACCATAGTTGATCTTAAAGCGGATTGCTAAATGATCGCTATGGGTGTAGCTTTCGTCTACCCTCCATTCCATGCCTGGAGCCAGACTCGGGCTGGCAAAGGTCAAATCAATCCACGCCTCCACTCCGTTTCTACGGAATGTACTAGCGGAGCCATCATTAGCTAGCACAGTATCGAGTTTCGCAAACGCTTCCATTAGCGCTTGACCCCTGCTATTTGTACAGCGGCTGCCCCACTCCACTGCCCAAGCGTTGAAGTCTCCCGCTATTACTACTGGTTTCCGGCCCACGAGGTCCGACGAGAGCCTGTCGATCATCTGGTAGAACTGTTCTATTGGCCACCTTGGTGGGGCGTAGCAGCTGCAATAGAACACACCATTAATCTTGGCAATCGCCACACCCTCGGCGGAGGGGTGTATTACCTCTTGAACCGGGAACCGTCCCGTTGTACAGATTGCCACCATTCCAGACCCGTCCGACACCCAATTGCCGTTGCCGGCAGGGATGCTGTACGGGTCTGATAAGAGGGCGACATCTGTCCTCGACTCCGAGACCGACTGCCACAGCAGCTGCTGGGCTGCTGCACAATGGTTAAGATTTAGCTGTGTGACTCTCACGGCTTCTTCTTATTTAACTCGCCGAAGGGACACGAAGGTCCGCCCATAGCATGTTTATGGGCTTGCTTCTTAGCGGTGCAGATAAGGCACTTATATGCCTTAGTGCACCCCCGCTCTTTATGCCCCTCCTCGCCGCATCGACGACATAGCTTGCTCCTGTCTAGGCCTTTGCATTCGTAAGCTTTATGGCCGGATTCTAGGCACCGATAGCACCTGTCCACTGAAGGCGGCTGGGGTATACTAATAGGGCATACCGACCAGCCGATCTTCAGCTTCCCTTTCTCGGTTACCTTTTTGGCATCCGCATTCAGTAGCCTGAGGTAGGCTACCTGGGTGCCAGAGGGTCCGTCCCTCAATCGCATAGAGGCCCGCTCGATTGTGACGCCGCATTGCTCCTTGACGGCTGCGACGACGTCTTCTGCGGTCGCGAACTCGTCCAAGTGCTTGCACTGGAGAGTTGTTTCCGCACCTAGCGACCTGATTTGGGCGCCCTCACCAAGGACCTCTTGGGCCAAGGCCTTATATACTGCACTTGATTGTGCGCCTCGCTTCAGCACCAGGAGCATCTCTCCCGTATTGGTGCGTCTTACGCTACGCACATCCTGCCCAAGGGCCGAGAGACTTTCGGCCGCCTTCATCGATTTAAGGACATCGGCGTATTTGTCCTTGTCGGTTTTTAACCACAAGGCTTCGCCTCTGTCCTTGGCCTTCCTCGCAGGCCGCGGTACCTCCGGTTTCGGTGCCGGCTTTTTCTTGGTAACCAGCGTCCAGGGGTTTGAGCCCCCCTGCCCCGGTCGTGTCGGGTTGCTGGTACCATCGCTCTCCACAGCGAGGTCACTCTCACCCTCGCTTACCTCACCCAGGCGTCGTTTGACCTTGACGGTTGCACGCCGAGTGGTGTCGGTTTTGGCACCCTCTCCTGGCGACTTCCTAGGGCGCTTCGCATTCGATGCCGTCTTGCGATTGCCCTTTCCTTTTCCCTTCGAGGGGAACTCGGTCGCCGCTCCGATCGACGTGGCTGCTCCGTAGAAGGTAAAGGCCACTGTCTGTGAACCTCTATTGACCTTCTCTCTTTCCTCCCTATTGGAGGCCACTGTCTGGGTTTCTCTGTCGGGCCTCTCCCGACATTCCACCCTCCCAACATATGCCTGCTGTTCCTGTCTTGCGACACGAACAGCTTTCCGGAGCTCCAGAAGGCTCAACTTCAACTCCTTGGCTATGTTCTGCTTTGCGCTAGCGAAGTCGATTATAGCATCGAGTTGCTTCGCTACTTTGCGCATCGCAGCTATTGGCCCCTCCGATGCATTGGTAGGGGTATTGCCTACCGCTGCTGGGGGGTTACTGGTGCTTTCGGGTGCAGCACTCATCGCTCCACTACTCTCCCCACGGGGGGAGACCTCGCCAAACCACCTCTTGCGAAGGGGTTTGGCACCTCCGTCTGTTTATTTTTATTTTTATTTGCCTCCATGTATAGTCCCACGAGTAGCGCGAGAAATATATGTCCGCCACGCCAGAGCTCCGCATTAGCGTGGTAAGGGACGCTTACTGTGGGGGTTGCCCAGGTACCCCACAGGCTCCGTTAACGATCGAGCATCTTTTTCACCCCCTCGATCACTCATCCCTCGGCACGGGTCGCTTCACGCCTTGGAATTGGGGTTATGCCCTACCTTGCTTTACGTGGTGATCTCGGCCCGGATCATCACAACCATCCTCCTTTACCAGGGCTTTGGACCTGTAGCTCTGGATCTCAATAGTTCCATGTACGTATGTTATTACAGACATGCTACTATTGGGATCCGTCATTCGCTAGCGGAGTGTGTATGTATGTGTGTGTGTATGTGTGTGTGCATGTGTGTGTGTGTATGTATGTGCGTATGTGTCAAATAATGTCACTTATTTTTCTCAGAGATGGCTGGACCGATTTGCCCAAACTCTCAAATGAAAGGTGCAACCTTCCCATCGGCTGCTATTGAATTTTGGATCGATCGGAATTCTGGTTCCGGAATTACGGGTTTCAGAGTGCGGCCACACAGAAATTTCTCATATAAACTATAGGAAAAATTAAAAATAGAATTTTTATTTTTGATGCTAAATGTGTTCAAGGTGCATGAAACGTCGAAATTTGATGCAAACTCGAAAAAAAATTTGACGACGATTCACTTTTTTGGATTTTGGAACATTTTTGCCTTTCTCATATAGAAAGGTTATGCAATCACTCTGAAAAACGTCAACCTAATCCCGGCCAAATTTTTTTTTCGACTCGCATAAGGTTTCTGGATTTTAACAGGGGCGTAGTTGATGGTTTACGGAGAGGGGTTACATCCCCCCTCTACTGTTCACTCCCCTCCTTTAAAAATCTCCTTAAATCACCCCTCAGACCACCACCTCATACCCCTCCCTTTCAACCCCATCATCTTTAAACCACCGCTATATTACAAAGCATACCAATTTAAGCTGGGGAGTCGTTCGTTCATGGGACTTTCGCCCTCCTCACATACCCATCCCCGCATGACAAAATGAGTTAGCAAGCAGATAACATTGATCTAATGCTGATTAGGATAATGGAGTATGATATTTTTTTGTTTCAAGTGTTTCACCGTCGACACGTAGCTCATCAAGTTCGTGGCTGGCATGCCATTGTGTATAAGTGCAAAGTGTACTAAGAATGTAATGGACATTTCCACAATTATGTTGAACATAAAAAGCCTCCGTGCCATAGTTTAGAGAAATGAGAAAGGCACAATTGCACCGCTAGGTGGATTAAAACAGGTTTTTGCTATTGAAATTGACAAAATGATAGTATCGCCTCTTTGGCGATTGTTTACTTTTTCGGTCCCACCTATCAGCATTGAAGTATCGCCCTTACGTTTCTTGTCTTTCCCATATAGAAAGGTTATGCAATCACTCTGAAAAACGTCAACATAATCCCGACTCAGTTCGTCGAGATCGGAAAAAGTCTGTATGTGTGTTTATGTGTGTGTATGTATGTGCGTATGTGTCAAATAATGTCACTCATTTTTCTCAGAGATGGCTAGACCGATTTGCCCAAACTTAGTCTCAAATGAAAGGTGCAACCTTCCCATCGGCTGCTATTGAATTTTGGATCGATCGGAATTCTGGTTCCGCAATTACGGGTTTAAGAGTGCGTCCACACAGAAATTTCTCATATAAACTATAGGAAAAATTCAAAATAGAATTTTTATTTCTGATGCTAAATGTCTACAAGGTGCATGAAACGTCGAGATTTGATGCAAACTCGAAAAAAAATTTGACGACGATTCACTTTTTTGGATTTTGGCACATTTTTGCCTTTCTCATATAGAAAGGTTATGCAATCACTCTGAAAAACGTCAACCTAATCCCGGCCCGGAGGGCCGAGTTTCATATCCCATTCGACTAAGTTCGTTGAGATCGGAAAAAGTCTGTATGTGTGTATGTGTTTTTTTTGTTTTAGAGAGCAGTAAAAAAATTTCAGGAAAACCCTGAGTGAGGAAAAATGTTCAAAAACCCCAATGTCTCAGGGAACGGGTTTGGGCTGCCATCACCCGACCCGCTAAAAACCACTGCTCTTGCCCAGAACCTGATTCCTCTCCGGCACTACCTTACGGCATTACTTCGGGGAGGGGTTTTTATGTGCAAAGCACACACTCTAATTCAACTACTTACTAGTTCGTTTCTTCCGCAGGGTTACAGCCCCACTCCTCTACACACCACCAATTCTCTACCATCCACACAGACTGTCGAGTTCTACATGGCAGTCGGAAAGCTGACTGTGAGTCGAGGCTTAGTACTCCTCCCCTACGAGTACAGTCTGGGTGGCAAACTTCAGACTGTCTAATTCACCGAGCCCTTCGGCTCCCTTGTGCCAGTGAGCACCGCAACTCCCTTCTCGCACCATTCAGCGCCGTTTACTCATTGAGCACCAGACTTGTTCGCGAACTACTCAGTCTAGTCCCCGACGATGGACCTAGCCTACTCCGACGGAGAATTCCCCGGCGAGAGAAGTTCTCCCGAAACCGAGCCAACCAACCAGATGTCGAGGTCAGTTCGGCGATTCCGGTGGAGCAGGGCGTCCGGTTCGCTGATGCCCCGACGACCTGCGACTGGTGGTATTTCGTCGCGGTCTACTCAGTCTAGTTCCCGACGGTGGATCTAGCTTACGCCGACGGAGAGTTCCCCGACGAAGGAGGCTCTCCCGATACCGATTCTTCTTTTGTTTTAGCACCACAATTTCTTGAGCCCTTTGGCTTCCTCTCGTTCCGTTTCGCTCTACTTTCCCGATGAGTCATTTAACTCCCGCCCTCACTTGTTCGCGAACTACTCAGTCTAGTCCCCAACAATGGATCTTGCCTATTCTTCTGCAACCGAGCGGTAGATTTCTCCTGATTCCGATGTTCGTTTTTGTGAGCCATTTATCTCTCCGCGTCGTCCCGATCTACTCGATCTAGTCCCCGGCGGTGGATCTAGCCTACTCAACGGGCCATACAGTAGGTGCTCAGGTCTATTCGGCGATTCCGGTTGGAGCGTAGCTTCCGGTTCACCCGCGCCCCAACGACCCACTGCTAGCTCTGCGACGCGGTCTACTCGGTCTAATCCCCGGCGGTGGATCTAGCCTACTCACGAGCTACCCGATAGGATGTCGAAGTCCGTTCAGCGATTCCGGTGAAGCTTGACGTCCGGTTCCCAGGCGCCCCGACGACCCAACTCGGTGCTACTTCACGTATTACTCAACTGGTCCCCGGCGGCGGACCTAGTCTACACAGTTGGAGAGTTCCCCGGTGGCGAAATTTCTCTCGAGACCCAATTTGCGGCTTCTTGCTGGTCTCTTCGCCACTTCCTCTGCAGCTCGGAGAGTATGCTAGAGAACACTCTGTTGACAGTGTCCCAGGTATGTTCGTCACGGCACATCTCTTCGACGATATTGTCCACTGTCATACCAGGTATACCCCTACGAACTTCTTCGAATCTAGGGCATTCGAAGACCACGTGTTCCGGCGTCTCCTGCACATTCGCACACTCCGGGCAAAGGGGTGACGAAGCATGTCCAAACCGATGCAAGTTCTTCCGGAAGCATCCGTGTCCGGACAAAAACTGCGTCAAATGGAAGTTCACCTCTCCATGCTTCCTATGTACCCAGGCCGATACATTTGGGATGAGTCGGTGGGTCCACCTTCCTTTCTCCGCGTTGTCCCACTCCTGTTGCCATTTAGCCAACGAGTCCGCTCGAACCAGTCTCCTAGCGTTACGTTCATTTCTGCGCTGATAGCATTCCACGTCCTCCGCCAGGGTAATGCAGATGGGGATCATCCCGGCGATAACGCATACTGTCTCCGACGATATTATTCTGTAGGCACTCGCGACTCGTACGGCCATCAGTCGGAATGTCCTGTTTAGCTTTTCACGGTTCCGCTTAGTTTTCAACGCAGCACTCCAGGCAGGAACCCCATATCGGAGTATCGATGACGAAACAGTAGGTAGCAGACGTCTCGTGCTGCTTCTCAGACCGCCGACGTTTGGCATAATTCTCGCTATTGCGTTCGTTGCCTTCGCCGACTTTTCACAGGCGTAATCAATGTGGTTGTTGAAGCTCAACCGGTCGTCGATTATAACTCCCAATTGCTTCAATGCACGTTTCGATGCAATCACGTGCCCTCCGACGTCGATCTGCATCCGTTGAACCGATCTGCAGTTACTGACTAACAACACCTCCGTCTTGTGGTGAGCTATTTGCAGCTTGACCCCGTTCATCCAGCTCTCGATCGCGTCTATTGTCTCCAGCACCGACACCTCCACTTCTTCGAGTGTCTCACCCATCGCTGTTAGTGACACGTCGTCCGCGAAACCTACGATTTTCACTTTCCTAGGCAGCTGCAGCGTTAAGACCCCATCGTACATCCCGTTCCAAAGGGTTGGACCGAGAATGGAGCCCTGAGGAAGGCCCGCTGTGACACGCAGTGACTTCTGTCCTTCGCTCGTCTCGTACAGCGGCACTCTGCTCTGAAAGTAGCTCTTCAGGATCAGGATCTGGCATAGATAGTCGGGAACCCTCATTCTATGCAGCGCTGCAGCGGTGGCTTCCCAGCTGGCACTGTTGAACGCGTTCTTCATATCTATCGTGACCACAGCGCAGTATCGATCTCCTCTTCGCTTCTGTTTAGATGACTTCTCAGCACTCTCGCGCACTATCCGAATTGCATCCACTGTCGATGCTCCTTTGCGGAAACCGAACTGCATATTGAACAGTACGCGCTCACCTTCCATGAATTTCGTCAACCTGTTAAGAATGATCCTTTCCAGGAGTTTTCCGAGTGTATCCAGCAGGCATATGGGCCTGTACGAGCTCGGGTCGCCAGGTGGCTTCCCTGTCTTCGGCAGCAACACCAGCTTCTGGACCTTCCACATTTCGGGGAAGTTGCCTTCATTTAGGCACTTCTGCATCACTATCCTGAACATGTCCGGATATGCCAGGATCGCAGCTTTCAGTACCACGTTTGGTATTCCATCCGGACCAGGGGCTTTCTTTGATTTTAGGCGCTTCGATGCTTCTGCTAGCTCGTCGTTAGTCACTTGCCGATCCGTGCTTGTTCCTTCTTCTTCACCGTACGGTGTCGGTGGCCATATAGTTGGATCGTGATTCGGGAAAAAACCCTCGACGATTATCTTCAGCTTGCTCGGGCACATTTCGGCTGGCGTCGTCGGACCCTTCATTTTCGCCATCACGACTCGGTATGCGTCACCCCAGGGATTGGCGTCTACTTCTCGACTGACTTGCTAAGTCTGATCTCCCGTTTTAAAGCGGGACTAGCTTCCCGAAACGCTGCCTTACGCTCTTCTCTATCTGGTTCCGACCTTGCTCTTTGGGCCTGCCTTCTGGCTCTGAGACAAGCAGCGCGTAACGTACTAAGCGTCTCGTTCTACCAGTAAGCTGGACGCCGTTTGTTGCGTGGTTCCAGTTTTCGCGGCATTGTGGCGTCACAAGCCGCCACAATACTTCTTGTTAGGTCAGCCGCATCCACGTTCTCGGTTCCGCCGTTCGGCCGAAGTGCCTCAACAAAGAGGTCTTTGTTGAAGGCTTTCGTCTTCCACTTTCGTTCGCCGGTCACCCCTCTCTGTACTGCCGCGGGGTTCCGTTGACCGATACGGTAGCGAATCTCCTGGTGGTCACTATGCGTATACGTTTCGCATACTCTCCAATTCATGTTCGCCGTCAATGAGGGACTACAGAATGTGACGTCGATGATAGACTCCCTCCCGTCTCTCCGAAATGTGCTAACAGAGCCTTCATTGCACAATCGTACGTCTAACTTCGCTAGAGCTTCCTGCAGGATACACCCTCTTGTGTTGGTTACTCTACTGCCCCATTCCACAGCCCAGGCGTTGAAGTCACCACCAATGACTACCGGCTTCCGATCGATCAACTGCTCGGTTAACTGCTCCAGCATTAGGCTGAACTGCTCTACTGTCCACCTTGGGGGAGCGTAGCAGCTACATATGAAGATGCCGTTGATTTTGGCTATCACGAAACTTTCGTATGAACATTCTACCACTTCTTGGATGGGGAATCTTCCCATTACTTGTATCACAGCGGTTCCTGGTCTATCCGCCACCCAGTTACCGTTATTAGGGGAGACTTGATAAGGCTCTGCGATCAAAGCGACATCGCACATAGTTTCTGTCGTTGACTGCCACAACAGTTGCTGTGCGGTATCCCAGTGATTCATGTTTATCTGGGTCACCTCCATCACCGTTGGCCTGCAGTCGCCTTCTTGTAGGCTGGGCATTTAAAGCCACCCGTCTGATGGTCGTTTCCTTCCGTTGGTGTGCAAAGCAAGCACTTCAGCCTCTGCGTGCAGTCTCTCCGCATTTCCAGCACATCCCGGATCTGTCCGGGCCTTTGCAAGCCCCTGCTAAATATCCAAAGCCTAAACATTTGAAGCATTTCTCCGCTTGTTTATTTACTCGTGGGGCGGCTCTCAGTGGGCATCTCGACCATCCAACTGTAACTTTACCTACCTCCAGCGCCTTGTCTGCAGCGGTTACCGGTAAACGAATCATCGCTGTCTGCGTTCCTCCGTATCCCTTCCTTAACCGGATCGTCATGTGCACCTCGCCCAGTTTGCACTGCTGCTTCATAGCACCTCTCAGCTCGTCTTCCGTCGTTATTTCGTCGAGGTCCTTGCACACAATTACCATCTCCGGGCTTAAAGCGTTAACTTCTGCCTTTCCACACATTGATTTAGTTATAGTCTCCTGCAAGGCAGAGCTACTAGTCGTAGTATTCTTCTTAAGCTCGAGGAGCATCTCATTTTTTTGAGTACGCCTGACTCTTAACACGTTTTCCCCCAAATTTTTCAGCTCCGGGTCCTCTCTGACCTTTTTGAGCAGTGCTGCGTACGTAGTCTCGTCATTTGCTTTGACGAGCACGGCTTCTCCCTTAGGCGCCTTCTGACGAGCCGAGGGTTCTGATTTCCTCTTCTGCTCCCCTTTTCGCTCCTCCTTCTTTTTTTGCTGTTTCCCGCGTTTCTCCTTCCGACCTACAACGGTACTCCAGCTTTCACCCTGCAAGGTGGCGTCCTTTCCTTCGGCAGCAACAGCGTCGTCGAGCGTCTGCCTCTTTGACCCCCCTGGTCTTTCTTCTCCTGGCGAGGATCTTGTCCTCTTTGGAGTTATGGGAACTGGCGTGTTCTTCATTCCAATCTGCTTCTCCTTACCCTGTTTCGGAGGGGCTAGGAGGATAGTGGCCTTAGCCGACGCCGATGCTCGCTCAGCTGAATCTGCCCTCTGCGTTGCCGTATCGTACTCTTTCACGGCAGACAGTAGCGCCTTCCGGATTTTGATGACCATCTCCTTAATGTCTTTGTGGACATTGTTTCTCATGTCCACGAACTTGTGGAGCTCCTCCACCAAGTGCCTCGCTACCACTACCTTTGGCGTTTGTGGGGTGTAGCTCATTCCGCTCTGCTCCGGCTGTTTTTGTTGCTGCTGTTGCTGTTGCTTCGGCTTCGGCTTCGGCTTCCCATCTTCCTGCTCTTGCTGGATGACTCCAGCTACTATTGATGGTGATGACCTCACCAACCCACCTCTGGCAAACGGATTCACCGTGCCTGCTCCATTTATATCGGTTGCTTGTTTTTTCTCCATTTTATTGGGTCCCAACTCCGGGCCGCTATCTCCACTCGCTGCACATAGTCGCCTCTCGCGATCCCATGATTATCTATGCTGCCAAAAAGCAGCAGTGAGGTCATGCAAGGGTTGACACTATCCTTCATGGGGAGTAGTGTTCAGAGCCGGATCGGCGTAAATCGGGAATGCTTCAACCGAACCTAGTACCACCAACCAAATGATGGCGAGTTTCGAACGTACCCGGAGACCTGCCAGGGTTTTGCTGGGACAGAGGCAGCCATGCTGTTAGCCCACTCGCTATTTCAAGTCGGTGTCATCCTTCCTTACTCAGGGAGTAGAACAGCACGCCTGTCAGCTCAAAGTCGCCATCCTATTCGTCATCCGTGTCCTGTCCGTTGACGTTCGCCATGGCCAGTATACCATAATCAGGATGTTACTGGCGTCGATCCTGATGTGCCGGTTGGCACTCCGGTTGGGCTAGAGTGCTTTTATTGCCTAGATCTTAGATTATTGGAATCATAGGATCTTAGCAGAAGCGGCACAGACTCGCTTCGTCGGAGCTGCTTTCGGAGTTATGGCTGTTTTTAGAGGTTTAGAAGAGCCCAATCTTAGCCCCACCATATCCTAGCAAAGCTCCCCAACTCGCAGTAGGACCGTGGGGGGGGGGGTTCGTTAGGCACCTAGACTCCTATCCTTCCTGTCCCTGCTGCCCCCTTGAGTGTGCATGTGTGTTTTTTTTACAATGGAGAAGCCCTTTATGTCCTAGCTCAGTACACGTGCTATTGGTAGGGTCCAATCTACCACACGGGGTGCACTGGGGGCATGTCGGACTCAAATGGTGACCAGCCATTAATACCGACTAAACTCCATTGGGCTCCGCCATCATTCCTCCCAGGAACTACCTCTCGGTATTACTTCTGGGGGGATGGCTGTACTAAATGTACTCATTCACTCTCACTCACGCGTTCATACGTCCTGTATGAGGCTTACTTGGGTGCTCTCTCAATCGCACTTTGATTCACTCTCAAACACTCCCACATGAGGCTGACTTTTGTGCTCACCTTTTTCGTTCCTTGCGAGGCTGACTTGTGTGCTCACCTTACTCATTCCTTGCTAGGCTTACTTTTGTGCTCGCCCAACCCATACCATGTGAGGCTGACTTGGGTGCTCACCCTATCACCTGATTCACTCTCAATCGTGCCACTCTATTGTACCTTTGTCACTCCCCCTGGCATCCCATATGGGACATTTTTCTTAGGCCCCACTTCTGACATACCATGCGAGGCTGACTTGTGTGCTCACCTTTTTCATTCCTTGCTAGGCTTACTTTTGTGCTAGCCTCTACCATACCTGTGAGGCTGACTTTTATGCTCACCCTTAACATGCCGTGTCAAACTGACTTGGATGCTCACCCTTTCACTCCTCTGCCACGCCATGAGGCATCGATAGCTAAGTTCCAACATACTACGCTACGACCCTCCCGTCTTGGCATGAGGCAGTCCACTTATACGCCTATACACTCACTCTGCTGGCTTGCTTCGGGGTGGCTGGGTTTACCCCTTACGCGGTTGCCATTCGCTGCGCCAAACCTGCCTCGGCATGAACAGACCATTCACTCCCTTTTTTGCGCTTGGCCTTTTTCGCTCCAGCTAACCAATCACTAGTTAGCCGTGCCCGTCGTCTGTTGCTCGGTGTAACGGGAGGTAAAACGGACCGACGACTGAATTAGGTTACAGCCTTCACTTATGCGCCAGGCAAGCTTTAGTCTTGCCGTGAAGGAGCGAGTTATAACGGTAAAAGTTCATCCCGTGCCCGACTGGGAGACCTCAGGGCGAGTTCTTGTCGACGACAACCGAATTCGACCGAAACATCAGCGAACACCAAACCGTACGAATGACCAAATTGTTTCAACCTACAGGGTGGATTGGTTACCGCTGTGGGATTCCCTCTCCAGAGCCTATTCTACCGATACCAAACCGCGAATGAAAGAAATCGACCCAACATCCAAACCCTGGATCACTGAGTAACTCAAACTTTTTACTTTGATTCGGCCATATATCGCGATTTATTCTGACGGGTCATAAAGAAAAAAATTGATTTCATACTACTAGCTATACGCCTAATTTTGTATAATCGTTCTTAAAACTATGGTTAGTATATACATTAATTAGTTTTCGCCACTTTACTTGCCCTTATATTCCCATCTGCGTACCCCTCGGCGTTCGCTGCTTCCATCGGCGGTCGAGTGCAATTGCAGCTGCCGCCTGCAGGCGTGTTCCCTTTGATGCGTTTCACTTTCCTGTTTATACTGCCCTCTGTGAGCGCGCTCAATTCGCTTCCCGATTCACACATCCGCGTGAGGTTCGTTGACTGGTGGTGAATTCGCACCTATCGACGTGCAACATTTAATTACCGTGTGACGTCACTAGACGAGGTAAGCGACGACGGGTACAGGGAGCTGCCCAAGCTACGGTGTCGTCGTTTGTGTCCTAGGGTGGTACCTTCGTTTGAAAAAAAGGCTTCAAACGATTTCAAAAATTAAAATTCGCGTAACTAATTTATGAACGGTCTAAGTTACCTTTCACCAGCCTAATGCCTAAATTGGTTATGGCTATTTTTGCTGTGCTCGCTTGATGGTTGTGTTTTGCTGATCTTATTGGCTTCTGCCTGAACCGGAATAATTTATTTTAAGTAACCCATGGCGGATTTGATTGAAAGGTGGCTTACTTGGAAACAAAATGGCCGATTGGACGCGAATAGTGGCCTTGGCTGGTTCTTACAATTTTGGCCGTAGATCTTCGTAGTAACTCTACTATACTTTTCTGTTTCAAATGATCTTCTGGCTACTGACTTTTTCTGAACCTTCCTTGTCTGTGGTCAAGATTGTAAGAGTCGACTTCTTCTCTATTGGGCTTCAAAGCCCCCATTCGTTATCCGACTTAACCCGATATCATTCGTTCGACTTCGGGGCCCACATCCGCTTACGAACGTCATCGAAAGTCGCGGAGTTGTCTCTACCTGGCGACTTGCAGCCGTAGGCTAAAATCAGAGACCCGGAACGCGAAGTCGCAATTATGAAAATTGTAATTCTAATTCTGATCGGTTTATAATTAATTCTGTAACCTCGTTACATATCCCCCTACCAACGGAAAAAATAAATGAAGTTTACTAAATTTATTTTTTTTCGATTTCAAAAAATAATATAGTATTCTTTTATTCTTTCAAGAAGACAAATTTAACTCTGAATTGTATTAAATATCTTTAATTCAGCCAGAGCTATTTCCAAGGATGAGTTTGGTATGTGCTTTTTGTTTTGGTTTGTGAAGATATCTATTTCTATTGTGGTGGTCACTCTTCTTATCTCATACTTATTCCTCCCAAGTATTTTTGGGAACAACCTGCGTCATCACGCTATCTAATATTTGAACTCTCCAAATCATTCGGAGTATAAACTCAGCGCATTTGCGCACCTACACCTCAATTTCGGTGGATATTTGGAATCATCCAAACAAATATCTTAAAGTAAATACAGCTCGCTACCCAACTACCTTAGTCTGTGACTAGGGCAGTTCCAAATGACATCAACCTTTACAGTGACCGCTTGTTGAGAACTCTACTGTTTGTCGACACAAACGATCAGTTTTGACGTTTTTGCGTGTCATTCTGACAACTGCTAATGTTCTGTGAATATTAAATATTGAACGTGGATTTGTCGGAATGGTAAATTTAGTTCATTTCGTCCTACAATTTCTTGGTTTTCTTGCGTAAATGATTTGAGTTTCCAGATTATTATTTTACTAAAGTGAGTTCTTCTTGTAATGGTTCCGTTAATACCATCTATCTAACCGAAATTCATGAGTAATTAACAAAACGCGATCTCATCATCATGCCTCATGATTGCTTCGACGTAAATTTGGTGGTTATGCAATACCTGTTATTTGCTCTAAGCTATTCACATCAATTTATTATCGCGCGTGCTTATCGTAATCTAACTGTGAATTGTAATCTATTTGGCCTGATTATCTAACTTTACATTCTGTACAATTGTGATTTTATGATTCCTTCCCATTTGTTGTATGTGTCGTCAACTCGAGCGTATTCCATATTCGTTTCGCTCTCTTACGCTGCTATTCAACTACCTCCTACTACATAACTGTTTTGTCGTATTTTAGAAATGAAAGGATCTCAGTGATGCTCGGACAGATTGCTCGTAGAAAATAGTTGTTGGAGACAATCTTCCTGCCTTAGTACCAAACGTATGTTTGTGTTTTTGGCAATTTTATCCATAGTAACTGTGCTCTCCTACCTGCAACAGACATAGCTCGACTATAAGGTTGCATTTATTTCTTCTGCAGATGTGACGCATGATAAATGCCAAGACGGTTTCCCTGCATATCTTCTAGGTCATAGCATGCAGATTCAACTATTCCTACAATCTTTGCTTGTGAAAACGGATCTGCTAACTTTGCTGAAAACTGTTTTGCTTTGCTTGATTGGTAAAAAATTTTCTTCACTATCTCTCCTAGTACATAAGATGGGGACTTTTGATTAGACCGCAGGTTATACTGTTTTGCGTACCTGTCATATGCTTTTTTCAAGTTTTCTTTGACCGTGTCAAAAATTAATTGTAAGTTTTCATTCATTTCGCCTGGTTCATAGTTTACTGCATCTCCTGATTCCCTTATATTTTTGTATTCAACCCCAGAGCTAATAAAATTTCGCCCATAATTCACAAAATATGGGGTAAAGCAAGTCGATTCATGGACTGAAGTACGTATGGCCATTGCAACCTTTTGTTAATCCTTGTCCCAATCCTTGTGGTCTCCTTTTATATATGTACGAATGGCCGCCCCGATCACCCTATTAACCCTTTCAGAGAAACACCATATTTTCTAAAAAGGTTATCAACGCGGCCGTTTTTGCCTCACGTAGTGGTTGAATAACCACGAATTTTGAGAATAAGTCGGTCACTACTACTAGCACGGAGTTCCCATTTCGAGATCTTGGAAAGGGACCAACAAAGTCAACCGAAATGGTTTGCCAAGGAAGCGAAGCTAATTTTTGTAACCGGAGTCCGATTGGCGTTTGGGTATTTTACTCGTTTGCATGTTAAACAGTTCTGGCAATAATTCCGAACATCGTTATCCATTGCCGGCCAATAATAACGTTCCTGATTTTTTTTAGCGTTTTAAATCTACCGAAGTGAACCGTGTCGTGTGCATTCTGCAACATTTGCAATCTTTCTTGTTTCGGTGGTAAATATTTCCACTGAAATCTTGCGTCAGCAATTTTTGAGGACACAAATTTATAAATCCGATCAAGTGTTACTTTGAAGTTCTTATATTTAACACTATTCATCAAAATTTTCTTTTTTAGGTTTTCATAATCGGGATCCAAGATGTTGATGGCCTCTACCTGGGTATCTACCGCTCGAGACAATGCATCGGCCGTGACGTTCAACGCACCTTTCCGATATACTAGCTCGAAGTCGTACTGTTGGAGTTTAAGGGCCCACCTTATAAGTTTGGCCGACCCCCCTTCGGCGCTTATTTTGCGTAACCATATCAAGCTCTGAGCGTCCGTGACTACGGTAAATCGTGACCCTTCGACATAGTGGCGAAATTTTTGAATGGCCAAAATGACTCCGAGACACTCTTTTTCCGTAGGAGCATACTTCTTCTGGGAGGACGACAATTTCTTCGAAAAGAACGCTATTGGGCGTTTGATTCCCTTTTGGGTTTGGACTAGGACAGCCCCTACTGCCACATCAGATGCATCCGACTCAATAACAAACGGGATGGAGAAATCAGGGTTCGCCAGTACCTTGGGTGAGGTAAGAATCGTCTTTATTTTTAACAACGCCTCATCGGCTTCGTTTGTCCAACTCATCTTTCCCTTCGATTTCTTCAACAAGTCCATTATCGGAGCTGTTAAATCGCTAAAATGTTCTATGAACTGCTTGTAAAAGCTAACCATCCCTAGCAGTCGCCTTATCTCCTTAAGAGTTTTCGGTGTGGGATAATCTAATATCGGCTGTATTTTCGCACTGTGTATCGCTAGCCCTTGCTCGGATAAAGTGTAACCAAGGTAACTTATTCGTTTTTGACAGAACTTGGATTTATCCAAACTTATCATAAGATTAGCCTTTTTGAGCCTATCTGCGATAATCCTTAACAATCGGAAGTGTTCCTTCAGACAATTTGATGTAACGATAATGTCATCAAGGTAAACATACACATAAGGTTCTAAATCGAACCCCAGTACCTTGTTCATTAATTTGGTTTGGGTAATTGGTGCTCCTTTGAGACCAAAAGGCATAACCTTAAATCTAAATAATTGCTTCCCTGCTCTGAACGATGTATAATCGCGAGACGCTTCATCTAACGGGATCTGCCAATAAGCTTTTGATAGATCTATTACTGTAAAGTATTTCGACTTTTCTATTCGCCCAAGAATACCGAGCATATCGGGAAACGGGTATGCCTCGTTTTTCGTAACTTCGTTTATACGCCTACAATCTAGACATATTCGCCAGTCCCCAGAGGATTTTTTAACTGGGAGCAGCGGGTTACATCAGTCCGATGTTGATGCCTCGATAATATCCATCTCAATCATTCTTTGAACCTCTTTGTCCACTTCCCTTTGAATGTGTGGGGAGCATCGGTATTGAGGAGGTTTCTTAGGTTTTGCTCCCTCTACCAGGTCAATTGTGTGTTTACTAAGGCTTGTACGGCCTAATTTTCCCCCGTTTATCTTTTTAAATAAGCGGATTATTTCCCCTAGTTCTCGAAATTCTTCTAACGACAGCTCATGTTCGGTTTTAATAGGTTCACTTGGTTCATCACTAGGTTCTTCGGCAAACGGTAATTCCAGACTCATATCCACTATTTCTTCTATTTTTCCTACTATGGAACCTTCTGTTGGTTCGATGACCAGACCGATGGCCTCTTCTGGTTGTGCAAAGTGATTTTCAATATAGTTCGATTCTATTACATCTTCATTCCATATCAACTGTTCCACAGTATCCCCATTCATAATCGCTGGCGCTATTTTGAATGATCTCCAGAAGTCGATTCCTAGAATCAAGTTTCTGGAAATTTGTGGGACCAGTAAGGTAGGCACTACCATTGTCCTGTCTCTAAATGTATACGGAATATAAACAATTCCCTCACATTTGTATGCTGTTTCATCAGCAGTTTTAATTTTTAAATTTATCGGATGAACACGGAATTGATGTTTATTGATCAATTCTAATGAATTTATAATGCTCGCACTAGCTCCTGAGTCTAATAACGCTTCGACTGTAGTGCCTAAAATACTGACAGTAACATGTGGGCATTTATGTGGTAGTGTGTTAATTTGAAACGTGGCTGCAAATTTTGATATAGCTGCCCCATCGACTTGAGCTTTGGCCTTTTTAGCTTCCGGAGGATTTTCTGCTCTGCCAGAAAGATTCCCTCCTACGATCTTTCTGGGGGCTGGTTTTCCTGCCTGGTCTGAGCAAAATGGTGATTACCGGGACAGTTAGCTGTTATAAAATTCATTTGACCGCAAAGATGACAAAATATTCTTTTGTCTCTACGGCAGTTTCTCCAAAAGTGTCCAAACTGTCGACAATTCCAACATAATATGTTGTCCTGGGTTTCAGTTTGGGTTTTGGGTATTGTTCCGGTGGGGCTCGTAATTGGTTCTCTTTGTTTATCTGCAGTTGGCTTTCTATTAACGGATCTCCCGATCGCATTCAACTTTTCTACGACGTCTTCTCTGTCTTCAGTGGTTTCCCACTCGGGTGCAACGTTCTCCAAATTGTTTACCTGCGGGTGTCTATTTCGCGCGTAACCGGGGTAGCTACGGTACATGGACTTATCCAGGCCATGACAGATTGTGATCAAGTCGTCCATCTCTACTATACGATACATTGTCATAAATGGCTTGTAACAATCTCTCATGTTCTCCATTACGATATTAAGTTTTCTGTTCTCTGGCATTGGTTTCGTCAGTTGCTGTGCTAGCTTCTCGATTGCAGATACGAACGCGTTGAACGTTTCGTTTGGCAGTTGTCTCCTGTCCAGCATTTGACGCTCGATGACTGTATCTTTATTTGGTTGCTCGAACCGAAGACGAAATTGATGTTTAAAATTAACTCAGCTCTGGAATTTGTTTCAAAAAGTGAAATACCATTCCTCTGCCTCTGACCCTTCCTTAAAAAGAAAATTTGCCTGAATCAGTAGTTCTTGTTCCGATACCCTGTTGTTTCTTGCCAGTATTTCAATTCGGTTTAAGAATTGAGTTACTGTTGGCCCTCGTGAATCTCCGCTGAAGTGGATTCTCCACTTACTTATGGGAACTTGCCATCTGTTCTGAAAATCATTTCGTGACCGGTTCCAAACTAGCTGACCCTCATTGTCTTCCTGCGATGCCAGAGATGCAACCGAGTTTGGATAGTTTCGTTGATTATAAAACAGTCCTGGTTGTCTGGGTGGCGATGGTACTCTAGGAGGTATAGGCAAAGGGGGAGGGGGCGGTGGATGTGGCTGTGGTGGTGGAGGTGGGGGTGGTGGTGTTGGTGGTGGTGGTGGTGAAGGTGTTGGTATCATCGGAAGCGGTGTAGAGGATCGACGTTGGTTAAGCATTGCCGATATTTGAGTCCGACAACGTTTCTTGAATGAAAGTATACATTTCTCGCTTCCATTGATACATCTGGTTCATTTGTAGATCCGTCCGTTGTTGATCCTGTTGAGGTTTTCTCTTGGGCCACAACGACCCAGGTTGTTCAATCTCACCCCTTATCGCTTCGTCTAGTAACCCTTGTTGTTGGTTTAATTCTATATTTTGGGATGGTATATTCCTTTGAATTAGTGGAATATCTGAAAAGTGTAATTCATCAATTATTTGACCGAAATCCCTACCTGCATCCTGAGAATGGTTCAAGCGAATGTTTGGAGGCAATTGACTCTCCGTCCGATCATCCGGATTACCATATTTCTCCAACAATCCCTCAATTTCTGATAATAACTCGTTTTTCAGCCGCAATTGCTCCTTAGTAATAGCATTGCAACGAGCAATTCTCAAGAAATAATGTCTTAACCGAGAAATAATTTTAGGTTCTGGTATTGTTTCCAACAGATATGTTAAATCTTTTATAATCATTTTAACCGTCCCATATTCCTGACTTATAGTTCGTTTCACTTTAAATTTTTTTGGTTTTCTTATTTCTTCCAACTGCGCTTTCTTTAGCCGTTGGCGTTTGTGTTGCATTGTGCCGTCAATCGACAAACATTTTACTTTCAACTCGTATTCTATTTCATCCTCTAGCAAATCATTCGGGTTTATATATGACTCCATATTTATCTGCTCTATTTCTTATTTCTTTTTTAGGTGTTTACTACCCGGAAGAAATCTTAATCAACCGATATCACTTATATACAATTGAAATGTCAAATAATCGGGCTAATTCTACGAAGGAAATATATTCAATAAATTCAATTTTTCCGAGCATCTAAACCACTAAATTCGATCCCTACTCTAAACTTTTCTCCGCTAAATGTAATAATATAATCTTCACTATGTATCCAAAATCAAATAGCACTTAACAACCTCAATATGTATTATTATCACCGAAATAATGTTTTTACTATTATCGCAAAACCGTTAGTTGGACGCCAAATGTAACGGGAGGTAAAACGGACCGACGACTGAATTAGGTTACAGCCTTCACTTATGCGCCAGGCAAGCTTTAGTCTTGCCGTGAAGGAGCGAGTTATGACGGTAAAAGTTCATCCGTGCCCGGCTGGGAGACCTCAGGGCGAGTTCTTGTCGACGACAACCGAATTCGACCGAAACATCAGCGAACACCAAACCGTACGAATGACCAAACAAATTGTTTCAACCTACAGGATGGATTGGTTACCGCTGTGGGATTCCCTCTCCAGAGCCTATTCTACCGATACCAAACCGCGAATGAAAGAAATAGACCCAACATCTAAACCGAGGATCACTGAGTAACTCAAACGTTTTACTTTGATTCGGCCATATATCGCGATTTATTCTGACGGGTCATAAAGAAAAAAACCTGTTTTAATCCACCTAGCGGTGCAATTGTGCCTTTCTCATTTCTCTAAACTATGGCACGGAGGCTTTTTATGTTCAACATAATCGTGGAAATGTCCATTACATTCTTAGTACACTTTGCACTTATACACAATGGCATGCCAGCCACGAACTTGATGAGCTACGTGTCGACGGTGAAACACTTGAAACAAAAAAATATCATACTCCATTAGCCTAATCAGCATTAGATCAATGTTATCTGCTTGCTAACTCATTTTGTCATGCGAGGCTGGGTATGTGAAGAGGGCGAAAGTCCCATGAACGAACGACTCCCCAGCTTAAATTGGTATGCTTTGTGATATAGTGGTGGTTTAAAGATGATGGGGTTGAAAGGGAGGAGTATGAGGGCTGGATGGGGTGGTGGTCTGAGGGGTGATTTAAGGAGATTTTTAAAGGAGGGGCGCGAACAGTAGATGGGGGGTGTAACCCCTCTCCGAAAAACCATCAACTACGCCCCTGTTAAAATCCAGAAACCCTAAACGAGTCGAAAAAAAAATGACGTTTTTCAGAGTGATTGCATAACCTTTCTATATGAGAAAGGCAAAAATGTGCCAAAATCCAAAAAAGTGAATCGTAGTCAAATTTTTTTTCGAGTTTGCATCAAATCTCGACGTTTTATGCACCTTGAACACATTTAGCATCAAAAATAAAAATTCTATTTTTAATTTTTCCTATAGTTTATATGAGAAATTTCTGTGTGACCGCACTCTGAAACCCGTAATTCCGGAACCAGAATTCCGATCGATCCAAAATTCAATAGCAGCCGATGGGAAGGTTGCACCTTTCATTTGAGACTAAGTTTGGGCAAATCGGTCCAGCCATCTCTGAGAAAAATGAGTGACATTATTTGACACATACGCACATACACACACACACACACACATACACATACACATACACACACATACACACACACATACATACATACACACACACATACAGACTTTTTCCGATCTCGACGAACTGAGTCGAATGGGATATGACACTCGGCCCTCCGGGCCGGGATTAGGTTGACGTTTTTCAGAGTGATTGCATAACCTTTCTATATGAGAAAGGCAAAAATGTGCCAAAATCCAAAAAAGTGAATCGTAGTCAAATTTTTTTTTCGAGTTTGCATCAAATCTCGACGTTTCATGCACCTTGAACACATTTAGCATCAAAAATAAAAATTCTATTTTTAATTTTTCCTATAGTTTATATGAGAAATTTCTGTGTGACCGCACTCTGAAACCCGTAATTCCGGAACCAGAATTCCGATCGATCCAAAATTCAATAGCAGCCGATGGGAAGGTTGCACCTTTCATTTGAGACTAAGTTTGGGCAAATCGGTCCAGCCATCTCTGAGAAAAATGAGTGACATTATTTGACACATACGCACATACATACACACACACACACACATATACACACATACACACACATACACACACACATACACACACATACATACATACACACACATACAGACTTTTTCCGATCTCGACGAACTGAGTCGAATGGGATATGACACTCGGCCCTCCGGGCCGGGATTAGGTTGACGTTTTTCAGAGTGATTGCATAACCTTTCTATATGAGAAAGGCAAAAATGTGCCAAAATCCAAAAAAGTGAATCGTAGTCAAATTTTTTTTTTCGAGTTTGCATCAAATCTCGACGTTTCATGCACCTTGAACACATTTAGCATCAAAAATAAAAATTCTATTTTTAATTTTTCCTATAGTTTATATGAGAAATTTCTGTGTGACCGCACTCTGAAACCTGTAATTCCGGAACCAGAATTCCGATCGATCCAAAATTCAATAGCAGCCGATGGGAAGGTTGCACCTTTCATTTGAGACTAAGTTTGGGCAAATCGGTCCAGCCATCTCTGAGAAAAATGAGTGATATTATTTGACACATACGCACATACATACACACACACATACACACACACATACACACACACACACATACACACACATACACACACATATATACATACACACACACATACAGACTTTTTCCGATCTCGACGAACTGAGTCGAATGGGATATGACACTCGGCCCTCCGGGCCGGGATTAGGTTGACGTTTTTCAGAGTGATTGCATAACCTTTCTATATGAGAAAGGCAAAAATTGATTTCATACTACTAGCTAAACGCCTAATTTTGTATAATCGTTCTTAAAACTATGGTTAGTATATACATTAATTAGTTTTCGCCACTTTACTTGCCCTTATATTCCCATCTGCGTGCCCCTCGGCGTTCTCTGCTTCCATCGGCGGTCGAGTGCAATTGCAGCTGCCGCCTGCAGGCGTGTTCCCTTTGATGCGTTTCACTTTCCTGTTTATACTGCCCTCTGTGAGCGCGCTCAATTCGCTTCCCGATTCACACACCCGCGTGAGGTTCGTCGACTGGTGGTAAATTCGCACCTATCGACGTGCAACATTTAATTACCGTGTGACGTCACTAGACGAGGTAAGCGACGACGGGTACAGGGAGCTGCCCAAGCTACGGTGTCGTCGTTTGTGTCCTAGGGTGGTACCTTCGTTTGAAAAAAAAAGGCTTCAAACGATTTCCAAAATTAAAATTCGCGTAACTAATTTATGAACGGTCTAAGTTACCTTTTACCAGCCTAATGCCTAAATTGGTTATGGCTATTTTTGCTGTGCTCGCTTGATGGTTGTGTTTTGCTGATCTTATTGGCTTCTGCCTGAACCGGAATAATTTATTTTAAGTAACCCATGGCGGATTTGATTGAAAGGTGGCTTACTTGGAAACAAAATGGCCGATTGGACGCGAATAGTGGCCTTGGTTGGTTCTTACAATTTTGGCCGTAGATCTTCCTTTTCTTCACTCTTCACAATTTCTGTTGTTTTCTGATCTAGCTTTACTCTTTACTATGACACTTTTCTTATTTCACCGTAACTCTACTATACTTTTCTGTTTCAAATGATCTTCTGGCTACTGACTTTTTCTGAACCTTCCTTGTCTGTGGTCAAGATTGTAAGAGTCGACTTTTTCTCTATTGGGCTTCAAAACCCCCATTCGTTATCCGACTTAACCCGATATCATTCGTTCGACTTCGGGGGCCCACATCCGCTTACGAACGTCATCGAAAGTCGCGGAGTTGTCTCTACCTGGCGACTTGCAGCCGTAGGCTAAAATCAGAGACCCGGAACGCGAAGTCGCAATTGTGAAAATTGTAATTCTAATTCTGATCGGTTTATAATTAATTCTGTAGCCTCGTTACATCGGTTCGCCAGATTACCTGTAGCCTACTGGCAATCTGGATGGTAGCAGCCGAGACTGCGTTCCACTTCTCCACCGATTGACACATCCGCTGAATAAGGGTATCAGGGGTTGTGTCCCAGCCACAGACGTCAAGCATTGCTCTTCTTTCGACGTCGAACCGATGACATACGAACAGTATGTGTTCGGCTGTTTCGTCTACACCTGGGCAGTTTGGGCAGACTGGGACCTCCGCGTGCCCGAACCTTTGGAGGTACTGACGGAAACAGCCATGGCCTGACAGGAATTGTGTCAGGTGGAAGTCCCATGGGGTCTTCCCATCCAGCTCGATATGCTAGGTATCAGCCGGTGGGTCCACCTACCTTTCGAGGAGTTGTCCCACTCACGCTGCCATCTGGCGACCGAGGTCACCCTGGTGCACTCACGTGCGTCCCCTATTTCCACGTAGCTCAAAGCACTCCTCATCTTCCCGAATGACCAGCCCGACTGGCATCATGCTCGCTATCACGCAGGATGCATCGTGTGATACCGTGCGGTAGGCAGATATCACTCTGTGGCATATCACGCGGTAGGTGCTCTCCAGTTTCTGTAGGTAACTGGTTACCCTCAGTGCTCTTGACCATGACGGGCCGCCGTACCTGAGGATAGATACGGCAACGCCTGCCAGTAACCTACGTCTACTGGCGCACACCTTTGAGCTGTTGGACATCATTCTCGATAGAGCCGCAACAGCAGTCGACGCTCTCTTGCATGTATAGTCGACATGGCTGCCGAAGGTCAGCTTGTCGTCTACAATGACTCCGAGAAACTTCAGACTTCGCTGTGAAGTGATCGCGACTTCTCCCACTGCATGTTGTGCCGACTTGCGGTTGTTGACGATAACTACCTCCGTCTTATGATGAGCGAGCTCCAGGCCTCTCGCGCTCATCCATTCCTCCACCGTGCTGATCGCGTGTTCTGCGGTTAGTTCTACCTCAGGAAATGACTCCCCATAGACCTCCAAGGTTACGTCGTCAGCAAAGCCGACGATCTTGACTCCAGGAGGGAACTTCAGTCTCAGAACCCCGTCATACATGAGGTTCCATAGCACCGGGCCTAGGATCGAGCCCTGCGGGACTCCGGCGGTAATCGGAACCCTTTTCTGACCGGCATCGGTCTCGTATAGCAATACGCGGTTCTGGAAGTAACTTTCCAAGATCCGTTACAGACCCACCGGTAGGCTAAGCCGGTGTAACGAGAGCGCGATGGCATCCCAGTTTGCGCTGTTGAATGCGTTCTTCACGTCGAGTGTCACTAACGCACAGTATCGAATACCTCGCCTTTTTCGTTGGATCGCTATCTCGGCAGTATTTATCACTGAGTTGAGAGCGTCCACTGTGGACTTACCCTTCCGAAAGCCAAACTGGTTGCTTGACAGACCGTCCGTACCTTCCGCGTACGGGGTGAGCCTGTTGAGGATGATCCTCTCAAGCAGTTTGCCAGTCGTGTCGATCAGGCAGATTGGTCTGTACGCCGATGGGTCGCCTGGCGGCTTCCCGGGCTTCGGCAACAGCACAAATTTCTGCCTTTTCCATCTATCGGGGAAACGGCACTCGTCAAGGCATCTCTGCATAGCTAGCCTGAACATGTTCGGGTTCGCTATGTACGCTGCCTTGAGAGCGTTGTTTGGAACTCCATCCGGCCCTGGAGCTTTGTTCATTGCTAGGGATTTAGCCACTGCAAGTAGATCTTCATTCGTCACTGGAGCCACCATTTCGACCGTGCCCGCACTGTCTCGTAGTGCAGGTGGCCAGGGGCTTGTGGCTCGAGACGGGAAGAGTACTTCGATAATCGTTGCCAACCGGTCCGGAGACCGTTCTGGGGGTGAGGAGCCCCCTTTGGTCTTGGCCATCACAATCCGGTAGGCGTCACCCCACGGATTCGCGTTGGCACTCTCACACAGGTTATCGAAACACGCTCTTTTGCTGCTTTTAATAGCCTTGTTAAGGGCCTATTTCGCAGCTCGAAACACTTCACGGCGGTTCTCTCTTGCATCCTCGGTGCGAGCTCTTTGCATCCTACGTCTAGCTCTGAGGTAGGCTGACCGTAGAGCTGCAATCTCGGCACTCCACCAGTATACCGGGCATCTACCGTTTCTTGGCAGTGTTTTTCTCGGCATAGTGGCGTCGCACGCGCGTGATAGAACAGCTACCAGCGCATCCCCGCTTAGACTGTCGGTGTTGGCCTCCAGTCCCAGGGCCGCGGTGAAAGCTTCGCTGTCGAAGTGATTGGACTTCCACCCGCGTACCTGACAGGGATCTCCCGCCCTCGGATGCTGCACACCATAGTTGATCTTAAAGCGGATTGCTAAATGATCGCTATGGGTGTAGCCTTCGTCTACCCTCCATTCCATGCCTGGAGCCAGACTCGGGCTGGCAAATGTTAGGTCAATCCACGCCTCCACTCCGTTTCTACGGAATGTACTAGCGGAGCCATTATTAGCTAGCACAGTATCGAGTTTCGCAAGCGCTTCCATTAGCGCTTGACCCCTGCTATTTGTACAGCGGCTGCCCCACTCCACTGCCCAAGCGTTAAAGTCTCCCGCTATGACTACCGGTTTCCGGCCCACTAGGTCCGACGAGAGCCTGTCGATCATCTGGTAGAACTGTTCTATTGGCCACCTTAGTGGGGCGTAGCAGCTGCAATAGAACGCACCATTGATCTTGGCAATCGTCACACCCTCGGCGGAGGGGTGTATTACCTCTTGAACCGGGAACCGTCCCGTTGTACAGATTGCCACCATTCTAGACCCGTCCGACACCCAATTGCCGTTGCCGGCAGGGATGCGGTACGGGTCTGATAAGAGGGCGACATCTGTCCTCGACTCCGAGACCGACTGCCACAGCAGCTGTTGGGCTGCTGCACAATGGTTAAGATTTAGCTGTGTGACGTTCACGGCTTCTTCTTATTTAACTCACCGAAGGGACACGAAGGTCCGCCCATAGCATGTTTATGGGCTTGCTTCTTAGCGGTGCAGATAAGGCACTTGTGTGCCTTAGTGCACCCCCGCTCTTTATGTCCCTCCTCGCCGCAGCGACGACATAGTTTGCTCCTATCTATGCCTTTGCACTCGTAGGCTTTGTGGCCGGACTCAAGGCACCGATAGCACCTATCCACTGAAGGCGGCTGGGGTATGCTAATTGGGCATACCGACCAGCCGATCTTCAGCTTCCCTTTCTCGGTTACCTTTTTGGCATCCGCCTTCAGTAGCCTGAGGTAGGCTACTTGGGTGCCTGAGGGTCCATCTCTCAATCGCACAGAGGCCCGCTCGATTGTGATGTCGCAATGTTCCTTAACGGCTGCGACGACAACGTCTGCGGTCGTGAACTCGTCCAGATGCTTGCACTGGAGAGTCATTTCCGCTCCTAGCGACCTGACTTGGGCGCCTTCTCCAAGGACCTCTTGGGCCAAGTCCTTGTATACCGCACTAGATTGTGCGCCTCGCTTCAGCACCAGAAACATTTCTCCCGTGTTGGTGCGTCTCACGCTACGCACATCTTGCCCAAGGGCCGAAAGGCTTTCGGCCGCCTTCATCGACTTTAGGACATCGGCATATTTGTCTTTGTCGGTTTTCAACCACAAGGCCTCGCCTCTGTCCTTGGCCTTCTTCGCGGGCCGCGGTACCTCCGGTGTTGGTGCCGGCTTCTTCCTGGTGACCAGCGTCCAGTGGTTTGGGCCCCCCTGCCCCGGTCGCGCTGGGTTGCTGATACCAACACTCTGCTCAGCGAGGTCACTCTCGCCCTCGCTTACCTCGCCCAAACGGCGTTTGACCTTAACGGTTGCACGCCGTGTGGTGTCGCTTTTTGCACCCTCGCCTGGCGACTTCCTAGGGCGCTTCGCGTTCGACGCCGTCTTGCGATTGCCCTTGCCTTTTTCCTTCGAGGGGAACTCGGCCGCCGCTTCAAGCGACGTGGCTGCTCCATAGAAGGTGAAGGGCACTGTCTGAGTGCCCGTATCGACCTTCTCTTTTCCCTCCTTCTTGGAGGCCACTGTCTGGGTTTCTCTGTCGGACTTCTCCCGACATTCCACCCTCTTGGCATAAGCCTGCTGTTTCTGTCTTGCGACACGAACAGTTTTTCGGAGTTCCAGGAGACTCTGTTTTAACTCCTTGCTTATGTTTTGCTTTGCGCTAGTGTACTCGATTATTGCATCGAGCTGCTCCACCACTTTGCGCATCGCCGATAATGGCCCGTCCGGTGCGTTGGTAGGGCTATTGCCTACCGCTGCTGGGGGGTCACTGGTGCTTTCAGATGCAGAACTCATCGCTACACTACTCTCCCCACGGGGGGGGAGACCTCGCCAAACCACCTCTAGCGAAGGGGTTTGGCACCTCCGTTTGCTTACTATTTTTATTTTTGTTCCCACGAGTCGCGCGAGAATAAATGTCCGCCACGCCAGAGCTCCGCATTAGCGTGGTAAGCGACGCTTACTGTGGGGATTGCCCAGGTACTCCACAGGCTCCGTTAACGATCGAGCATCTTTTTCTCCCCCTCGATCACTCATCCCTCGGCACGGGTCGCTTCACGCCTTGGAATTGGGGTTATGACCTACCTTGCTTTACGTGGTGACCTCGGCTCAGATCATCACAACCATCCTCCTTTACCAGGGCTTTGGACCTGTAGCTCTGGTTCTCAATAGTTCCATGTACGTATATTATTACAGACATGCCACTATTGAGATCCGTCATTCGCTAGCGGAGTTGTGTGTGTATGTGTGTATGTATATGTATGTGTATATATGTGTGTGTATGTTTTTTTACTATGGAGAAGACCTTTACGTCCTAGCCCAGTACACGTGATATTGGTAGGGTCCAAGCTACCGCACGGGGTGCACTGGGGGCGTGTCGGGCTCGAATGGTGACGCTGCCATTAATACCGGCTAAACTCCATTGTGCTCCGCCATCGTTCCTCCCAGGAACTACCTCTCGGTATTACTTCTGGGAGATGGCTGTACTTAATGTACTCATTCAATCACACTCACTCGTTCATACGTCCTGTATGAGGCTTACTTGGGTGCTTTCTCTATCGCACCTTGATTCACTCTCAAACACTCCCACATGAGGCTGACTTTTGTGCTCACCTTTTTCGTTCCTTGCGAGGCTGACTTGTGTGCTCACCTTACTCATTCCTTGCTAGGCTTACTTTTGTGCTCGCCCCACCCATACCATGTGAGGCTGACTTGGGTGCTCACCCTATCACCTGGTTCACTCTCGATCGTGCCACTCTATTGTACCTCTGTCACTCCCCCTGGCTTCCCATGTGGGACATTTTTCTTAGGCCCCATTTCTGACATACCATGCGAGGCTAACTTGTGTGCTCACCTTTTTCATTCCTTGCTAGGCTTACTTTTGTGCTAGTCTCTACCATACCATGTGAGGCTGACTTTTGTGCTCACCCTTAACATGCCGTGTGAGACTGACTTGGATGCTCACCCTTTCACTCCTCTGCCACGCCATGAGGCATCGATAGCTAAGTCCCAACATACTACGATACAACCCTCCCGTCTTGGCATGAGGCAGTCCACTTATACGCCTATACACTCACTCTTCTGTCTTGCTTCGGGGTGGCTCGGTTTACCCCTTACGCGGTTGCCAGTCGCTGCGCCAAACCTGCCTCAGCATAAACAGACCATTCACTCCCTTTTTTGCGCTTGGCCTTTTTCGCTCCAGCTAACCAATCACTAGTTAGCCGTGCCCGTCGTCTGTTGCTCGGTTCGCCAGATTACCTGTAGCCTACAGGCAATCTGGATGGTAGCAGCCAAACTGCGTTCCACTTCTCCACCGATTAACACATCCGCTGAATAAGGGTATCAGGGGTTGTGTCCCAGCCACAGACGTCAAGCATTGCTCTTCTTTCGACGTCGAACCGAGGACATACGAACAGTATGTGTTCGGCAGTTTCGTCTACACCTGGGCAGTCCGGGCAGGCTGGGACCTCCGCGTGCCCGAACCTGTGGAGGTACTGTCGGAAACAGCCATGGCCTGACAAGAATTGTGTCAGGTGGAAGTGAACTTTCCCATGGGGTCTTCCCACCCAGCTCGATATGCTAGGTATCAGCCGGTGGGTCCACCTACCTTTCGAGGAGTTGTCCCACTCACGCTGCCATCTGGCGACCGAGGTCACCCTGGTGCGCTCGCGGGCTCCCCTATTTCCACGTAGCTCGAAGCACTCCTCATCTTCCCGAATGACCAGCCCGACTGGCATCATGCTCGCTATCACGCAGGATGCATCGTGTGATACCGTGCGGTAGGCAGATATCACTCTGTGGCACATCACGCGGTAGGTGCTCTCCAGTTTCTGTAGGTAACTGGTTACCCTCAGTGCTCTTGACCATGACGGGCCGCCGTACCTGAGGATAGATACGGCAACGCCTGCCAGTAACCTACGTCTACTGGCGCACACCTTTGAGCTGTTGGACATCATCCTCGATAGAGCCGCAACAGCAGTCGACGCTCTCTTGCATGTATGGTCGACATGGCTGCCGAAGGTCAGCTTGTCGTCTATAATGACTCCGAGAGACTTCAGACTTCGCTGTGAAGTGATCGCGACTTCTCCCACATGGATAACTGCATGTTGTGCCGACTTGCGGTTGTTGACGATAACTACCTCCGTCTTATGATGAGTGAGCTCCAGGCCTCTCGCGCTCATCCATTCCTCCACCGTGCTGATCGCGTGTTCTGCGGTTAGTTCTACCTCAGGAATTGATTCCCCGTAGACCTCCAAGGTTACTTCGTCAGCAAAGCCGACGATCTTGACTCCAGGAGGGAACTTCAGTCTCAGAACCCGTCATACATGAGGTTCCATAGCACCGGGCCTAGGATCGAGCCCTGCGGGACTCCGGCGGTAATCGGAACCCTTTTCTGACCGGCATCGGTCTCGTATAGCAGTACGCGGTTCTGGAAGTTACTTTCCAAGATCCCGTACAGACCCACCGGTAGGCTAAGCCGGTGTAACGAGAGCGCGATGGCATCCCAGCTTGGGCTGTTGAATGCGTTCTTCACGTCGAGTGTCACTAACGCACAGTATCGAATACCTCGCCTTTTTCGTTGGATCGCTATCTCGGCAGTATTTATCACTGAGTTGAGAGCGTCCACTGTGGACTTACCCTTCCGAAAGCCAAACTGGTTGCTTGACAGACCGTCCGTATCTTCCGCGTACGGGGTGAGCCTGTTGAGGATGATCCTCTCAAGCAGTTTGCCAGTCGTGTCGATCAGGCAGATTGGTCTGTACGCCGATGGGTCGCCTGGCGGCTTCCCGGGCTACGGCAACAGCACAAATTTCTGCCTTTTCCATCTATCGGGGAAACGGCACTCGTCAAGGCATCTCTGCATAGCTAGCCTGAACATGTTCGGGTTCGCTATGTACGCTGCCTTGAGAGCGTTGTTTGGAACTCCATCCGGCCCTGGAGCTTTGTTCATTGCTAGGGATTTAGCCACTGCGAGTAGTTCTTCATTCGTCAATGGAGCCACCATTTCGACCGTGCCCGCACTGTCTCGTAGTGCAGGTGGCCAGGGGCTTGTGGCTCGAGACGGGAAGAGTACTTCGATAATCGTTGCCAACCGGTCCGGAGACCGTTCTGGGGGTGAGGAGCCCCCTTTGGTCTTGGCCATCACAATCCGGTAGGCGTCACCCCACGGATTCGCGTTGGCACTCTCACACAGGTTATCGAAACACGCTCTTTTGCTGCTTTTAATAGCCTTGTTAAGGGCCTATTTCGCAGCTCGAAACACTTCACGGCGGTTCTCTCTTGCATCCTCGGTGCGAGCTCTTTGCATCCTACGTCTAGCTCTGAGGTAGGCTGACCGTAGAGCTGCAATCTCGGCACTCCACCAGTATACCGGGCATCTACCGTTTCTTGGCAGTGTTTTTCTCGGCATAGTGGCGTCGCACGCGCGTGATAGAACAGCTACCAGCGCATCCCCGCTTAGACTGTCGGTGCTGGCCTCCAGTCCCAGGGCCGCGGTGAAAGCTTCGCTGTCGAAGTGATTGGACTTCCACCCGCGTACCTGACAGGGATCTCCCGCCCTCGGATGCTGCACACCATAGTTGATCTTAAAGCGGATTGCTAAATGATCGCTATGGGTGTAGCCTTCGTCTACCCTCCATTCCATGCCTGGAGCCAGACTCGGGCTGGCAAATGTTAGGTCAATCCACGCCTCCATTCCGTTTCTACGGAATGTACTAGCGGAGCCATTATTAGCTAGCACAGTATCGAGTTTCGTAAGCGCTTCCATTAGCGCTTGACCCCTGCTATTTGTACAGCGGCTGCCCCACTCCACTGCCCAAGCGTTAAAGTCTCCCGCTATGACTACCGGTTTCCGGCCCACTAGGTCCGACGAGAGCCTGTCGATCATCTGGTAGAACTGTTCTATTGGCCACCTTGGTGGGGCGTAGCAGCTGCAATAGAACACACAATTGATCTTGGCAATCGCCACACTCTCGGCGGAGGGGTGTATTACCTCTTGAACTGGGAACCGTCCCGTTGTACCGATTGCCACCATTCTAGACCCGTCCGACACCCAATTGCCGTTGCCGGCAGGGATGCGGTACGGGTCTGATAAGAGGGCGACATCTGTCCTCGACTCCGAGACCGACTGCCACAGCAGCTGTTGGGCTGCTGCACAATGGTTAAGATTTAGCTGTGTGATGTTCATGGCTTCTTCTTATTTAACTCACCGAAGGGACACGAAGGTCCGCCCATAGCATGTTTATGGGCTTGCTTCTTAGCGGTGCAGATAAGGCACTTGTGTGCCTTAGTGCACCCCCGCTCTTTATGTCCCTCCTCGCCGCAGCGACGACATAGTTTGCTCCTATCTATGCCTTTGCACTCGTAGGCTTTGTGGCCGGACTCAAGGCACCGATAGCACCTATCCACTGAAGGCGGCTGGGGTATGCTAATTGGGCATACCGACCAGCCGATCTTCAGCTTCCCTTTCTCGGTTACCTTTTTGGCATCCGCCTTCAGTAGCCTGAGGTAGGCTACTTGGGTGCCTGAGGGTCCATCTCTCAATCGCACAGAGGCCCGCTCGATTGTGATGCCGCAATGTTCCTTAACGGCTGCGACGACATCTTCTGCGGTCGTGAACTCGTCCAGATGCTTGCACTGGAGAGTCATTTCCGCTCCTAGCGACCTGACTTGGGCGCCTTCTCCATGGACCTCTTGGGCCAAGTCCTTGTATACCGCACTAGATTGTGCGCCTCGCTTCAGCACCAGAAACATTTCTCCCGTGTTGGTGCGTCTCACGCTACGCACATCTTGCCCAAGGGCCGAAAGGCTTTCGGCCGCCTTCATCGACTTTAGGACATCGGCATATTTGTCCTTGTCGGTTTTCAACCACAAGGCCTCGTCTCTGTCCTTGGCCTTCTTCGCGGGCCGCGGTACCTCCGGTGTCGGTGCCGGCTTCTTCCTGGTGTCCAGTGTCCAGGGGTTTGGGCCACCCTGCCCCGGTCGCGCTGGGTTGCTGATACCAACACTCTGCTCAGCGAGGTCACTCTCGCCCTCGCTTACTTCGCCCAGCGACGTGGCTGCTCCATAGAAGGTGAAGGGCACTGTCTGAGTGCCCGTATCGACCTTCTCTTTTCCCTCCTTCTTGGAGGCCACTGTCTGGGTTTCTCTGTCGGACTTCTCCCGACATTCCACCCTCTTGGCATAAGCCTGCTGTTTCTGTCTTGCGACACGAACAGTTTTTCGGAGTTCCAGGAGACTCTGTTTTAACTCCTTGCTTATGTTTTGCTTTGCGCTAGTGTACTCGATTATTGCATCGAGCTGCTCCACCACTTTGCGCATCGCCGATAATGGCCCGTCCGGTGCGTTGGTAGGGCTATTGCCTACCGCTGCTGGGGGGTCACTGGTGCTTTCAGATGCAGAACTCATCGCTACACTACTCTCCCCACGGGGGGGAGACCTCGCCAAACCACCTCTAGCGAAGGGGTTTGGCACCTCCGTTTGCTTACTATTTTTATTTTTGTTCCCACGAGTCGCGCGAGAATAAATGTCCGCCACGCCAGAGCTCCGCATTAGCGTGGTAAGGGACGCTTACTGTGGGGGTTGCCCAGGTACCCCACAGGCTCCGTTAACGATCGAGCATCTTTTTCACCCCCTCGATCACTCATCCCTCGGCACGGGTCGCTTCACGCCTTGGAATTGGGGTTATGACCTACCTTGCTTTACGTGGTGACCTCGGCCCAGATCATCACAACCATTCTCCTTTACCAGGGCTTTGGACCTGTAGCTCTGGTTCTCAATAGTTCCATGTACGTATATTATTACAGACATGCCACTATTGAGATCCGTCATTCGCTAGCGGAGTTGTGTGTGTATGTGTGTATGTATATGTATGTGTATATATGTGTGTGTATGTTTTTTTACTATGGAGAAGACCTTTACGTCCTAGCCCAGTACACGTGATATTGGTAGGGTCCAAGCTACCGCACGGGGTGCACTGGGGGCGTGTCGGGCTCGAATGGTGACGCTGCCATTAATACCGGCTAAACTCCATTGTGCTCCGCCATCGTTCCTCCCAGGAACTACCTCTCGGTATTACTTCTGGGGGATGGCTGTACTTAATGTACTCATTCAATCACACTCACTCGTTCATACGTCCTGTATGAGGCTTACTTGGGTGCTTTCTCTATCGCACCTTGATTCACTCTCAAACACTCCCACAGAAGGCTGACTTTTGTGCTCACCTTTTCCGTTCCTTGCGAGGCTGACTTGTGTGCTCACTTTACTCATTCCTTGCTAGGCTTACTTTTGTGCTCGCCCCACCTATACCATGTGAGGCTGACTTGGGTGCTCACCCTATCACCTGGTTCACTCTTGATCGTGCCACTCTATTGTACCTCTGTCACTCCCCCTGGCATCCCATGTGGGACATTTTTCTTAGGCCCCATTTCTGACATACCATGCGAGGCTAACTTGTGTGCTCACCTTTTTCATTCCTTGCTAGGCTTACTTTTGTGCTAGTCTCTACCATACCATGTGAGGCTGACTTTTGTGCTCACCCTTAACATGCCGTGTGAGACTGACTTGGATGCTCACCCTTTCACTCCTCTGCCACGCCATGAGGCATCGATAGCTAAGTCCCAACATACTACGCTACAACCCTCCCGTCTTGGCATGAGGCAGTCCACTTATACGCCTATACACTCACTCTTCTGTCTTGCTTCGGGGTGGCTCGGATTACCCCTTACGCGGTTGCCAGTCGCTGCGCCAAACCTGCCTCAGCATAAACAGACCATTCACTCCCTTTTTTGCGCTTGGCCTTTTTCGCTCCAGCTAACCAATCACTAGTTAGCCGTGCCCGTCGTCTGTTGCTCGGTTCGCCAGATTACCTGTAGCCTACAGTCAATCTGGATGGTAGCAGCCGAGACTGCGTTCTACTTCTCCACCGATTGACACATCCGCTGAATAAGGGTATCAGGGGTTGTGTCCCAGCCACAGACGTCAAGCATTGCTCTTCTTTCGACGTCGAACCGAGGACATACGAACAGTATGTGTTCGGCAGTTTCGTCTACACCTGGGCAGTCCGGGCAGGCTGGGACCTCCGCGTGCCCGAACTTGTGGAGGTACTGTCGGAAACATCCATGGCCTGACAAGAATTGTGTCAGGTGGAAGTGAACTTCCCCATGGGGTCTTCCCACCCAGCTCGATATGTTAGGTATCAGCCGGTGGGTCCACCTACCTTTCGAGGAGTTGTCCCACTCACGCTGCCATCTGGCGACCGAGGTCACCCTGGTGCGCTCGCGGGCTCCCCTATTACCACGTAGCTCGAAGCACTCCTCATCTTCCCGAATGACCAGCCCGACTGGCATCATGCTCGCTATCACGCAGGATGCATCGTGTGATACCGTGCGGTAGGCAGATATCACTCTGTGGCACATCACGCGGTAGGTGCTCTCCAGTTTCTATAGGTAACTGGTTACCCTCAGTGCTCTTGACCATGACGGGCCGCCGTACCTGAGGATAGATACGGCAACGCCTGCCAGTAACCTACGTCTACTGGCGCACACCTTTGAGCTGTTGGACATCATCCTCGATAGAGCCGCAACAGCAGTCGACGCTCTCTTGCATGTATGGTCGACATGGCTGCCGAAGGTCAGCTTGTCGTCTATAATGACTCCGAGAGACTTCAGACTTCGCTGTGAAGTGATCGCGACTTCTCCCACATGGATAACTGCATGTTGTGCCGACTTGCGGTTGTTGACGATAACTACCTCCGTCTTATGTTGAGCGAGCTGCAGGCCTCTCGCGCTCATCCATTCCTCCACCGTGCTGATCGCGTGTTCTGCGGTTAGTTCTACCTCAGAGATTGAGTCCCCGTAGACCTCCAAGGTTACGTCGTCAGCAAAGCCGACGATCTTGACCCCAAGAGAGAACTTCAGTCTCAGAACCCGTCATACATGAGGTTCCATAGCACCGGGCCTATGATCGATCCCAGTGGGACTCCGGCGGTAATCGGAACCCTTTTCTGATCGGCATCGGTCTCGTATAGCAGTACGCGGTTCTGGAAGTAACTTTCCAGGATCCGGTACATAGCCACCGGTAGGCTAAGCCGGTGTAACGAGAGCGCGATGGCATCCCAGCTTACGTCAAGTGTCACTAACAAACAATATCGAATGCCTCGCCTTTTTCGTTGGATCGTTATCTCGGCAGTATTTATCACTGAGTTGAGAGCGTCCACTGTGGACTTACCTTTCCGAAAGCCAAACTGGTTGCTTGACAGGCCGTCCGTACCTTCCGCGTACGGGGTGAGCCTGTTGAGGATGATCCTCTCAAGCAGTTTGCCAGTCGTGTCGATCAGACAGATTGGTCTGTACGCCGATGGGTCGCCTGGCGGCTTCCCGGGCTTCGGCAACAGCATCAATTTCTGCCTTTTCCATCTATCGGGAAAACGGCACTCGTCAAGGCATCTCTGCATAGCTAGCCTGAACATGTTCGGGTTCGCTATGATCGCTGTTTTGAGAGCGCTGTTTGGAATTCCATCTGGAGCTTTGTTCATTGCTAGGGATTAAGCCACTGCGAGTGGACCGGGAACCGTCCCGTTGTACAGATTGCCACCATTCCAGACCCGCCCGACACCCAGTTGCCGTTGCCGACAGGGATGTTGTACGGGTCTGATAGGAGGGCGACATCTGTCCTCGACTCCGAGACCGACTGCCACAGCAGCTGTTGGGCTGCTGCACAATGGTTATGATTTAGCTGTGTGACGTTCACGGCTTCTTCTTATTTACCTCACCGAAGGGACACGAAGGTCCGCCCATAGCATGTTTATGGGCTTGCACTTGCGCGCCTTAGTGCAACCCCGCTCCTTATGCCCCTCCTCGCCGCAGCGACGACATAGTTTGCTCCTGTCTATGCCCTTGCACTCGTAGGGTTTGTGGCCGGACTCAAGGCACCGATAGCACCTATCCACTGAAGGCGGCTGGGGTATGCTAATTGGGCATACCGACCAGCCGATCTTCAGCTTACCTCTCTCGGTTACCTTTTTGGCATCCGCCTTCAGTAGCCTGAGGTAGGCTACTTGGGTGCCAGAGGGTCCCTCTCTGAATCGCACAGAGGCCCGCTCGATTGTGATGTCGCATTGCTTCTTAACGGCTGCGACGACATCTCCTGCGGTCGTGAACTCGTCCAGATGCTTGCACTGGAGAGTCATTTCCGCCCCTAGCGACCTGACTTGGGCGCCTTCACCAAGGACCTCTTGGGCCAAGGCCTTGTACACCGCACTAGATTGTGCGCCTCGCTTCAGCACCAGAAGCATTTATCCCGTGTTGGTGCGTCTCACGCTACGCACATCTTGCCCAAGGGCCGAGAGGCTTTCGGCCGCCTTCATCGACTTTAGGACGTCGGCGTATTTGTCCTTGTCGGTTTTTAACCACAAGGCCTCGCCTCTGTCCTTGGCCTTCTTCGCGGGCCGCGGTACCTCCGGTGTCGGTGCCGGCTTCTTCTTGGTGACTAGCGTCCAGGGGTTTAGGCCCCCCTGCCCCGGTCGCGCCGGGTTGCTGGTACCATCACTCTGCCCAGCGAGGTCACTCTCACCCTCGCTTACCTCGGCCAGACGGCGTTTGGCCTTAACGGTTGCACGCCGTGTGATGTCGGTTTTTGCACCCTCGCGTGGCGACTTCCTAGGGCGCTTCGCGTTCGACGCCGTCTTGCGATTGCCCTTGCCTTTTCCCTTCGAGAAGAACTCGGCCGCCGCTTCGAGCGACATCGCTGCTCCATAGAAGGTGAAGGCCACTGTCTGAGTGCCTGTATCGACCTTCTCTCTTCCCTCCCTCTTGGAGGCCACTGTCTGAGTTTCTCTGTCGGACTTCTCCCGACATTCCAGTGTGTGTGTATGTATGTGCGTATGTGTCAAATGATGTCGCTCATTTTTCTCAGAGATGGCTAGACCGATTTGCCCAAACTTAGTCTCAAATGACAGGTGCAACCTTCTTATCGGCTGCTATTGAATTTTGGATCGATCGGAATTCTGGTTCCGGAACTACGGGTTTAAGAGTGCACACAGAAATTTCTCATATAAACTATAGGAAAAATTCAAAATAGAATTTTTATTTCTGATGCTGTCTTCAAGGTGCATGAAACGTCGAGATTTGATGCAAACTGGAAAAAAAATTTGACAACAATTCAATTTTTTGGATTTTGGCACATTTTTGCCTTTCTCATATAGAAAGGTTATGTAATCACTCTGAAAAACGTCAACCTAATAAAAAAAATTTTGACTTGCGTAAGGTTTCTGGATTTTAACAGGGGCGTAGTTGATGGTTTATGGAGAGGGGTTACACCCCCCTTCTACTGTTCACTCCCCTCCCTTAAAAATCTCCTTAAATCACCCCTCAGACCACCACCCCATCCAACTCCTCATACTCCTCCCCTTCAACCCCATCATCTTTAAACCACCACTATATCACAAAGCATACCAAATTAAGCTGGGGAGTCCTTCTTTCATGGGACTTTCGCCCTCCTTACACACCCACCCCCGCATGACAAACTGAGTCAGCAAGCAGATAACATTGATCTAATGCTGATTAGGCTAATGAAGTATGATATTTTTTTGTTTCAAGTGTTTCACCGTCGACAAGTTCGTGGCTGGCAAGCAATTGTGTATAAGTGCAAAGTGTACTAAGAATGTAATGGACATTTCCACAATTATGTTTAACATAAACTGCCTCCGTACTATAGTTTAGAGAAATGAGAAAGGCACAATTGCACCGCTAGGTGGATTAAAACAGGTTTTTTCTAAGCGTATAACTAAGTGAAAACCAAACGTGTATATTTTTACGTGTACCTTCTAATAAGAAGTTAAACTGTTCCTTTCAATATCAAACAGGATTGTTTTGACTATTATTTCGCATGAAAACATGTATTACAACTATTGGGTCAGGGTAGCCTACCAGGTTGGTATAGTTGTAATAGTAAAGCCAGTTTTTGCCTTTCTCATATAGAAAGGTTATGCAATCACTCTGAAAACAGTCAACCTAATCCCGGCCCGGAGGGCCGAGTGTCATATCCCATTCGACTCAGATCATGGAGATCGGAAAAAGTCTGTATGTGTGTGTATGTGTATGTATGTGTATGTATGTGTATATATATGTGTGTGTGTTTTTTTTATAGTAAGGTTAAAAAAAGCTTCAAAAGTCTGGCCTGTAGTGTATTGGCACTGTGTGGGACTCACGACTCACGTTCGTGCCTAACCACTAAAAACATTCCTTACTTTTTACGCCCTTCTTCCCCACGGAACTACGTCATCGTATTACTTCGTGGGGGGGGGGGTTCGTTGCGCTTTCGTTGCACCTCTTTCTGCTGCTCTATCTCGGAGCCTCGCTTGGTTCATGGAGTGACACGACCTATGAGCTTTGATTTAACTCTCGGTTCCTCTCCTGCTTCTTGTCTCCATCCATTACGTCGCCGTTTATTTCTCGTCCCTGTGGTGAGCCGTTTAGGTGCTGATTCCCTGAGCCATTCAGCTCATGTTTCCGTGAGTCATTCAGCTCCCGGGCTCATCACGATCCGCTTGGATAGTGCTCAACGGTGAACTCATCCTACTCCGACCTATGGTTCCCCGGCGAAGGAATTTCCCCCGACACCGATACCCGCTTTCTTGAGCCATTTAGCTCTACTAAAATCTTCCAGCCTTACCGCTTATCCTGCTCCGACTGAGAATTCCCCGACAAAGGAATTTCTTTTGTTACCGGTGTTTGTTTCGTGAGCCAATTAGCTCCCCTTTTCGTCACGATTCTGTCGGGTAGTCCATGGCGCCGAATCAGCCCTATCGTGAATTCCCCGGCGGCAGACCGCCCCCGATACCGATGTACGTTTCTGTGAGCCATTAAGCTCCCCGCCTCGTCCACTCGGTCTAGTCCCCGGCGGTGGACCTAGCCTACTCAACGGCCAGCCAGCAGATGCTGCGGTCCATCCAGCTATTCCGGGTAGAGCGTAGCTTCCGGTTCACTGGCGCCCCAACGACCCACTTCTGACTATTCGACGCGGTCTACTCGGTCTAATCCCCGACGGTGGATCTAGCCTACTCACGAGCTACCCGGTAGAGTGTCGAGGTCGGTCCGGCGATTCCGGTGGAGCCTGACGTCCGGTTCGCTGGCGCCCCGACGACCCGAGCCCGGTGCTACATCGCGTACTACTCAACTGGTCCCCGGCGGTGGACCCAGTCTACACCGTCGGTGAGTTTCCCGGCGGTGGAATTTCTCCCGAAACCCTATTTGTGGTTCCACTGCGGCGTTATAACCAATGTCGTTACTTTGTTGGTCCCTTCGCCACTTCCTTTGCAGCTCGGAGAGTATACTCGTAACAACTCTGTTGACAGCGTCCCAGATATGCTCGTTGCGGCACATCTCTTCGACGATATTATCCACTGTTATATCAGGGATACCCCTTCAGACTTCTTCGAATCTGGGGCATTCGAAGACCACCTGTTCCGGTGTCTCTTGCACGTTCACACACTCCGGGCAAAGGGGTGACGAAGCATGTCCAAACCGATGTAGGTATTTCCGGAAGCATCCATGCCCGGACAAAAACTGCGTCAAATAGAAGTTCACCTCTCCATGCTTCCTATGTACCCAAGTAGACACATTTGGGATGAGTCGGTGGGTCCACCTTCCTTTCTCCGCGTAATCCCACTCTTGCTGCCACTTAGCCAACGAGCCCGCTCGAACCAGTCTCCATGCATTACGTTCATTTCTCCGCTGGTAGCATTCTACGTCTTTAGCCAGAGTGATGCAGATGGGAATCATCCCGGCAATTACGCATACCGCCTCCGACGATATCGTTCTGTACGCACTTGCGACACGAACAGCAATTAGGCGAAAAGTGCTTGTCAACTTCGTCCGGTTACGCTTTGAGTTCAGCGCAGCAGCCCAGGCCGGTACGCCATATCTCAGGATTGAGCATGAGACATTCGCCAGGAGACGTCTCGTGCTGCCCCTTGCCCCTCCGTGATTCGGCATGATCCTTGCCAATGCGCTAGTTGTCCTCGCAGCCTTCTCACATACATAGTCGACATGGCAGTTGTAATTCAACTGATCGTCAACCATCACACCCAGGTGCTTCACCGCGCGCATCGATGGAATGGATTGTCCCCCGGCGCTGATCTCGAGACGCTGGATTTGCTTACGATTGCTAACCAGCACTACCTCAGTCTTGTGGTGAGCCAGCTGCAACCTGACGTTAACCATCCAGGTTTCCACGATGCCTATTGTCTCTGCCGTCAGCATCTCCACCTCCTCAAGGGTCTCGCCCGTTATCGTCAGGACAACATCATCTGCAAAGCCGACGATTTCCACTCCCCTGGGCAGTTCCAGTGTTAACACTCCGTTGTACATAATATTCCAGAGCATTGGGCCGAGTATGGAGCCCTGAGGAACTCCCGCCGTTACCCTAATCGACCTCTGCCCCGTGTTCGTTTCGTAGACCAGTACTCGGTTCGGAAAGTAACTTTTCAGAACCTTGCACAGATAGTCCGGAACCCGCATTCTATGCAGCGCTACGGCGATGGCTCCCCAGCTAGCACTGTTGAACGCATTCTTCACGTCTATCGTTACCACGGCGCAGTAGCGATTACCCCTTCTCTTTTGCTTCAATGCTTTCTCCGCGTTCGCGATGACGATGCGGATGGCGTCCACCGTCGATATTCCTTTCCGGAACCCGAACTGTCTCTGCGATAGTCCGTTCTCACTTTCAGCGTAGGTCGTCAGCCTGTTGAGGATGACTTTCCAGGAGTTTACCGAGAGTATCCAGCAGGCATATAGGCCGATACGATGCTGGATCTCCTGGTGGTTTCCCTGGTTTTGGCAGTAACACCAGCCTCTGGATCTTCCATCTATCCGGGAAGTAGCCATCGTCCAGGCATTTCTGTAGCACTATCCTGAACATGTCCGGAAACGCCAGGATCGCAGTCTTCAGTGCCACGTTGGGGATACCATCCGGTCCGGGAGCTTTCTTCGCTTTCAGCCCTTTTGCTACTATAAGGAGCTCGTCGTTGGAAACCCGATTGTCACCTGCATTTCCACCATCCGCATCAGCGTATGGTGTAGGCGGCCATGCGGTTGGGTCGTGCTTCGGGAAAAGGCCCTCCACGATAATTTTCAGCTTGTCGCCGCACATTTCGACTGGCGTCATTGGGCCCCTGATCCTGGCCATAACGACACGGTAAGCATTGCCCCAGGGGTTAGCGTCTACTTCTCTGCACAGCTCCTTGTAGCAGGTGGACTTGCTTAGCACTATCTCACGCTTAAAAGCGGCCCTAGCCGCCCGGAATGTTACCTTATTCTTCTCTGACTGCTTCAAATCTTGCTCTCTGAACGCGTCTTCTGGCTTTTAAGCAAGTAGCCCGGAGGATGCTTAGCCTTTCGTTCCACCAGTACGCTGGACGCCGGTAGTTCGTCGGCTCCATTTCCCTCGGCATTGTTATATAGCATGCCCTAGCTATTGTTTGTATATATGTGTGTGTGTATGTATGTGCGTATGTGTCAAAAAAGTCACTCATTTTTCTCAGAGATGGTTGAACCGATTTGCCCAAACTTAGTCGCAAATGAAAGGTGCAACCTTCCCATCAGCTGCTATTGAATTTTGTGTCGATCAGAATTCTGGTTCCGCAATTACGGATTTAAGAGTGCGGCCGCGTAGAAATTTCCCATATAAACTATATGAAAAATTGAGAATAGAATTTTTATTTTTGATGCCAAATGTCTTTAAGGTGCATAAAACGTTGAGATTTGATGCAAATTCGAAAAAAAAGTGACGAAAATTCACTTTTTTAGATTTTGGCACATTTTTGCCTTTCTCATATAGAAAGGTTATGCAATCACTCTGAAAACCGCCAACCTAATCCCAACCTATTTCTTTACCCGCATAAGGTTTTTTAATTTTAACCGGGGCGTAGTTGACGGTATATGGAGAGGGGTTACCCCCCCCCCCCTCTACTCTTTACTCCCTCCCTTTAAAATCCCTTTAAATCACCCCTCAGGCCACCACCCCATCCAGCCCTCATACCCCCACACCCCTCCCCATCATCTTTAAATCACCACTATATCACAAAGCATACCAAATTAAGCTGGGGAGTCGTTCGTTCGTGTGATTTTCGCCCTCTTTACACACCCACCCCCGCATGACAAAATGAGTTAGCAAGCAGATAATATTGAACTAATGCTGATTGAGCTAATGAAGTATGATATTTTTCGTGTCGTGCACATCAAGTTCGTGGCTGGCAAGCTATTGTGTATAAGTGCAAACTGTACTAAGAATGTAATGGACATTTCCACAATTATGTTGAACATAGCCAGTCACCAAGCCATAGAATAGAGAAATGAGAAAGGCACAATTGCACCGCCAGGTGGATTAAAAAAGGTTTTTACAATAACTACCGTTCTACACCACCGATTTCGTCCGTGTTTTTTCAATAGCGATCATTGTTACTATTTACAGCTGGTATCAGCTTGATAATTCTAAAAAGAATACGAAAATAACAGTTTCGCCTCTAAACTGCTAGCAAAAAAAGTATCGCCCTGTTTGTTTGCATGGAGCGTGGAGGGCGAAACTTTAAATAAACAAAAATACAGTTTCGCTCGTTGTATTTTTTGCTATAGTTTAAGAAAGCAATATCGTAGAATCAAAGTTTTTAGGTTAATTTGTTGCGTTTCAAAGCTCTCATTCGCGTGTATGAAAAAAGCCTTATGTTTACATTTGTAAGTATCGCCCTTTTCACAAAAAAGCGTTGAAATGAAATCGTAGCTCCTGATATCACGCTATCTCTGAAGTGCATGCGTGCATAGTTCCAAATTTTACTTCGACATCGACTTTTTCTAAAGGTGACTTCCCAGTAGCATCCTTGATTTGAATTATTATCGCTAATCCTAATGCCAAAGAACAAATAAAAACCTCTCTAAAACGAACCGTTTGGGAAAATCATCATCATTACTGGAATTTTCATTTTCACGAAACTTTTCGATAACCTTCCGTCACTTGCGTTAATGCACTGGGTGCACAGTGCTCTGAAAATCTAGCTAAATCGTCTTAGGGCACCAGCGGGTCTAATTCAGAGCTATCTGCGCGACGAGTTAAATCTGTAAAGAATTCTAAAAATTAATTTCTATTCCATAATTTTCAGTTCAGCAATTCGAGAGATCGTGCTCACCGCAAGCCATGAAAAATAGACTACGTTGTGAAGCGATGGTCACTATTTATTAAAAAATCACGGTTAAATAAAAAATTAAACTATTAAAAAATTTCAAATAGTTTATAATTTTCACAAACTAATTAGGAAAAATTGATTAATAAGCTTTCGTAATATTGAGTAGGAAAAAAGCTGAAAATTTCAGTATTTTCTCTATCTGCAACATATAAACCCTTAAGTATACAAATTAATTGGTATACGAAATGGAATAGGTTCGCCAAATTTTGGAAGAAGTCTATAAAATAACCCCTTGAAAACTATCTAAAAATTGTTGTAGTTCGATGCAATAAAAAATCCCCAAAAATGAAATGTACCTATTAATGTGAAACACAGCGAATAATACAGACAATAAAGACCCTTTTTTATCAATGTCATGGTGTATTTTAGGCTGACAAAATGGGGACATTGACTAAACCGGGCAATTTTTTTCTTTATAATAAACTGAAGCTGTTAAAATATTCTTCCTGTCCCTTGATGTAGTCTAATAACTATTTCTGATTATGATGAACTTTTTATTTTTGCACATTTCCATCTTCATGATAAGGAAAACATTCACAAGAAAGGATTTACTCGAATTCAGTCTTGTTCGTCTGCTAGAGCCCATCAAACATATGTTCATATTTGACTGATAAAATCGGGGTTTCAATGTATTATAATAGATATTCAGCATTCGAAGAAGTTTCTTGTGAACGAGTGTAGAACGACTTTGTTTCTACTTACTTGAAGTCAGCGACGTAGCCAGAAATTCGGTTTGGTGAGGGTTTGGTGAAAATCGATCATACTGTCCAAACGGCATAATTCCGAAACCGTAATTTTTGAAGTTTTAATATTATGCAGAAATTATTTTTTTCAGAAAATAGTAACAGAGTTCGTGTCTTTAGCGAATTTGTTGAGACTTTATTGTAGTCATGAATATTAACCTGAGAAAATTCACCATAAATACTTCTTGGACGATATACCGTCAAAATTATTTTATCAAATGATGCGCTGTTTAACGTTTGTAAAACTCATTGAAGATACTAAACCTCCGAAATCGGCGGTTTCAAAATGTTGCTATCTTGACCTTAAATTATTGTTTTAAAACATTTGACCTATGCATATAATTGGTCATACAACAAAAATCAAATGCTCATCAAAATCGATCAAAACCTGCAAGAGTCGAATGGAAATCGTCATTTTTCATAAATTTCTCTCTACATTCGGAAAGTGTTATCCTCGTTATTAATCATATTACGTTTCCGTCTCAACTCGACGCATTCCCAAAATAAAAACCTGTTTTAATCCACCTAGTTGTGCAATTGTGCTTTTCTCATTTGTCCAGACTACGATTCCATGGCTGGTTATGTTCAACACAATGCACAGTGGGCAAAAAGCGACCCCCAGAGGCACTTAATTAGTCGCCGCGGGATTCCTATCATAATTTATATATGAAAAGTTGCGGAATTTGATAAGAAATCAAACGCACCTAGTTTGGTCCACTGCACGCATCTGTGGCCAGAGTCACGGGAGTTTGAGTACCCGGAGTATTCCGGTATTAGACAAAAAGTAATTCCCAGAGGCACTTAACTGATCGCCGCAGGTTTTCTACCATAATTTATATATAAAAAGTTGCGGAATTTGATAAGAAATCAAACGCACCTAGTTTGCTCCACTGCACGCATCTGTGGCCAGAGTCACGGGGGTTTGAGTACCCAGAGTATTCCGGTATTAGACAAAAAGTGATACCCAGAGGCACTTAACTGATCGCCGCGGGATTCCTATCATAATTTATATATGAAAAGTTGCGGAATTTGATAAGAAATCAAACGCACCTAGTTTGGTCCACTGCACGCATCTGTGGCCAGAGCTAGGGGGGTTTGAGTACCCGGAGAACTCCCGGTATTAGGCAAAAAGTGATTTCCAGAGGCACTAAATTAGTTGCCGCGGGATTTCTATAATAATTTATATACGAAAAGTTGCGGAATTTGACAAGAAATCAAACGCACCTAGTTTGCTCCACTGCACGCATCTGTGGCCAGAGTCACGGGGGTTTGAGTACCCGGAGTATTCCGGTATTAGACAAAAAGTGATACCCAGAGGCACTTAACTGATCGCCGCTGGATTCCTATCATAATTTATATATGAAAAGTTGCGGAATTTGATAAGAAATCAAACGCACCTAGTTTGGTCCACTGCACGCATCTGTGGCCAGAGCTAGGGGGTTTGAGTACCCGGAGAACTTCCGGTATTAGGCAAAAAGTGATTTCCAGAGGCACTAAATTAGTTGCCGCGGGATTTCTATAATAATTTATATATGAAAAGTTGCAGAATTTGATAAGAAATCAAATGCAGTTGGTTTGGTCCACTGCACGCATTTGTGGCCAGAGTCACGGGAGTTTGGGTACCCGGAGTATTACGGTATTAGACAAAAAGTGATTCCCAGAGGCACCTAACTCATCGGCGCAGGTTTCCTACCATAATTTATATATGAAAAGTTGCGGAATTTGATAAGAAATCAAATTCAACTAGTTTGGTCCACTGCACGTATCTGGGGCCAGAGTCACGGGGGTTTGAGTACCCGGAGTATTCCGGTATTAGACAAAAATACCCTAATACCAGGAATTTTTCGGATACTAGAACCCCCGTGACTCTGGTCACAGATGCGTGCAGTGGACCAAACTAGGTGCGTTTGATTTCTTATCAAATTCCGCAACTTTTCATATATAAATTATGGTAGAAAACCTGCGGCGATCAGTTAAGTGCCTCTGGGAATCACTTTTTGTCTAATACCGGAATACTCCGGGTACTTAAACTCCCGTGACTCTGGCCATAGATGCGTGCAGTGGACCAAACTAGGTGCGTTTGATTTCTTATCAAATTCCGCAACTTTTCATATATAAATTATTATAGAAATCTCGCGGCAACTAATTTAGTGCCTCTGGAAATCACTTTTTGCCTAATACCGGGAGTTCTCTGGGTACTCAAACCCCCCTAGCTCTGGCCACAGATGCGTGCAGTGGACCAAACTAGGTGCGTTTGATTTCTTATCAAATTCCGCAACTTTTTATATATAAATTATGATAGGAATCCCGCGGCGACTAATTAAGTGCCTCTGGGGGTCGCTTTTTGCCCACTGTGCAATGGTTGATAAGAGTGGACCACGAAAGGGGGTGAAGTAATCCTTATCTATTCAGTTCTGAAGTAATCTATTCATTCAATGTGATTATTAGCGATGAATTCAATTTTGACAAGTATTCCTTCCACTAAGGAGATGGTCATGGGGTGGTTTTTGTGCACGATGGGGAGGGTGAGAAGTATCTAAGCCGAGGAAAGGGAGAGGGGGGATGTGCAGTGAAGAACTTTTTTTAGCTATATATATATATATATATATATATATATATATATATATATATATATATATATATATATATATATATATATATATATATATATGTATATATATATATATATATATATATATATATATATATATATATATATATATATATATATATATATATATATATATATATATATATATATATATATATATATATATATATATATATATATATATATATATATATATATATATATATATATATATATATATATATATATATATATATATATATATATATATATATATATATATATATATATATATTATACATGAGTTGGCATAAGTATTTCTTCCACAAAGAAGGTGGACATGATGGTTGGTTTCGGAATCTGAAGGAGAGGGAGGGTTTCTTATGTAATATCTATCAATTACTTCAAAAATCTAAAATTTTGTTGCATGTATCTGGTAAACATACATGCAACAAAATTTTAGATTTTTGAAGCAATTGATAGATATTGCATCAGAAACCCTCCCACATAAATGGAATGACAAGAATCTCTGCATCGCCAAAATATTTTTTAAATGTGCCATTTTTTATGAATACACTTTACCCACGTCCACCAACACTCCGTTATGTCTTCGTATCATTGGAAATATGTATCGAAAACAGAACTTTTCACTATATGTGCATTCTTTTATTGAATGATTCTTATAGTCACCTTCGCAGGTCAATTCGCCAAAAAAAGTTAGATATATGGATTGGGAAAATGTTAATCGATCCACATGATTTTGTAAAATAATACAATCCGTTGAAGAATTAATCGTTTGCGTATATTGGCTTCAATTTCATACACTACTCCATCCAAAATAAAATCGATGGAAATTCTGTTACGCATATAAATCTTGAATTATTTAATTCAGTCGATCCACCATGCTTTCAGAAGTATTGGTTTTATACGTAACCTAGCCAGCAGTCTCCGCCAGACGAAGGAAGACAAAAGAAAAAAGTTCTTTCTACGAATTTTTGCGATTAAGGAAGTTGCCTAAGGTGTAAATTGACCTAAAAATATTCGAAAATTGACAATAATTTTGTTGTTTCGAGAGCTACAGATTCATCATTGCTATAAAAAAATGTGTATTTTATCGCTTTTAATAACTTTGTAGAAGACACTTTTATTAATAAAAAGTAATCGCAAAAAGTTATATTCGAAAACTGTTTTAAGGGGTCTATCCCAAGCAAACATACATAGCTCGCTACTCTTACTATATAGAGCTTTAGTATCTTCAGTAAAGTTTTTCACAATAATATTTTCTAGAACTATACTGAAGACAGTGAGCTTCTAGCAAAATTATTTGGGGAAATAAATGTTCTATCTCACTTCCAGGGGATTACTCACTCAATTCGTTATATCAAAAGATGCATCTATTTATATCTAGAAACTTCGAAAAAATCCATTTTCCAAAACCAATGATTCAGGAGTTATTGAATTTTGATCGTGAAAACGTCGTTTTGCAACACCGAGCACCGCATGTGTTGCAATTGAAACTTTGTTTGCCTATTATATTAGTTACTGCGCAACATCGACCCACCACAACTGTGCTTTAGTTGAAAAATTTCATTTAAGCGACCACTGTAACTAGAAAATATGAAGGAGCTGATGTACTGCTACCTCGAATTTGAATGATACCAAGGGATTTCAAACGATTGTGTGTAGGAAAACAGAGCAATTTATTTATTTGTGCTTCAGGTGGTCAAACTAAGAACATTGTCTATCCGCGAGAATTACAATAAGTTTCTTCTTTGTAACAAAAATATTTGTTATTTTTAGTATATTTGATGGGTGTAGCGAAGCGCACCGGGTTACAGCTAGTATATATATATATATATATATATATATATATATATATATATATATATATATATATATATATATATATATATATATATATATATATATATATATATATATATATATATATATATATATATATATATATATATATATATATATATATATATATATATATATATATATATATATATATATATATATATATATATATATATATATATATATATATATATATATATATATATATATATAGGGAATTCCACGCAAAATTTGCCGCAAATTTTTGTTTGTCCTGATCAATTTTTTTCTCGGTTTAGTAGTCAAAAATATTCGACACGTATTTTTTTATTTCAACATAGTAGGCGAGACTTTCGAGATTTTTTGTGTTGAATTTCACCATTTGAATAAAACCTACTCAATCGCTCGTACTGTCAAAAGTAAAGAAGGTACCAAAACGTGCCCAAAACACGAAATGTGCACATTTTTCACAGCTTTCGGATGAAGTATATTAATACTTACTCAACGTATTTGTTTCATGGAAAATATTGAAAACTTTAAAACAAATCTTTTTTTTTTTAAACTTGGACATGATTTTTTTCTTTTTTTTCATTGTATAAAATAGGAAAATCATTTTTCTTGATGCCATAAAAATTTGGGAGTGGGCAATGAAATACTTACGGAGATATGAATTTTTCAATCACGCCTTGCGTGCGAAAAACGTACCGCAACGTGGTTCGCTCGTACTGAGACTTGGGTGTATGAAGTTTTACACACCAGCGCATTGTGTAAAACACACTTGCAATTAACTTCATTATTTATTAGAAATAAATAAAAATAAACAATAATAATTATTCAACGGATTGACTTGATGTTTTTATGAGAATGCATAATATGTGTAGCCAGTCGATGAACCACGGAAAACTGAATAAAAAAATTTCTCATTATTTTTAAAGAAGTGAATTTTACATAAAAATATCAGATTTTTCGGATATTATAAGGCTAGTCTATATTCCAAAATTCAAACCACACCACGAAAGCTATGAAAAAGGCGCACATTTCATGTTTTGGGCACTTTTTGGTACCTTCTTTACTTTTGACAGTACGAGCCATTGAAAAAAGGTTTTTTCCAATGGTGAAGTTCAACACAAAAAATCTCGAAAGTTACGCCTACTATGTTGAAATAAAAAAATACGTGTCGAATATTTTTGACTTCTAAACCGAGAAAAAAAATGATCAGGGCAAATATATATATATATATATATATATATATATATATATATATATATATATATATATATATATATATATATATATATATATATATATATATATATATATATATATATATATATATATATATATATATATATATATATATATATATATATATATATATATATATATATATATATATATATATATATATATATATATATATATATATATATATATATATATATATACTATACCCAGGGTGTTTGGTTCATGGTTAAGAATCTCTCGGGGGGTGACAGACTGTTATATTTGGAAAAAAATTGTTCTATGCATACCCTCAAATCTCAACCGTTACAGAGTTATTGAACTTTTTGTGTTAAACTTATTTGTCTTAAAATACCTCTAACTTTAAGAGTATACTTTGTATTTTAAATGTTTCAGTTCCATTCGAAAGGTGAAAAAATTTCTTATTGAATGGTGTTCTAATATATTTTAGTTAATTAGTTTTAATTACCTTTTAGCTGTAAAGTAGTTAAAAGTTAGTGTTTTTGAGGAGGTTTTTGCTAATTTTCTCGAAATAATTAAGTATGATTATAGCAATATCCATTATCCAAAAGTTGGGTTTTTGGACTATTCATAATTTGTTCTTGGACGTCATTTTCCTATCTCTTCTCTTTTCTTTGTAATTTCATTACTATACTTTTCCTGTAACCGACTTGCAAGTGCTTAAAAGACTCTAATCTAAAAAATATGCTTTATATCGTTATTTACAAGATTTCATTGGAAAGCTGAGAAAATGTTTATCAGTGTATGTACAAATATCTTTTAGTTAAGTGTACTAAATGATTTTTTACTAACGAAATATCTAAAAATTTGTGTTTTTGGAGAGTTTTTTAATTATTCTAATTATTAATCAACAAAATTTATCGTTACTCTTGTTCATTTGATGCCCCTTAATGTTCTCTATAACTTTTTATTTGACACTTTGTCTATATCTCTAGTCATTTTGCTGCTATTTAATAGTTAACACAGCATGACCTCGCCGCAAATGTAGTTGGTTCGAAATCGTTATTTTTGCATATGAAACGATGTGATAAAAACGATTTTGCGTCGAAATCAAAAAAGATAATTGGATGGAATCAAAGAAAGAACTGTAGAACTTGCTGAAATGCATTATTTTCATGATAATAATGGTAATGTTTATATTTACAATTTTAAGAAAATTTACGAAAATGTTAATAATAGCACTAACTTTAAACTAATTTACTTTTAAAAGAATACTAAATTCACTTAACTGAAAGGTATTAATACATTTTTCTCTGTAAAATTTTCTTGGCTTTCGAATAAAAAGAAAAATAATATAATAAGTGCCATACTTTTTCAATTGGAGCTGGTATTAGTGAAAATGAGATAAAAATATCCAAGTTGAATAACCCAAACTCATGAAAATAAGAAAAGGTAAGTGTATCATGTCAAAGAACGAATTATGCAGCTCTTCAAGACTAACAATCTGGATTATTAAAATGATGAGGTTAACTATTAGAAGTTTCAAGAAATGAACGAAAAATCGATTAAAATTGTTTTATTTTCAATAAATTACTTTGAAAAGGCTACTTAAGCTCATTAGCTGAAACATATGATGGCATCACTCAATGCGAAATTTTCTCACCTTCCCAGTGGGCCTAAAATATTTGAAATACAAAGTATACTTTTTGAGTTAGAGGTATATTAAGACAAATAAGTTTTTAACACAAAAAGTTCAATAACTTTGTTACGGTTGAGATTTGATGGTATGTGTAGAACTATTTTTTTCTTCCAAACATGACAGTCTATCACCCCCGAGAGATTCTTAACCATGAACCAAACACCATATATATATATATATATATATATATATATATATATATATATATATATATATATATATATATATATATATATATATATATATATATATATATATATATATATATATATATATATATATATATATATATATATATATATATATATATATATATATATATATATATATATATATATATATATATATATATATATATATATATATATATATATATATATATATATATATATATATATATATATATATATATATATATATATATATATATATATATATATATATATATATATATAAAGTTTACGATTGCTCAGAATTCTGCAATATTTGGTAGAATCGTCCCTTACCCAAAAATAAAAATATTAGATACATATTTTTTTATTTCGTCATTAGAGTGTCTCTTTCCACGTTAGACGGGTTAAAAAAATCGTGATTTTTCAAAAGCTGATTTTTTTTTTTAAATTCATAACTTTTGAACCACTGAACCGATTTTCATGGGTTACAGGTCAAATGAAAGGTATTTGAATGTAGTTTCAAGAAAAAAATATTTGCTTTAAAAAATATATAGCTTTGTGCGAACAAAATACGAATTAAATGGTTTTTCTTGATTTTCACTGCGAGGGTTTTTGAATATTCCATACTTTTATATTTTTGTTTGATAGATGTTCCAGGTACATTATCGAAAATATGACATCATTGCTTTTTAAATTTCAATTCTTTTCTTCAAACTACTAACACGAATTCTTGTTCTTTGAAACCTTTTTTCAGAGTCCTTCGAAGCATTGACCGCCATTGCAGGAGCTTCCAGATTCGTTACATTTTCCTACCAAGGTAAATAATAAAAAAGAAATCATTTGTAAGATTTTTTCTGATAATCAATCCATCATGTATTTTCATGTATTTTCAGAATCGTTAGAAGTACCCAGTTCTGGAACGATCTTTACCACTTACAACGCACCTTTGTCGGACGATAATGAAATTCTTACACAACTTAAGGAAAAATATAAAAAAAACAAGAGACAGCAATGAGCGATACAGGATTTTAACCACACTTACCAAAAGTTGGACCACATATCGAATTATGGAGGAGTTCAATGTTTCTCAATATATGGCCAACAAGGCAAAAGCATTGCAGCAAGAGAAAGGAATAATGCTGGTGCCTGAAAAGAGTTTAAGCTCTGCGGCAATAGTAAGAGAAACGATAACATGTGATACGAATTTTTATAATAGTGACGATGTAAGCCGCGTATGTGCATGGAAAAGGGATTATTTAATATCTAACAAAGAAGAAGGCAAAATTTACGTACGGAGAAGATTAGTTTTGTATAACTTGCAGGAGGCGTATTCTATCTTTAAAAATACTTATCCTGATACTAAAATAGGATTTTCCATGTTCGCTAGTAATCGTCCAAAACACTGCATTTTGGCAGGGACATGTGGCACGCATACCGTATGCGTATGTATATATCATCAAAACATTAAACTTATTTTCAAAACATTACAAAGCTGTAAATCACTTCCAGATGGTGTTAACTCCTATCATGATTTGGTTCCAAAAAATTTGTGATAATTCGAGCGAACAATGTTGGCTGCAGTGTTGCGGAAACTGCCCTGGAACGCAAATTTTAGCGACAGAACTAATTAGTATTCTTAGTAACGGTAATATTGAATCATTAAAATTCAAACAATGGCGTCAAGTAGAAAGATGCATTATGGACTTAGTTGAACACACAAAAATTTATTGATGCTTTTCTAGAAAAATTATTCAATATATTGCCGCATAACTTTATAACTGACAAATTCAACAGTTGTGTTTACATTTTGGAAAAAAATCACCTTTTTACATTCATCGCAGAATTCGTTAGAATCGGGATTTGCTGCGTGATCGTACGTATTACAATGTAATTCAGGAACCAGCACTCGGATCCACAACAGCAGCTGATGGACCTTTCATTTAAAATCAAGTTTGTCCAAATCGGTTCAGAAAATTCCGAGAAACCGATGTGGACAAATCAAAAAAATTTGATTTGTAACCATACTCTTCAACTCGTAATCCGGAACAAGATGTCGGTTGAAAATGAAATTCAATAGCAACCTATGGGAATATTATACTTTTCATTTGAATCTTAGTTTGTAAAAATCGGTTCAGCCATCTCCGAGAAACCGATGTGGACATTTTGTTAACAAATCCGCACATACACACACATACATACATACATACATACATACATCCATACATACATACATACATACAAGCGTCCCTTACCACGTTAATGCGGAGCTCTGGCGTGGCGGACATCTATTCTCGCGCTACTCGTGGGATTAAACATGGAGTCAACAAATAATAAAAATAAACAGTCGGAGGTGCCAAACCCCTTCGCTAGAGGTGGTTTGGCGAGGTCTCCCCCCCGTGGGGAGAGTAGTGGAGCGATGAGTGCTGCATCTGAAAGCACCAGTGACCCCCCAGCAGCGGTAGGAAATAGCCCTACCAACGCACCGGACGGGCCATCATCGGCGATGCGCAATGTGGTGGAGCAGCTCGATGCAATAATCGAGTACACTAGCGCAAAGCAAAACATAAGCAAGGAGTTAAAACAGAGTCTCCTGGAACTCCGAAAAACTGTTCGTGTCGCAAGACAGAAACAGCAGGCTTATGCCAAGAGGGTGGAATGTCGGGAGAAGTCCGACAGAGAAACCCAGACAGTGGCCTCCAAGAAGGAGAGAAAAGAGAATGTCGATACGGGCACTCAGACAGTGGCCTTCACCTTCTATGGAGCAGCCACGTCGCTTGAAGCGGCGGCCGAGTTCCCCTCGAAGGGAAAAGGCAAGGGCAAGGGCAATCGCAAGTCGGCGTCGAACGCGAAGCGCTCTAGGAAGTCGCCAGGCGAGGGTGTAAAAAGCGACACCACACGGCGTGCAACCGTTAAGGTCAAACGCCGTCTGGGCGAGGTAAGCGAGGGCGAGAGTAACCTCGCTGAGCAGAGCGTTGGTACCAGCAACCCGGCGCGACCGGGGCAGGGGGACCCAAACCCCTGGAGGCTGGTCACCAGGAAGAAGCCGGCACCGACACCGGAGGTACCGCGGCCCGCGAAGGCCCAAGAGGTCCTTGGTGAGGGCGCCCAAGTCAGGTCGCTAGGGGCGGAAATGACTCTCCAGTGCAAGCATCTGGACGAGTTCACGACCGCAGAAGATGTCGTCGCAGCCGTTAAGGAACAATGCGGCGTCACAATCGAGCGGGCCTCTATGCGATTTAAAGATGGACCCTCTGGCACCCAAGTAGCCTTCCTCAGACTACTGAAGGCGGATGCCAAAAAGGTAACCGAGAAAGGGAAGCTGAAGATCGGCTGGTCAGTATGCCCTATTAGTATACCCCAGCCGCCTTCAGTGGATAGGTGCTATCGGTGCCTTGAGTCCGGCCACAAAGCATACGAGTGCAAAGGCATAGATAGGAGCAAACTATGTCGTCGCTGCGGCGAGGAGGGACATAAAGAGCGGGGGTGCACTAAGGCACACAAGTGCCTTATCTGCACCGCTAAGAAGCAAGCCCAAAAACATGCTATGGGCGGACCTTCGTGTCCCTTCGGTGAGTTAAATAAGAAGAAGCCGTGAACGTCACACAGCTAAATCTTAACCATTGTGCAGCAGCCCAACAGCTGCTGTGGCAGTCGGTCTCGGAGTCGAGGACAGATGTCGCCCTCTTATCAGACCCGTACCGCATCCCTGCCGGCAACGGCAATTGGGTGTCGGACGGGTCTGGAATGGTGGCAATCTGTACAACGGGACGGTTCCCGGTTCAAGAGGTAATACACTCCTCCGCCGAGGGTGTGGCGATTGCCAAGATCAATGGTGTGTTCTATTGCAGCTGCTACGCCCCACCAAGGTGGCCAATAGAACAGTTCAACCAAATGATCGATAGGCTCTCGTCGGACCTAGTGGGCCGGAAACCAGTAGTCATAGCTGGAGACTTTAACGCTTGGGCAGTGGAGTGGGGCAGCCGCTGCACAAAGGAGTAATTGGGGTCGAATCCTGGCCAAAATTATTTGCTGCTGCAATTGTTGTCATTATGCCTTAATATGAACTAAAAATAGACAATTACTAGTTTTTGGAACAATTTGGCATCTACCCACCTACCAGTGCAGAGGCCAATTTTCTATATCCTTTCAAATACTAGTAATTTCTTGGTGATCTTTTTGAATACATTTATTTTTCCAGTTGCATAAACATTTTATCAGTGGGAAAGGGAGAAGAAAAGGGACGCCTGTGCATATTTTCATAGAGATACATATTGGCAAACATAATATTTGGCCCTACAGCATTTCGGTGTACCTCAAATTAGTCAAAATTTCAATATTTTCAAATCGCTTGGGATTGGTGGATCGGACAAGATCGGAAGAGTTCGAATATTTTTTGTATAGCTGAAATCTTGTATTGTAATACTGCTTCAGCAACTTTGCTGGATCTAGCCGTATAATGTAACTTTTTTATAATTCAAATTTGGAATAAAATGTTAAAACAAGGTATTTTTTAAAGTTGGTGCAATACACAGCAAGTTTACTTTTTTTTAGTTAGTTTTAAGCTGAAGTTAAACAAACGGTTGTGTTGAACTACGTTTGTAAAAATATTATCTTATTTAATACAGTCATCATCACTAGAAAGCGATTTTGCTGAATATATAACGAAAACGATTAAAATATCCCTTAAAATATCACCATTGGGCATACATGCAAAAATTCTTTAACAATTTTTGATATACTCCTAATTTTGCCACGTTATACAGTAGGTTCTTAGGTATGTAAAAAAATATAACGAAACAAAAAAATCGAAAAAAAAATATTTTGGTTTTTGGCCAAGAATTTGTTCTAGTTACTCCTCTGTGCGCTGTACAAATAGCAGGGGTCAAGCGCTAATGGAGGCGCTTGCTAAACTCGATACTGTGCTAGCTAATAATGGCTCCGCTAGTACATTCCGTAGAAACGGAGTGGAGGCGTGGATTGACCTAACATTTGCCAGCCCGAGTCTGTCTCCAGGCATGGAATGGAGGGTAGATGAAGGCTACACCCATAGCGATCATTTAGCAATCCGCTTTAAGATCAACTATGGTGTGCAGCATCCGAGGGCGGGAGATCCCTGTCAGGTACGCGGGTGGAAGTCCAATCACTTCGACAGCGAAGCTTTAACCGCGGCCCTGGGACTGGAGGCCAACACCGACAGTCTAAGCGGGGATGCGTTGGTAGCTGTTCTATCACGCGCGTGCGACGCTACTATGCCGAGACAAACACTGCCAAGAAACGGTAGATGCCCGGTATACTGGTGGAGTGCCGAGATTGCAGCTCTACGGTCAGCCTGCCTCAGAGCTAGCTAGTTTTTGGCAACCGCGTAAGGGGTAAACCCAGCCACCCCGAAGCAAGACAGAAGAGTGAGTGTATAGGCGTATAAGTGGACTGCCTCATGCCAAGACGGGAGGGTCGTAGCGTAGTATGTTGGAACTTAGCTATCGATGCCTCATGGCGTGGCAGAGGAGTGAAAGGGTGAGCATCCAAGTCAGTCTCACACGGCATGTTAAGGGTGAGCATAAAAGTCAGCCTCACATGGTATGGTAGAGGCTAGCACAAAAGTCAGCCTAGCAAGGAATGAAAAAGGTGAGCACACAAGTCAGCCTCGCATGGTATGTCAGAAGTGGGGCCTAAGAAAAATGTCCCACATGGGATGCCAGGGGGAGTGACAAAGGTACAATAGAGTGGCACGATTGAGAGTGAATCAGGTGATAGGGTGAGCACCCAAGTCAGCCTCACACGGGACGTATGAACGCGTGAGTGAGAGTGAATGAGTAGATTTAGTACAGCCATCCCCCCAGAAGTAATACCGAGAGGTAGTTCCTGGGAGTAATGATGGCGGAGCCCAATAGAGTTTGGTCGGTATTAATGGCTGGTCACCATTCGAGCCCGACACGCCCCCAGTGCACCCCGTGTGGTAGATTGGACCCTAACAATAGCACGTGTACTGAGCTAGGACGTAAAGGTCTTCTCGATTGTAAAAAAAACATACATACATACATACATACATACATACATACATACATACATACATACATACATGCATGCAGAGTGAATGGCGTACCGTAGAAACCGCAGAAGGGAGGAAGAAAAAAACAGAAAGAAAAAGAGGAAAAGAAGAAAAAGAAGAAAGAAGACCTTCGGCCACGCCAGCAGAAGCAGAGGGGAGACGCTCTAGTCGTCAAAGTAAACGAAGGCGTGACGTACGCTGCGATCCTCAAAAGGGTGCGAGAGGATCCCAAGTTGAAGGAGCTGGGGGAGAACGTTATAAGAACCAGGCGTACTCAGAAAGGCAAAATGCTGTTCGAGCTGAAGAAAGATCCATTGATCAAGAGCTCGGCCTACCGGGAACTTGTGGCAGAAGCGGTGGGAGGAGAAGCGAATGTGAGAGCATTAGTTCAGGAAGCAGTGGTCGAGTGCAGGAATCTGGACGAGATCACAACGGAAGTGAGAAGCGCGCTAATAGAGCAAGGAAACCTGGAGAGGGAGCAGATATCAATAAGATTGAGGAAGGCGTACAGTGGCACACAGACAGCAGCGATACGCTTATCGCCAACCGCAGCCAACAAGCTTATGTCGACCGGTAAGATCAAAATCGGGTGGTCGGTGTGCTCGTTTTGATTGATCCCTAGGGCCACAAAACAAATGGAAAGGTGTTTCAGATGCCTGGGTTTTGGCCATCAGGCAAGAGGCACTACAGAGTGGCCCCGACAGAACTGATCTGTGCAGAAAATGTGGGGAGTAGGGACACATTGCTAGAAACTGCACAAAGCAACCGAAGTGCTTTCTCTGCACAAATGAGGTCGAAAAAGACCACATGACGGGAGGCTTCTTATGCCCAGAGTACAAAAAGGCGAAGGCAGGCCAATAATGATGGAGGTTACCCAGCTCAATCTCAATCATTGTGACATTGCACAGCAACTGTTGTGGCAGTCAACAACAGAAATGAAGTGCGACATTGCAATTATTGCAGAGCCGTATCGTGTCCCTCCCGATAACGGTAAGTGGGTGGTGGATAGTGCAGGGATGGCGGCAATCAAAAGTGATGGGCGGTTTCGCTGTTCAAGAAGTGGTGGATAGCACACACGAAGGTTTCGTGATCGCCAGGATAAACGGCGAATTCGTGTGTAACTGTTATGCTCCTCCACGGTGGACACCAGAGCAATACAACCGGATGCTGGACGCATTAACCGACTCGTTAGTCGGGCGAACGCCGGTTGTTATTGGAGGAGATTTCAACGCTTGGGCCGTGGAGTGGGGTAGCATGCTTACCAACGCACGAGGTTACAGCCTATTGGAATCACTGGCGAAGCTGGACGTAAAGCTGTGCAATGAAGGTTCCGCTAGCACATTCCGTAAAGACGGTCGGGAATCCATCATCGATGTAACATTTTGCAGCGCGTCGCTGATGGATGACATGAATTGGCGAGTTAGTGAGCAGTACACACACAGTGATCACCAAGCCATCCACTACACCATTGGTCGGCGAAATCGTACGGTGACGCAGAGAGTGAGGACTGGCGAGCGGAAGTGGAAAATAAAGGAATTCGACAAGGACCTTTTTGTGGAAGCACTTCGTGCTGACAGTGCCACTCCAATTCCGAGTGCCGATGAGCTGTCGGAAACAATAACTAAGGCATGCGATATAACAATGCCGAGGAAAATGGAGCCGACGAACTACCGGCATCCGGCGTACTGGTGGAACGAAAGCCTAAGCATCCTTCGGGCTACTTGCTTAAAAGCCACAAGACGCGTTCAGAGAGCAAGATCTGAGGTAATCAGAGAAGAGTGTAAGGTAACATTCCGGTAGGTTCCGGAAAGGAATATCGACGGTGGACGCCATCCGCATCGTCATCGCGAACGCGGAGAAAGCATTGAAGCAAAAGAGAAGGGGTAATCGCTACTGCGCCGTGGTAACGATAGACGTGAAGAACGCGTTCAACAGTGCTAGCTGGGGAGCCATCGCCGTAGCGCTGCATAGAATGCGGGTTCCGGACTATCTGTGCAAGGTTCTGAAAAGTTACTTTCAGAACCGAGTACTGGTCTACGAAACGAACACGGGGCACTGTTAACACTGGAACTGCCCAGGGGAGTGGAGATCGTCGGCTTTGCAGATGTTGTTGTCCTGACGATAACGGGCGAGACCCTTGAGGAGGTGGAGATGCTGACGGCAGAGGCAATAGGCATCGTGTAAACCTGGATGGTTAACGTCAGGTTACAGCTGGCTCACCACAAGACTGAGGTAGTGCTGGTTAGCAATCGTAAGCAAATCCAGCGTCTCGAGATCAGCGTCGGGGGACAATCCATTCCATCGATGCGCGCGCTGAAGCACCTGGGTGTGATGGTTGACGATCAGTTGAATTACAACTGCCATGTCGACTATGTATGTGAGAAGGCTGCGAGGACAACTAGCGCATTGGCAAGGATCATGCCGAATCACGGAGGGGCAAGAGGCAGCACGAGACGTCTCCTGGCGAATGTCTCATCCTCAATCCTGAGATATGGCGTACCGGCCTGGGCTGCTGCGCTGAACTCAAAGCGTAACCGGACGAAGTTGACAAGCACTTTTCGCCTAATGGCTGTTCGTGTCGCAAGTGCGTACAGAACGATATCGTCGAAGGCGGTATGCGTAATTGCCGGTATGATTCCCATCTGCATCACTCTGGCTGAGGACGTAGAATGCTACCAGCGGAGAAATTAACGTAATGCAAGGAGACTGGTTCGAGCGGACTCGTTGGCTAAATGGCAGCAAGAGTGGGATTACGCGGAGAAAGGAAGGTGGACCCACCGACTCATCCCAAATGTGTCTACTTGGGTACATAGGAAGCATGGAGAGGTGAACTTCCATCTGACGCAGTTTTTGTCCGGGCATGGATGCTTCCGGAAATACCTACATCGGTTTGGACACGCTTCGTCACCTCTTTGCCCGGAGTGTGTGAACGTGCAAGAGACACCGGAACACGTGGTCTTCGAATGCCCCAGATTAGAAGAAGTCCGAAGGGGTATGCCTGATATAACAGTGGATAATATCGTCGAAGAGATGTGCCGCAACGAGCATATCTGGGACGCTGTCAACAGAGTTGTTACTAGTATACTCTCCGACCTGCAAAGGAAGTGGCGAAGGGACCAACAAAGTAACGACATTGGTTAGAACGCCGCAGTGGAACCACAAATAGGGTTTCGGGAGAAATTCCGCCGCCGGGAAACTCACCGACGGGGTAGACTGGGTCCACCGCCGGGACTAGTTGAGTAGTACGCGATGTAGCACCGGGCTCGAGTCGTCGGGGCACCAGCGAACCGGACGTCAGGCTCCACCGGAATCGGCGGTCGTTGGGGCGCCAGTGAACCGGAAGCTACGCTCTACCCGGAATCGCTGGATGGACCTCAGCATCTGCTGGCTGGCCGCTGAGTAGGCTAGGTCCACCGCCGGGGACTAGACCGAGTAGACGAGGCGGGGAGCTTAATGGCTCACAGAAACGTACATCGGTATCGGGGGCGGTCTGCCGCCGGGGAATTCACGATAGGGCTGATTCGGCGCCGTGGACTACCCGACAGAATCGTGACGAAAAGGGGAGCTAATTGGCTCACGAAACAAACACCGGTAACGAAAGAAATTCCGTTGTCGGGGAACTCTCAATCGGAGCAGGATAAGCGGTAAAGCTGGAAGATTTTAGTAGAGCTAAATGGCTCAAGAAAGCGGGTATCGGTGTCGGGGGAAATTCCTCCGTCGACCATAGGTCGGAGTAGGATGAGTTCACCGTTGAGAACTATCCAAGCGGATCGTGATGAGGCCGGGAGCTGAATGACTCACGGAAACATGAGCTGAATGGCTCAGGGAATCAGCACCTAAACGGCTCACCACAGGGAGGAGAAATAAACGGCGACGTAATGGATGGAGACAAGAAGCAGGAGAGGAACCGAGAGTTAAGTCAAAGCTCATAGGTTGTGTCACTCCATGAACCAAGCGAGGCTCGGAGATAGAGCAGCAGAAAGAGGTGCGACAAAAGCGCAACGAACCCCCCCACCAGTAGTTCCGTGGGGAAGAAGCGCGTAAAAAGTAAGGAATGTTTTTAGTGGTTAGGCACGAACGTGAGTCGTGAGTCCCACACAGTGCCAATACACTACAGGCCAGGATTTTGAGGCTTTTTTAACCTTACTATAAAAAAACATACATGCATGCATACATACATACATACATACATACACACATACAAACACACAGATATTTTGCGATCTCGGCGAACTGAGTCGAATGTTATATGAGACTCGGCCCTCCGGGCCTCGGTTAAAAAGTCTGTTTTTGGAGCAATTGCATAACCTTTCTATATGAGAAAGGCAAAAGAATAATATTTAATTAGCTTAATCAGCATGAGTTCAATGTTATCTTCATGTGATTATATTTAGAAATGTTGGTGGAATGGGTTTGAAAGTGGAGGGAATGGGGGTTTAGTAGAGTGGGAGTGGAGGATGCGTCAGAAATCCTTCATCTTATTTCGGTATACGGGGTGGATGAAAGAAATGCGGGCGAGAGGGTGGTCCAAGGGGAGGGGAGTGATGAAGGAGGGAGGTGTAAGGGCAAGGCGGGCGGCGACGCAATACTCAACTGCATATTTTGCCTTCCATTTGAGACTTGGTTTGAGAAAATCGGTTCAGTCATCACCGAAGAACCGATGTGACTTTAATTGTGGAATATGCCCGGAATTTCGGACTTCCGGAATCGTCGATAGTGGACAATATATTCAATGAATGTTTGATTGGCAATCAGTGATCTAGATCTGCGATTAGAAGTAATTTGGTGACCATTTCAATAGTTTTTAGCCTCTGAGGTATTACGATTGTACCGATTTATATGGGAAATTCCAGTGTATCCTTACTAACACCCCTGTAACTCCGGAAGCAAGAATCAGAACCGAATGAAATTCAGAAGCAGTCAACGGTATTACTGTATCTTTCATTTGAAATCAAGTTTGTAAAAATCGGTAGAGAATTCGTTGGGGAATGGGTGTGATATTAGCTTAGGCACTTGGCGGGTTCCCCGGGGGCGTCATGAACCGTCATAGGTGGCCAATGTGGTCAAAGCTGCTTTAATTGATCATTAGTGATCCAGATCCGTAAACTAGAGTAATGTTACATCAATTTTAATATGTTTTACATCATTTCAACATCATGGTGGTACCAGTTTATATGGGAATTTGCTGCGTGCCCGCACTCTTCAAGCCGTAACTCCGGAACTGGAAGTCGGAACTAAAAATTCAATAGCAGCTTATGGGAGCGTTATACCTTTCAGATGAAACTAAGTTTGCGAAAATCGGTTCAGCCATCTCTGAGAAAATTGTGTCAGTTTAAATGACACACATATTCACACACACACACACATACATACATACATACTGAATCGAATGGTGTATGACACTCGGCCCTCCGGGCCTCGGTTAAAAAGTCGATTTTTACAGTGATTGCATGGCCTTTCTTTATATGAGAAAGGCAAAAAGGTGCGATATCGGCAAAGTCCCAAAATGTCGATTTTCATAAAAAAAAAATTTCAAGATAACATAAAATCTCGACGTTTCATGCATTTTAAAGATGTTTGGCATCAAAAATACAAATTCGATTTCTGAAATTTCATGGGGTCCCCCATTTGAAAAAAAATTTAAGTTCCGGCTTATATGGGAATTTCATATGTGACTGGACTATTTAGTCTATATTTCCGGACCCATATAAGCGATCCGTACGAAATTTTATAGACATCTATGGGGATATTATAGCTATCATTTGGGACTAAGTTTGTGAAAATCGGCCCAACCATTTCCGGGAAACTGATGTGAGTTCGTAAATTTTGAAAGATGGCCGCTTTTCCCGGGCACTTCCGGAACCGTCTATGGTGGTCAATGTAGTCAGCGAAAGTTTGGTTGGCCGTCGGTGACCTAGAACAGCAAATTTAAGTTGTTTGAGAGACATTTTAGCGAAATTTTATTTTTAATTTTTTTTATGGAATTAAATGGAAGAAAATCTTTGAAACATTACGTACATTCCACTAAGACCTCCGTTCGCGTATATATTGGGAAATTTTTACCTTTTTTGCTTTCATCGGAGTATCGGTTTGAATCACAATTTGCTATGTGATCGCACGCCACAACCTGTAACTCTGGAACCGGAAGTCGGATCGGGATGAAATTAAATAGCCATTTACGGGGACGCAATACCTTTCATTTCAGACCAAGTTTAGTCGAATCGGTCTAGCCATCTCCGAGAAACCGATGTGACTGTTATTCTGAATTTAGATACTTCCGCCGCGGCTTCCGGAACCGATGATGGTGGCCAATGTGGCCAAATAGACTTTGAATGGATGTTCGTGACCTAATAATACAAATCGAAGCAGTTGTGGTCATATTTTGGAAAATTTTCACCTTTATTCTATAAGGCTCTCGCCTCGGAAGGCGCAAAGTCCCAGGTGGGGGTTTTGCCTAAGCTCCGACTCCTGGTATGGGAGTCCTGGAGTGGGCACTCAAGGCCTCTTTAGTTCCGAGTCCCAGGGCGCTGTGGAGGTAGGGGAGCTTTCGGATGTGTGGCGGTCCTAAAGAAAACAACACACTTCCTACCTTACGTACAAATTTATTCCGGTTCGGGTGCGGTGGTGACGATGGCGTGAGTTTTCGATGGCGGCAAGCAGCGGGCGACGATGATCATGGATGACACGTGCGGCAGGCAGGTAAGTTGAGCTGTTTTGTGGGCTACGAGGCCGGGAGAGCCACGGGGATTTCAATTTACTGTATCCGGGACCACGAGAAACGGGTGGTTCTGCATTTGGGCGCGCAGGCCTTGTCGTCCTTGATGTTTAGCAGGCGAAAGTGCCGGAATGCACGAGGCAATCGTGTCCTGCGACGCGGTCCTTGACGGTGAGCCGTTACTTTTAGTTTTAGGAAAAGGGCGACCCAGTTTGGAAAAGGACGTAACGGTAACTGTCCAGCTAATAATGTTTGTTTATCTCAACTTTTTCCACGAGGGCCGTAGCGATGGCACCTCGACCACGTCTTACACTTTCTATCGTCCAAGTCCAACTATCCAATAGCCTTCTCTTATCGTATCCTTCTCTTATCGTAGCCTTCTAACCAACTCCAACTCCCGCTCACTATCTCTCTCGCTCTCACTCTTTCCGTTTCATTTTCCGCGCCAATCCACTGCATTTTTCACCCAAACTCTGCGTTCTAATCCGCATATCTTCTTTACCGACCGCCCACTTCAAATTCACCGTTGCTCCTACACTAACTGATTATAATTTATCCCTACGGTTCACACATCTTTAAGAAAACTATGTTGTGTTACGGTAACACTCCCCCTCTGGTCAGCGAAAAAAATGAATGATACATAATTCGTTTTTTTACATTTCTTATAAAAGAAATGTATAGAATTCGCTCAAACTTTCAAGATTTTTTGCGAGGCCCGGAGGGCCGAGTCTTATATACCAATCGACTCAGCTCGACGATTTGGGACAATGTCTGTGTGTGTGTGTGTGTGTGTGTGTGTGTGTGTGTGTGTGTGTGTGTGTGTCTGTGTGTGTGTATGTAACGGACAAATTCTCATTCGTGTTTCTCAGCAATGGTTGAACCGATCTTATCCAAACCAATTTTAAATGAAAGAACTAAAAAACAGTATGAACGTTAGTAATTTGTTTTTGATTCTGATGTTTCGTTTCCAAGATATGAATGTTTGAATGCGTAAATATGGCGTTTTTTGCGGTTTTTTTAAATTATCTGCCGAAATTAATTAGATTAACAATTTATATATTTTTAGACAGCTTTAACGAATACCTTTCGAACAAGCTATAGATTGTTGAAATCTGACTATTATCAAGAGAGATATTTAACATTAAATGCGGACGAAAGATTTTTATCATTTCCCATTGCCAGAAATATGACCAAAAACATGTAATCTATTATTAACGCCAAAACGGCTTAGGTCAATAGTATCTTCTGAGAATTTAATGGAGGTGATATGCCCTTTCTTTTGGTATTGTGCTTTTGCTGATTAATCCTCCTATGAGTGAGATATTTTCACAAATTTTCTTGGAAGTGATTATATCGAAATGATGTCTTCAGCAAATTTGTAGCTCTTACTTTTGCGAATAACTTTACTAAAGACTTTAAATATCTATTTTGAATACTTTAAAAGTTATGACTTGTTGTTTGTTGATTACTCTTTGTCGCCTATTTAATGTTCAATATAGTAATAATCCATTGAAATAAGCTAAATATTATTTCGACAAAACGAATTTTGTATTTCATTTTACAATCTACAACCGCTAGAAATAATTATCGAACACTTCCAAGTTGTCTGGAAGGAACTTGATAACTTATCAGTACAAAAATGTTCATTTGTGCGAACCTTCTGACTGCAAATTTTTCTAACTTATAACTATCGGATCGATCTGAAACATATCGGAAAATGAAAAGCGAAAAAAAAAACTCCAAGCAACGGCGTAGCCAAGAGAAGATTTTGGGGTTAAACACAATACATCCCTCCCCCCCCCCCCAACACCCAAAAAAAATATTGGTTTGAAGTTGAAAATTTATTGATGCAGACTGATTTAATTCAATATTACAATAACAATTATCTGATCCGTAGATTGATAACCTGTTGTTGTAAACATCATTAGGACTTTTGATAAATTGTCGGAATAGGGTCCTGATATGTAACTGATCTATTGGTCTTGATTTCACAGTTGTCTAACAGCATCAATATCAAATTCCTGACTGAAAACATTCCAATAGAAAATTCCAGAGTTCTGTAATCAATCATAATCCTCAGATTTCTTTTCAAATTGAGCTCGTTTTTGTAGAAATGTATTGTAATAAGGGTCTTTATTTAATAGGAAGCGAAGTTAAAATTGATTTAATGTCTATGAAACATAGAACTGCTCACCAAAAAAAAATGCATAACTTTCAACATTTGCTAAAAATGTTTTTGCCTTTCTCATTCACTCTAAAATTCGTCAATCTAATCCCGACCCGGAGAGCCGTGTGTCATATGCCAATCGACTGAGTTCGTCGAGATCGGAAAATGTCTGTGTGTATGTATGTGTGTGTATGTGGAAAAAATTGTGACCTCTGTTTCTCAGAGATGGCTGAACCGATTTGCACAAAGTTAATCTCAAATGAAAGGTACAACCTTGCCATCGGCTGCTATTGAATTTTTTATTGACTGGACTTCCGGTTCCGGAGTTACGAGTTGAAGAGAGCAATCACACAGCAAATTCCCATATAAACTAAAATGAAAAATTTTCAAAATCAAATTTGTATTTTTGATGCCAAATGACTTTAAAATGCATGAAACATTGAAATGTTTGATAAAAATTGACTTCTTTGGACTTTGGTACATTTTTGCCTTTCCCATATAGAAAGGTTATGCAATCACTCAAAAAATCGTCAATCATACCGGCCCGGAGGGAGTATGCAGTGAGGGGTTGCTACTTTAAAATTAAAACTAATTAAAAATTTCTTAACAAGTTGAAAATTTTCGGCAGGACGCGGACCTCCCGGATCTTTCCCCATGATCCGCCGCTGGTTTCAAGCGATGTTTTAGTATCACATAGTATCTCAAGATCGTGGCTGTTGATCCGTTGTATGTATGTGCAAATCGTACTGAATATGTAATATTCATTTCCACCATTGTATTGAACATAACCAGCCATGGAATCGTAGTCTAGACAAATGAGAAAAGCACAATTGCACGACTAGGTGGATTAAAACAGGTTTTTTATTTTGGGAATGCGTCGAGTTGAGACGAAAACGTAATATGATTAATAACGAGGATAACACTTTCCGAATGTAGAGATACATTTATGAAAAATGACGATTTCCATTCGATTCTAGCAGGTTCTGATTGATTTTGATGAGCATTTGATTTTTGTTGTATGACTAATTGTTTGTATAGGTCAAATGTTCAAAAACAGTAATTTAAGGTCAAGATAACATAATTTTGAAACCGCCAATTTCGGCGGTTTAGTATCTTCGATGAGTTTTACAAACGTTAAACAGCGCATCATTTGATAAAATAATTTTGACGGTATATCGTCCAAGAAGTATTTAGGGTGAATTTTCTCAGGTTAATATTCATGACTACAATAAAGTCTCAACAAATTCGCTAAAGACACGAACTCTGTTACTATTTTCTGAAAAATTAATTCTGCATAATTTTAAAACTTCAAAAATTACGGTTTCGGAATTATGCCGTTTGGACAGTATGATCGATTTTCACCAAACCCCCACCAAACCGAATTTCTGGCTACGCCGCTGATTTCAAGTAAGTAGAAACAAAGTCGTTCTACACTCGTTCACAAGAAACTTTTTCGAATGCTGAATATCTATTATAATACATTGAAACTCCGATTTTATCAGCCAAATATGAACATATCTTTGATGGGCTCTAGCAGACGAACAAGACTGAATTCGAGTAAATCCTTTCTTAAGCATGTTTTCCTTATCATGAAGATGGAAATATGCAAAAATAAAAAGTTCATCATAATCAGAAATAGTTATCAGACTACATCAAGGGACGGGAAGAATATTTTAACAGCTTCAGTTTATTATAAAGAAAAAAATTGCCCGATTTAGTCAATGTGCCCATTTTGTCAGCCTAAAATACGCCATGAGACTGATAAAAATGGGTCTTTATTGTATGTATTATTCACTGTGTTTCACATTAATAGGTACATTTCATTTTTGGAGATTTTTTTATTGCTTCGAACTACAACAATTTTTAGATAGTTTTCAAGGAGTTATTTTATAGACTTCTTCCAAAATTTGGCGAACCTATTCCAATTCGTATACCAATTAATTGGTATACTTAAGGGTTTATATGTTGCAGATAGAGAAAATATTGAAATTTTCAGCTTTTTACATTTCTTACAAAAGAAATGTATAGGATTCGCTCAAACTTTGAAAACTTCTTCCGAGGCCCGGAGGGCCGAGTCTCATATACCAATCGACTCAGCTCGACAAATTGAGACAATGTCTGTATGTGTGTGTGTGTGTATGTGTGTATGTATGTATGTACAAAATGTCATGTAATTATCTCAGCAATGGCTGAACCGATCTTAATGAAATTAGTTTCAAATGAAAGGCCTAACGTTCCCATTTGGCACTATTATTTTTGATTTTCGATATGTTGTTTACTTTCTGAGATATGGCCGATTTTGTCAAAACGCGGCAGGTTTTTTGCAAATAACTTTCGAACAATACAATATTGTCCCAGAAACTGCACATAAATAAAAAGCTTGTAAAAATACCTTCCTAACAAGCTATAGATTGCCAAAATCCGTGCACCAGCGGCGGAGATATTGAACATTTTGTATTTTTAGTCCTCGCTTACCAATTTCCACTGATTAAAAATGAGATTGTTTCATATGGGACCGTTCATAAACCACGTAGACCTAAATTTGGGAATTTTTAACCCCCCCTCCCCCCTAGTAGACCTTAGTAGACTTTTACCAAACCCCCCCACCCCCCTCGCCAAAAGTCTACGTAGACTTTTAATTTTTTTTCATTCGCTGGAAATGTGAAATTAGCAAGAAGCACATATAATGTTCAATTAAATAAATATCAAAGAATGGTTTTTTGTCTATGACTGATAAAATCAATTAATACCAATTCAAGGGGCTTTCCAACGTTTGTATAGCGGAATGCTTCTTTGCAAGGTTAGTCAATCAAGTATATGTAAAAAGATATATTGCTATAACTAGTTCAAATTTTGGCCGAAGTGCGACCTACACCAACAATGCAGAATTGCTAAACACTTTTTGAGCCTTACTGGTGCATTCAAAATTGTTAAATTATAAGAAACAATTACAAAATAATACTGTTGATGTGTACTATCATCTAGACTAAAATAATAAACTAAACATGCACACAAATTTCACTTTTCGTGAACAAATTTCAATATTTCTAAGATAATAAGATAATCTAAATTGGCTTATTTGATTAAGAGAACGAAGCTATTTAAATCTTCCCAAAAATATTTATTTTTCTTATGTAATTAATAGCCGTATCACCTACGAGTATTATCGAAAAGTATCAGTTTAACTCCGAATATTTTCGAAGATAAATAGAGTAGAACCGGTTTGCACGGAGTTGCGTAGGGTCAAGACGTAAAATTTAACGGGTGTTTAAAGATTTTGAAATCAGTGTAAATGATTGCAAGAGAAACTGATTAACTCGAGTAAACACTTTGTTGTAGAAGTTTAACTACACTACTGCTTTAACCAACGAAATCAATAAATAAAAACTAAAAAAATAATCCACTTTTGTTAAAAATCGGGTGTTTTGTTGTTACAATGCTTAGCTTTGACCATTTTTTAACTTTTATGGTTCATGCATTTAATGGTCCATGCATGTCTGCTAACTAGTGGTGTCTCAGATGATTTCAGAGTCAAAATATTCCGTCGTGAGGAATTTTGGGCGATCGTCTTTGGAACTGTCATTTTGTATTATTCCTAGATCAAAACTATATCAAAATATACGCAAGAAGCAATAACGTGTGAGGTTGTCCAAAAAAATCGTGGGTTCTGGGTTGAGTGATCACTTAACGAGTAGTTACCTGAATAGTGTACTAGCTTTGAAGTGTCATAAATACTGAATAGACCGATATTTTGAATACAACTCTCTTCAAATCCCATTTATAATTAGTGATACGAGACTAACAAAAAATAAAAGTCTACGTAGACTTTTTCAAAGACCCCCCCTCCCCCCTCGTAGACAAACGTAGACTTTTGCTAGACCCCCCCGTCCCCCCTATGAGTCTACGTGGTTTATGAACGGCCCCTATAGAGTATTGCTTTACTGGTGTTTTAGGGGCAAAACTAAACCGATTTTGAATATCGGGGTATGAAAACACATCTACGTGATTCAAGGAATTCGATGTTGAGAACATTTTGTGAATTACCTTTATAATAAATGAACTATTTCTCAAAAATCAATATATAAGTTCACTTCAAAGTCAAAATAATGTGTTGATAAAGAAACAGTGAGTTCTAGTATTTATTCCTTGGATTAGGCATTGCGTTCAATCATGAGGTATATGTTGGGCGGTATATCAATACACAGATCAACAAGTAATTCACCCAGTTGTGATTAAAGATTTCTAATATAATTATACTTGTTGCGTCACCGAAAGCAACTGTAACAAGCCCAAAAATCTAGCGAAAATTTAGCTCTTTTGCAAGATTTAGGTTATACTGGTTATGGAGCAAAAATTACTGCTTACATTATTTATGATAAGAATGTAAGAAATCAATATATCATAATAATATAACTATAACAATAATGTCACTGCATTAACCATCATTTGCCATTCCTCACACGCCCCCCCCATCTCTCTCTATCCCCCCCTCTCTCTCTCTCTCTCTCTCTCTCTCTCTCTCTCTCTCTCTCTCTGTCTCTCTTCTATCGCATCTATCTAGCTATTTCTGTATCCATTTCTAAGTTGCGTGATAAGATCTTCTGCCAATCTGAAATATTTATTAATTGTAATTGCGAAGTTTTGAGAAAACAAAATTATTTTTTTTCTGTTGCTACATCAATTCAACTTTAATTCAATTGTATTCAAAGCCTGTATCTACACTATAATTATGGAAATTCATGGCTATATCAGAAAAATAAAATTACTGGGTTACTTAACTGGGAATATGAAAGTTTGACGATGAAAATTTTCAAAAGAGACATTCCTCGTGCGATATTTAAACTATTCGTATCTCTATTGAATTTTGAATGAAATATATGCTCAAAGACTGAAAGCTGAAGCCAGCAGGATTGGACTTGCCATCAACGTTTCGAAGACAAAATACATGAGAGGAAGAGGTTCTAGAGACAACAATGTGAACCTCCCACCCGAGTTCGGATTAACGGTGACGAAATCGAGATGGTCGACGAATTCATGTATTTGGGCTCACTGGTACCCGACGACAATGATAACAGCAGAGAAATTCAGAGACGGATCTTAGTGGGAAATCGCGCCTACTTTGGACTCCAGAGGACGCTCCGGTCGAACAAAATTCGTTGCCGCACGAAGTTGATTATCTTCAAGACGCTGATTAGATCGGTGGTCCTCTACGGCCACAAGACCTGGACTATGCTCGTGGAGAACCAACGCGCCCTTGGAGTTTTCGAACGAAAGGTGTTGCGTACCATTTATGGTGGCGTGCAGATGGAAGACAGAACGTGGCGCAGGCGAATGAACCATAAGTTGTATCAGCTGCACATTCGTTGTATTGGTACGAACTTTTATGAAAAATAACGGATCAAAGACCAAAAATATCCACAAATTAGATCTAGGAAAAGAAGTCTCCCAAAGTACCCACTCTCGATGGGGGATGCAACAACATTTCTAACTTATCGTCGCCCATATTTGGATATACTGAGTAGTTATTCTTTTTCACAGTATTGGTCTGTATAGGACTTATTTATCCATATTTCCTGCAAGAGAATTCCGAACGAAACAATATGAAAGCTATAAGGATGAATGGACTGCATTGCAATCAACTGAATGCACGGCTTTTATGCAATCGACATAGCCTAGACATTTCACACCATTTACTTCAATGCAAATGAAAACTTTGAAATATCTACCTGTCTCATTCACGAATCGCATTCTCCCTGTCGTTCTCTGTTCAAGGGGCTTTAAAGCACATGTGACCTTGTCTCACTTTACTATATTCAATTGCGCGTTAAAATACTGGACCAGTAAATTCAATTCTGTACATAAATCTTTTATTCGGGAATAAGTGACCAAAAAGTAAACTTCGAATTCCAAAGCAAATTGAACGTTCCTGGTTCCTAATAACTAATTAAGGTCCAACAATAAAGTAGAAACACCAGATAATATTAAAACGACGCCGTCAAGTAAAGAAGCATGAAAACAAAAAGAATAGAACCAAAAAAAATGGAAGCCATAGAAAGTCCATTGCATATTTATTAGCCTTTTCTCAGAAGATGGGATTTTCAGAAACATTTCAAAACTTTCTGTTGCAATGGTTCTCAAATTCGTACAATCCGGTTTATATATTTTCTTTATTCAAACATGTTTTTAGCTTCAAATATATGACCAATTCATTTTAATTAAGTATTTCATTCCGCATCTTTTTATTCGTTTTGTTCATCTGCGTTCATTTTACTTATTTTATTCGTTTCATTCTCTGGATTCACTCTGATCAGTTTATTATTTTTTTGCATTTTACTCATATCATTCATTGTTTTCATTGTATGCATTTTATTCATTTTGTTCAGTTTCTTCATTTTAATAATCCGACTACTTTTTCAGTTTTAATCATTTCATCCAAATAATTTATTTGATTCAATTTATTTCTTTATATTAATTTATAACCTTTTACCATTGTTCAATTTTTCATTTTAATCAATGCATTTAATTCTGCTCATTTTCTTCTTTTTATTCATTTTATCACTTCAGCTCATTTTGTTTATTTGATTCGTTTGTTTTATTTATGCATTTAATTTATTTTTTACTTTATTCATTTTGTTCATCCATTCTTTTCATTCATTTGATCCATTTCATTAATTTGATTTATTGTATTCACTGGATGAATTAAATCAATTCGATTCATTTAATTCATTTGATTCATTTTATTAATTTGATTAATTTGATTCATGTGATTCGTGTGATTCATTGATTCATGTGATTCATTTGATTCATTTGATTCATATGATTCATTTGAATCATTTGATTCATTTGATTCATTTGATTCATTTGATTCATTTGATTCATTTGATTCATTTGATTCATTTGATTCATTTGATTCGTGTGGTTCATTTGATTCGTGTGGTTCATTTGATTCATTTGATTCATTTAAATCATTTGATTCATTTGATTTATTTGATTCATTTGATTCGTGTGATTCATTTGATTCATATGATTAATTTGATTCATTTGATTCATTTGATTCATATGATTCATTTGATTCATTTGATTCATTTGATTCATTTGATTCGCTTGATTCATTTGATTCATTTGAACCATTTGATTCATTTGATTCGTGTGATTCATTTGATTCATTTGATTCGCTTGATTCATTTCATTTATTTGATTCATTTGATTCATTTGATTCCTATCTTTAATTTTATGCATTTCATGTTCAGTCATTCGTTTTATTTCATTCAATTTGTTAGTATGAGTCAATTTATTCTATTATTCTTATAACTATTTCTAAATATAATCTTAATTTTTATGTAATAACCTAATCTAATTTGATTCGTGTATATTATAATTTTGATTTCCATTAATTTTTCTACTCATTTTATGAATTTAAAAACCTATTGTTTCATTTTTGCCTTTCTCAATAGAAAGGTATTGCAATTGCTCTGAAAACCGACTTTTTAACGGAGGCCCGGAGGGCCGAGTGACATATACCATTCGATTCAGTTCGTCGAGTTCGGCAAATGTCTGTGTGTGTGTATGTATGTGTGTATGTATGTATGTGTGTGTGTATGTGTGTGTGTATGTGACCAAAAATGTCACTCATTTTTCTCAGAGATGGCTGAACCGATTTTGACAAACTTAGTCTCAAATGAAAGGTGCAACGTTCCCATAGGCTGCTATTGAATTTCAAATGGATCCGACTTCGGTTTCCGGAATTACAGGGTGATGAGTACGAACACGCAGAAAATGTCGATTTTAATAAATTCTGCAATGAATGTATAAAGGTGAAAATTTTTCCAAAATATGACCACAACTGCTTCGATTTGTAGTATTAGGTCACTAACATCCATTCAAAGTCTATTTGGCCACATTGGCCACCATCCTCGGTTCCGGAAGCCCCGGCGGAAGTATCTAAATTCAGAATAACAGTCACATCGGTTTCTCGGAGATGGCTAGACCGATTCGACTAAACTTGGCCTCAAATGAAAGGTATTGCGTCCCCGTAAATGGCTATTTAATTTCATCCCGATCCGACTTCCGGTTCCGGAGTTACAGGTTGTGGCGTGCGATCACATAGCAAATTGTGATTCAAACCGATACTCCGATGAAAGCAAAAAAGGTAAAAATTTCGCTAAAATGTCTCTCAAACAACTTAAATTTGCTGTTCTAGGTCACCGACGGCCAACCAAACTTTCGTTGACTACATTGACCACCATAGACGGTTCCGGAAGTGCCCGGGAAAAGCGGCCATCTTTCAAAATTTACGAACTCACATCAGTTTCCCGGAAATGGTTGGGCCGATTTTCACAAACTTAGTTCCAAATGATAGCTATAATATCCCCACAGATGCCTATAAAATTTCGTACGGATCGCTTATATGGGTCCGGAAATATAGACTAAATCGTCCGGTCACATATGAAATTCCCATATAAGCCAGAACTCAAATTTTTTTTTCAAAGGGGGGACCCCATGAAATTTCAGAAATCGAATTCGTATTTTTGATGCCAAACATCTTTAAAATGCATGAAACGTCGAGATTTTATGTTATCTCGAAAAAAAATTTTTTTTAGTAAAAATCGACTTTTTGGGACTGCCGATTTCGCACCTTTTTGCCTTTCTCAATAGAAAGGTATTGCAATTGCTCTGAAAACCGACTTTTTAACGGAGGCCCGGAGGGCCGAGTGACATATACCATTCGATTCAGTTCGTCGAGTTCGGCAAATGTCTGTGTGTGTATGTATGTGTGTATGTATGTATGTGTGTGTGTATGTGACCAAAAATGTCACTCATTTTTCTCAGAGATGGCTGAACCGATTTTGACAAACTTAATCTCAAATGAAAGGTGCAACGTTCCCATAGGCTGCTATTGAATTTCTAATGGATCCGACTTCCGGTTCCGGAATTACAGGGTGATAAGTACGAACACGCAGAAAATGTCGATTTTAATAAATTCTGCAATGAATGTATAAAGGTGAAAAATTTTCCAAAATATGACCACAACTGCTTCGATTTGTAGTATTAGGTCACTAACATCCATTCAAAGTCTATTTGGCCACATTGGCCACCATCCTCGGTTCCGGAAGCCCCGGCGGAAGTATCTAAAATCAGAATAACAGTCACATCGGTTTCTCGGAGATGGCTAGACCGATTCGACTAAACTTGGCCTCAAATGAAAGGTATTGCGTCCCCGTAAATGGCTATTTAATTTCATCCCGAACCGACTTCCGGTTCCGGAGTTACAGGTTGTGGCGTGCGATCACATAGCAAATTGTGATTCAAACCGATACTCCGATGAAAGCAAAAAAGGTAAAAATTTCGCTAAAATGTCTCTCAAACAACTTAAATTTGCTGTTCTAGGTCACCGACGGCCAACCAAACTTTCGTTGACTACATTAACCACCATAGACGGTTCCGGAAGTGCCCGGGAAAAGCGGCCATCTTTCAAAATTTTCGAACTCACATCAGTTTCCCGGAAATGGTTGGGCCGATTTTCACAAACTTAGTCCCAAATGATAGCTATAATATCCCCATAAATGTCTATAAAATTTCGTACGGATCGCTTATATGGTTCCGGAAATATAGACTAAACCGTCCGGTCACATATGAAATTCCCATATAAGCCGGAACTCAAATTTTTTTTCAAAGGGGGGACCACATGAAATTTCAGAAATCGAATTCGTATTTTTGATGCCATACATCTTTAAAATGCATGAAACGTCGAGATTTTATGTTATCTCGAAAAAATTTTTTTTTATAAAAATCGACTTTTTGGGACTGCCGATTTCGCACCTTTTTGCCTTTCTCAATAGAAAGGTATTGCAATTGCTCTGAAAACCGACTTTTTAACGGAGGCCCGGAGGGCCGAGTGACATATACCATTCGATTCAGTTCGTCGAGTTCGGCAAATGTCTGTGTGTGTATGTGTGTGTGTATGTATGTATGTGTGTGTGTATGTGTGTGTGTATGTGACCAAAAATGTCACTCATTTTTCTCAGAGATGGCTGAACCGATTTTGACAAACTTAGTCTCAAATGAAAGGTGCAACGTTCCCATAGGCTGCTATTGAATTTCTAATGGATCCGACTTCCGGTTCCGGAATTACAGGGTGATAAGTACGAACACGCAGAAAATGTCGATTTTAATAAATTCTGCAATGAATGTATAAAGGTGAAAAATTTTCCAAAATATGACCACAACTGCTTCGATTTGTAATATTAGGTCACTAACATCCATTCAAAGTCTATTTGGCCACATTGGCCACCATCCTCGGTTCCGGAAGCCCCGGCGGAAGTATCTAAATTCAGAATAACAGTCACATCGGTTTCTCGGAGATGGCTAGACCGATTCGACTAAACTTGGCCTCAAATGAAAGGTATTGCGTCCCCGTAAATGGCTATTTAATTTCATCCCGATCCGACTTCCGGTTCCGGAGTTACAGGTTGTGGCGTGCGATCACATAGCAAATTGTGATTCAAACCGATACTCCGTTGAAAGCAAAAAAGGTAAAAATTTCGCTAAAATGTCTCTCAAACAACTTAAATTTGCTGTTCTAGGTCACCGACGGCCAACCAAACTTTCGTTGACTACATTGACCACCATAGACGGTTCCGGAAGTGCCCGGTAAAAGCGGCCATCTTTCAAAATTTACGAACTCACATCAGTTTCCCTGAAATGGTTGGGCCGATTTTCACAAACTTAGTTCCAAATGATAGCTATAATATCCCCACAGATGTCTATAAAATTTCGTACGGATCGCTTATATGGGTCCGGAAATATAGACTAAATCGTCCGGTCACATATGAAATTCCCATATAAGCCAGAACTCAATTTTTTTTTCAAAGGGGGACCCCATGAAATTTCAGAAATCGAATTCGTATTTTTGATGCCAAACATCTTTAAAATGCATGAAATGTCGAGATTTTATGTTACCTCGAAAAAAATTTTTTTTGTAAAAATCGACTTTTTGGGACTTTGCCGATTTCGCACCTTTTTTCAGTTCAATATTACCGTGGCTGTTTTTTTTTTTCAAAATTTTAGAACTCGAACTCTTTTAATGAATATAAACAACGCACACATTCTCGTGATTCATAATTGAGAAAGGCGCAATTGCACCGCTAGGTGGATTAAAATAGGTTTTTGCTTTACTTTTTTATTTCGGTCGTTTTGTTGATTTTTATAATTTATTCAGTTTATTCGAGATTTTATTCGCGCAAGACTAGAAACTGTTTTCATCCCACCTCTAGTTGGGTGCCTGTGTAAGAAAGTAAGTTGGGTTGGGTGTAAGAAATGTCTCATCTCACTGCTAGGTGGATTAAATCGGTTTTTTCCTACACAATATTACGAAAGCTTATTAAACAATTTTTCCTAATAAGTTTGTGAAAATTATAAACTATTTGAAAATTTTTAATAGTTTTATTTTTTATTTAACCGTGATTTTTTAATAAATAGTGACCATCACTTCACAACGTAGTCTGTTTTTCATGGCTTGCGGTGGGCACGATTTCTCGAATGGCTGAACTGAAAATTATGGAAAAGAAATTATTTTTTAGTATTCTTTGCAGATTTAATTCGCCGCGCAGATAGCTCTGAATTAGACCCACTGGTGCCCTAAGACGATTTCGCTAGATTGTCAGAGCACTGTGCACCCAGTGCATTAACGCAAGTGACGGAAGGTTATCGAAAAGTTTCGTGAAAATGAAAATTCCAGTAATGATGTTGATTTTCCCAAACGGTTCGTTTTCGTGAGGTTTTTATTTGTTCTTTGGCATTAGGATTAGCGATAATAATTCAAATCAAGGATACTACTGGGAAGTCACCTTTAGAAAAAGTCGATGTCGAAGTAAAATTTAGAACTATGCACGCATGCACTTAAGAGATAGCGTGATATCCGGAGCTGCGATTTCATTTCAACGCTTTTTTGTGAAAAGGGCGATACTTACAAATGTAAACATAGGGCTTTTTTCATGCCCTCATGCGAATGAGAGCTTTGAAACGCAACAAATTAACCTAAAAATTTGGATTCTACGATATTGCTTTCTTAAACAACAGCAAAAAATACAACGGACGAAACTGTATTTTTGTTTGTTTATTTGAAGTTTCGCCTTCCACGCTCCATGCAAACAAACAGGGCGATACTTTTTTTTTTGTTTAGAGGCGAAACTGTTATTTTCGTATTTTTTTTAGGATTATCAAGCTGATACCAGCTGTAAATAGTAACAATGATCTCTATTGAAAAAACCCGGACGAAATCGGTGGTGTAAAACGGTAGTTATTGTAAAAAACGTAAGGGCGATACTTCAATGCTGATAGGTGGGACCGAAAAAATAAACAATCGCCAAAGGGGCGATACTATCATTTTGTCAATTTCAATAGCAAATTTTAATTTAATAATTTCAAATACTTTATGAAGTTTTGGGTTTCGATCACTGAATCATGCAAACTAGGATGTAAAAAAACACAATAGTTCTTAAATAGGAAATAAAACCAAGTCTGGAAATATTCACTGTTGATTTTCTTTGAATGGTATCACTGCTAGTATCGCCCTTTTCAAGGAAAAGCGTTGATTTCTTAGTTCTCAGTCGCGTTGGAAAATTGAGTAAAGTATAAACTTCAAATCGATTCAAAAAAAAATTCGATTTTTTTGGCTCAGTACAATATATAACCCCTTTAGGAAAATTCAGTTTTCCCACCACAATATAGATATTTTATTAACAGAGCATTAACAATAATTCGTTGGTATGTCTATTTTATGGGCCATTTTTTTGCTTTCCAATTGATTTGGTTTGAGATTTCTAGCACTGATGTTGTCCAATGCTGATTTGAGCGATTCTCTGAGTCCTGCCACTATCCCATGTAGTATGTGTTATCAAAAACATCGCGAAGCATCAAGTTCCAAATGTTCTCAAACGATATAATATCCGAAGAGAGTGATAAGAGTTATAAGAAATGTCTCATCACACTTTTAGGTGGATTAAAATTAAATTTATACACAAATACCTTATATTGAAATAACAAGAAAAATAAACCATTGATAATCACACATAGAAGAATAGGTGGCCACCATAATATACCAAAAACACTTACACTAATATAAATAAACGTTTGGCTATTCTTACATCGATCATCGGGTGCATTACGAGTCTTATTTACTACGGTCAAAATTCTCGATCAGTTTTGGCACCAGAGACAGTGCTAAATTGTATTGAGTAGCACAGACGGATTACGCAACAACGATTATGTATATGCCTTCTACACCACATTTGTTAATCTTTTCACGGAAAGGGTACGAAACCGACGCGCCGCGAGTAATTTGGATTCATATTACGTGCAGCGCCCATAGTTTTCGGCCAGCATCAACCCTGGAAAATTTCTCCAAGTGGTGCACCATGGAAGCTAATTTCCTGGGTTACATCACCAGCTACAGCCTTAAGCTAAGCTGATATTTTGATGCACTCGCGCTTTCCAAGCCATATGCTTACGGAAAAGAATAAACACTTTGCTTAATTAAACACAGTTTGTTGCTGCTAGCAGCAGACGGCGACGCTATTATAGAAAGTAAAGGCTTCCGAGTATGAGTCATAGTGAACTACTGATTCATCCACCGGGGTCTTTACTCTCGCGAGCGTGGAAAGAATGTTTTGTTTAGGTCTGAGACTCTCTCAGAGAGAAATCTACACAGACGAAATGATAAAAGTCTTTTGCGTCAGATTGGAAGAGGTCAGTCGTATAAGTCAGTTAGAGTTAGCACGCGAAAACCGGGGTGCGTCGTGCAGTCTTGAGAAAAGTTAGTCGATAGTTGAGAACCACCTGACCGGGTTCGGCGGCTGAGAAAATTCAGTCAGAAGTCTATTCCTATCAAAAATTAGTGATTAAAATTAAGCGGAAAATTCGACCGTATGTGAACATGTATGTATGTGCCTGAAGGTGTATCGCAAAACAAATAAAGGTAGTGAAACTTAGTGCCTTTTCTGTGCGATATTTGTGCGAAAGAAAACGAAATAGCTTACGTTTGACCGAGTCCGGTAAGGCAAATCTGTAAGAAAAATCCACCCTGCTCCCGTCATACAAAACCAGTGGCCACCGGCGGCTACATTCTGGTGACAGCGGAAACTTAAAGCCGCAAAAGTGAAAGGCTAGGAAACGCCAAAAACGGCCCGCGAGGCTTCCCTCGTCCAGTTGTAGTGGAGACAGATTGGAGTAGGCAGTGAGTGAAAATTGTGGATTTGGACATATCTTAGAAAGTTTGCTTGTTGGTGGTAACCAGCTTTAATGCCTGAAATAAGTCCCGTCGCGATGAAACCTTAACCATAAGTGTAGTCACCTCGACTAGATTCGAGAAAAGCAGAAATTCGACGATTTCTGATCGTGTTAATATTGAATGTGATGAAAAAAATGCGTAAATCGTCTGCGTAATATTGATGTTGAAAACTGAAGAAAAATCGCAAACCATGCGATAGCTTAAATGTGGAAAAAGGCAAACACTCAGCAGATCTAATCGATTCAGTGCAAGTTTCTTTGTTCGCAAAACTTTGACAGAGTGCGTCAACGGTCCCACACAAATACACCGTTTTGCGCTTGATAAGAGTTTGGAAAGTGTTTCCAACAGATTTGGCATCACGTAAAGTTGTGCTGTGGAACTAGCGGCGCTCCATGTGCTGTAGAAATAGTGGTCTACATCATCTCGGCAAAAACGGGCAGAGCAACAATGCAATTCAGGTAAGTGAACCATTTTTACTTTATTTCTTCAATTAGCTACACACCAAAAAAAAAAAAAACGAACCGTAATTGACGAAATGATGGAACATTGCCGTGTTCCGTTTAATTTTGCATGAAACATAGGGTTACACTTCCTACCATTCAGAACAAACGCTGTATGTGGAGTAGAATTACATGATTTGCGAAGCTAAGCGTCATGTAAAATTGGAATCAAACGTGGGACTAAGTCATTTTTGATGCTCGTATATGTCAGGCTCAGGAGACGTAAATTTACACTATTTTTTCTAGGTGTGTATCCAATATTCTCGTTTTTTACCAAATATCTAATAAAATTGAGTCATACGACCTCGGAATCTGGCTAGCAAAAATCGGGCTTTGAGCGAGACAAGCGGAACAATTTGAACTGTTAGTGGGGCTCATAAATTGTGCGCCCGCCGAGATGTTGACTTGTGTCAGTTCAATACAAATAGGATAGGGGTGCTATACGGGGTTTAAAGTAATTATTCAAGCAAATAATCACTAACTCGATGACAAAACTAACTCGATGACAATTTTTTTTTTATACTAACACTAACAGTCCGATAGAAATGGCGAGTCCAAGCTATCAGGTCAGTTTGTTTTATTAATACCGACCCTCCTTAAGGATATAAGGATCACTGATTAAAGATCCACTGAAAGCGCTACCAGGGTATCATGAACCGGAGCAGCACATTGTAGGTGACACGCAAAAAGTAGCTGTCCAATTTAATTTGTCCATTGCGACGATGAAAACCATCGCAAGCAATGCAGTTGTTTTCTAAACAAACGGTCAGAGGTTTGATGCCGCGTATATGATGCACACAGCACTATATGTGTTTGTGCTTGCTTTTAACGAATTAATAAACAAATAAAAGCATACGAGATACGCAGTAGACTTGAGCTCGAAGGTCACCGCCAGTATAAACAGCACAGAAATTCAATCGAAATTTGTCACCACTAAGGGTAGTACAATTGGACTTGAATCAGAGGCGGTTGACGTGGGTCAAGTTCACCACCGTCGCACCAGGTTGGCATACAAAGCAAGCCGATCAACGGCAACGGCATAGCAAACGGCTATGAAATATTTTATTTTGCTGACCCTGACAATGGGTGGGTTTCGCAAACTGAACAGGGTTAAATGTTTTTGAGGACCCCAGAATAGACCATGGAAGTAACTCGTTTACGTTAGTTGTTTGTAAACCAACGAAAACTCGGCCGTACTCGGGCGACGTTGGATGCCTGGTATACAAAAAGGCATAACAAGTTTAAGGTGAAGTGTGCACAACACTGACCGCGAATAAAATAGTCAAGCCGGCACACGGATTGTAGGGTGCTTGTCAAAGTCGAATTAAGTTAAGTGAAACTGGCGGACACCACGGAGAACCAGGAGAAACGCCGGAGCAACGGCGGCGGTTATCCGGCAGGAAAGGCAAATGTCGAGCAGAATCGAGGAAATTAATGACTACATTTTACGGGAATACGACAATCTGTACAAAAACAAAACGAGATCAAGAACGCTCCAAGGCATTTTAACTAAAAAACAGACGTTGAAGGAAGCATACAGAGAATTTGAGAGCTTGGTAGCAAGCTACGAAAATCGAGTAGGACTCAATGATTGGAATACACTAATCGACCAATTGGAAATAGTAAGGAACAAGTACGGAGCGGCAATAAAGATCCTTGACGAAACCGTGATTTCCGAACAGACAGGTAAAACAGGCCTCAAAGCGCAGAGAAGCGTGTCAGAAGGCGGAAGTGCGGAACCATCGGAAGAAGACAAACCTCTGGACGACGGAAAACCAAAAAAAAAACCACACCGGACTAAAAACACAAAGGAGTTTGTCAGAAAGTAGAAGTGGGACAGTAAGTGTAGACGAAGAGATCATGCAGGGGAATCAGAGAAACGTGGAGGCGTACCGCTTCCCGATGCAAATGGCGATACAATGTATCCCCGAATTTTTTGGATCTGTGGACGAACTAGAGCCGTTCCTGGTCCAAGTCAGCCACTTCGCCGACGAAATGCCACCAGACGCAAACCAAAAACCACTTTTAAATATAGTATTGATAAAACTAAAAGGCAAGGCGGCAACATTCATCAACCGAGTAAAAGCGGAGACATGGGCGGAAATGCTCCAGAAATTGAGGGGTCAATTTAGTAAAAGGACAACCGTAGAGGAAATCTCGCAGAAAATAGAGACCCTGGAGCAAAGACACAATGAATCCTTTGAAAATTACGCAGATAGAGCACTACGAATACAGGAATGTATCGACGAATTACAAATTCAACTGGGAAACAACGGCGACCAGGTATCCTTCGCGGAGAGGACGCTCAAAATACACTTTATAGGGGGTTTAACAAGCCCAAATCTGAAACAATCCGCAAGGAACCAGAGGATACCGTTTAAGGATTTAATACAGTTCCTGAAAGAGGAATGTGCGGAGTGCGAGCGGTTGGAAAACATAGAACAACGCTTGAAATCATGCCGACTAGGGCAGAGCCCGCGCAGAGAGGTCCGAGGCAACAGACCTGGAAATTATAACCACTTCGCGACATATTCGGAGGCCGAAAGTGGCCAAACAAGAGGTTACAACAACCGAAATCCGGGACCTCCCGCAACGCAAAGAAGATTCGACAATAGAAACGGTCCTGATAGGGACTTCAGAAACTTTTCAGAGCAAAACAGATTCAGTAACAGAAACTCCAATAACAACTTTGGAAGATCGAGAAACTCGGGCAACGGTAATCGTGAATACTCACCTAGGCGTAGAGACGAATACAACAATAGGCTGCAAGGCGAATATAACAGATACGCGAATAGTAGGAATCGGGAATATTCTCTTGAGCGTAGAACCGATTACCACGACAGACGACAAGTTGGACACAATAGATACACGAACGACGAGACCCGAGGAAATACTAATAGGCACAACGACAGAAACGGGAGTAACCAAGACTATGGCAGGACGCGGCAGAACGCGGCCCTCGGTGACCGCGACAGATTCCACCAGCCATCGACGCAGACGCCGGGAAACAGAAACAACTTTACAGATCCGGACAGAAGCCCACAGCGCGGATATCAGGGTAGCGGACGGTATGGCGATTATCAACAAAGCAAACAGCACTACGATAACCGAATAAACTGAAGATACGGGAGCTCGGGCTGACAGATAGCCGAGTTCCCAGCGAACTATACCTCCCAAAGGAACCCGGAACCTTCGACACAAAAACAGCAATAAGCACATTACAAAATCAACTGACAAAAATCGATCAACGCTTAGCCAGCATGAATATGAAAAGTAATATTACGAAAATGCACATTAAAGCGCCCGACAATTTAGTTGTCGCAATGCGCAATAAACAAGAGGACAACGAAGGGATCATTGACCATAAGATAACTAGGAATTGGTTCAATGCATACGAAATTGAACTGGAAAGTGCGTCCGAACAAGGTACGCGAGCAAGATTCCTTATAGACAGCAAGCTCCAATTTAATAAGTAGGAAGGGCGCAGAGACAATAGCCGCCGCAAAGATCAATATAGAAGAAAAGATACAATACTCGGGAGTAATGAACATCGCCCGAGTAAGCCTAGGGACTACAGAGGCGGACTTTACCATAAAGGGCCGCAAGATTAAAAAAAAATTCGACGTGGTGGAGGAGCTGGGATTCGACGGAATCCTCGGTATGGAATTCATAAACAGACACGTGATAGCCATCGACAACCAAGGAGGGCGTCTGCTAATGCAAGAAAACCCCATAGCATTCGCACCAGAAGCAGAGCCGCGGCCAAGCGTGCAACAGTACCTGAGCGAGAACACACTCTCACTCGCGAAGGACAATGGAGGGGAGACCAGCAAACCAAGAAATACAGGATTTGACATAATACAAAACTTCACAGGACTAGCGGAAAAGGCATGCGAAACTAAAGCGCGCCCAACCCTCGCGGAGGAAGGAGTCCAGAACACGACGAAAGTAAACGAAAAAGGATGCCAGACGGAACCGATCATAGCCAACGCAGAGATCTTATACAATAGTAGAAACGGAGCTGGAAAAAGTATGAACCCCGAATATGGACCCGAAACCACGGAAGGAAGCAATAATTTTGAGCTTAAAAGCACCGGTATGATCAATCATAATGATGAATACCTTGAAGAGCTCTACTTTGGTCGGGAGGAACAATTCCCAGAAAATCTCGACGATAACCAAGACTACAGTCTCGTTGATAATCAGAAATACGGTCAGTTACGTGGTGGCGAACGGACCGAGAAGTTATTCGAGATTCTCAATCTAAGCCATTTAAAAGGGGGAGATTTCGCAGCCATTGAATCAATAATGGCGGGATATAGCGATGTGTTCTACCAAAAGGGAGACCATCTAACAATCACGGATGCGGCAGTCCATGAAATAGAGACAACATCGAACGTGCCAATAAATAAAAGGCAATATAGATTCCCCGAAGCAACAAAAAAACATATAAATGCAGAAATCGATGAGATGCTGAAGCAAGGCGTTATAAAGCCTAGTAAAAGCCCATGGAATGCACCGGTATTGTGCGTGCCAAAAAAGGACGATGAAAACGGGAACAAAAAGCATAGAATCGTGGTCGACTTTAGAGCATTGAATTTGGTAACGAAACCATTCGTATATCCAATTCCGCTGATCGACGAAATACTCGACAATCTCGGAGGATCAAAATATTTTTCAACATTGGACTTGAAATCTGGATTTTACCAAGTCCCGATCAATCCAAAAGATGCGGCTAAAACAGCCTTTTCCACCCCAAAAGGGCATTTTGAATTCACAAGAATGCCTATGGGCCTTAGAAATAGTCCATCAACATTTCAGAAGTTGATGAACACAATATTATACGAAATTGAAAATGTGAAAGCTATCGTTTACCTAGACGATATTATCATTTACGGGTCGACCATTGAAGAACACAATGAAAACCTCATAAAAGTTTTGAAAGCTATGCGCCGACACAATTTGAAAATTGAGGCAGGAAAATGCCAAATCTTAAGAACCGAAATTAAATATCTCGGACATGCAATTGATTCAGAAGGCATTCGGCCGATGGAAGATAATATAAAGGCCATCAAAGAAATGACTGTGCCAAAAACAGTTAAAGGAGTCCGTTCGTTTTTAGGAACGGTTAATTTTTATGGTAAATTCATACCACAAATAGCAGAAAAACGTAAACCATTGAACGATCTGCTAAAGAAAAATGTAAAATTTAGTTGGACTAATGAATGTCAGAAAGCATTCGAAGAATTGAAAGATTTTTTAACTTCAGATACTCTGTTGGTAAGACCGAACTACAAAGATACGTTTGTGATCACAACAGATGCAAGCGAGTATGCCATTGGTGCAGTACTCTCTAATGAAAAGTCCACCGATAGACCCATAGCCTATGCGAGCAGAGGTCTAGTCGGTGCAGAAAGAAGGTACCATACGATAGAAAAAGAATTACTTGCAATCGTATGGTCAGTAAACAGGTTTAAACACTTTATATACAACCAAAAATTTATTGTCTATACGGATCATAGACCATTGATCTCGATATGGCATTTAAAAGAGACTTCCCCGACTCTTACTAGACTTCGCCTAAAATTACAAGGGTTAGAAATGGATATTCGCTACAAACAAGGCAAGGACAATGTTGTAGCCGATTTTTTATCAAGACTTTATCCGGAAACCGATAAGGATGAAATTACTCACACTGTCGCTGTAGTTACTCAACAGCAAAAGCGGCAACAGCAGCAAGAAGATAAAGAACTTGCGAGTCGGACAGATGCAGAGAACAAAACCCCAACACAAATTACGGATCAAACGGGAAGATTTGGTCTTTTCAAGAATAAACAGATATCCGAGTGGAATCCGCACATGGATGGTTTAGAGAATATCGATTTCGAATGGGACGAGAAGAGTGATGTTGATAGATTGATCTCACACCAAGACTTCCAGAATGATCTAGCCCAAGGACGTATTGATTTTAAATTATTAAAATTTTCGAAGAGCAAGATCGAAGAAAACCAAACAGACGCCACATTCGTGATTGTCAACAGTAAATCAGCCTATAAAGAGCTAAGCGAATTGGTCGACCTACCTCATGGGTTGAAAGATTATTTGAACGGTAGAGTATTTGTGATACCCAACCGAAAAATATGGGGAATGATATTAAACGGGTCGAGCCGATCAAGAGCCGACACAAAAGTATTTTTTGAAGGGTTAGTTGACGCGTTTGCGAACTGTCCCGAACATATGAAAGGAGATAAGAACATGCAAATTATCTCTTACAGAAATATACAAACTACACTGGAAACAAATATTTTAAGATTCATTGCAGGAAAATTCAATAAGGTGTTCACTCTATATGCACCAGAGAAAGAGCGAATGCACGTGCCAGTAGAAGAGATAGAAACTGTTCTTAAAGAGTTTCATGACTCTCCGCTGGTCGGACATGTCGGAAGTAAAAGAATGTTAAAACGTATAAGCCCACTATTCGAGTGGAAAAACATGCGTAGAGACGTAGAAAACTACGTCAAACAATGTGACTCGTGCCAAAAGAATAAAATTGGTAGGTCCAACAAGATTCCGATGAAAATTACAACTACTTCCATTGCACCTTTCGAAAAATTGTACATGGATATTGTAGTATTACCCGAATCAGATTGGGGAAATAAATACGGTCTAGTCATGCAAGACGACCTAACTAGATTTTTAACAGTAGCACCGATGGAGAACCAGGAAAGTTCGACGGTTGCCCAAACTTTTGTAGAAAACTATTATCTGTAAATTTGGAACTCCCTTGGAGTTAGTTACAGACAATGGAACAAATTTTGTAAGTTCCTTAATGAAAAATGTATGAAAGATTTTAAAAATAAAGAAAATCACCACAAGTACCTACCACCCACAAGCTAATTTGGTGGAAAGGTCCAATAGAGAATTAAAAATTTATCTAAGGCAGTACGTTGGAAAGGATCCGAGAACTTGGGATCAACACTTGCCTTTCTTTACGTTTGAATATAATACAACGTTAAATTCATCGACTGGTTACACACCATTCGAATTACTATATGGTCAACGCGCAAACATCCCGAACTCAGTATACAAATGGGACAGTGATGGCGTATATTATGAAGATTATGTGAATGAGATGCGGTCTACATTCAAGAACATGCATTCTCAAGCACGCGAAAATCTAATTCTATCGAAACAAAAAAGGAAAGAATTGTACGATAGAAACACTAACGCATGGCAACCTATGTGGGGCGATTTGGTGTTAGTTAAAGCCAACCCCACAGGTACCGGACAAAAATTGCAACCTCTTTGGAGAGGACCATACGAAGTCATTGAACTCCCGAGTGAGCACACGACCGTGGTCAAAAATGGAAACAGGTTAGAAAAGGTTCACAATAACCGACTAAAAAAATATTCAGATTAAGAGGTAGGGAGCAAAGCACAATTAAGGGTCACCGTACACATACCCAGCTAACTATACGACACTCAACGATGACTGATGATGTATAACTGGTTACTTGCAGAATGCTGGTACTACTATTGGTGTTATGCCTGGCTGGAGGGAGCGTCTAAGGTCATCCTAGAGAGAATCGGTGATGCGCTCATCACCCAAGGATACTACAGCATGAGGGTGAGTGTGGACACACGAGATATATCAATAGGGCGAATAAACGTGGATAAGGCCACGGCAGCATATCAGTTAATCTGCGGGAACCTTACCGAGCGACTAGGGAGGAGTTCATATAAACCCCTAAGTGACGGGCTTAAAGCAGAGAACCTTCGTAACAAAGAGTTAGAGGATTTTACTGCGTCATTCTTCCCCCAAAGACATCCAAGAGGGATTTGGAATATGTTAGGCGTTATGGACTCAGCCGATAGGACACGAGTCGATGAAAATATGGACAAACTACGTGGGAACGAGGAGAAACTGAAGCAGCTGTCAAGCCACCAAACTTCAGTAATTACTTCTATGTACGAATACGTCAACAACTCGATGCTGATCATCGATCAGAAGACGGTATCCATCAATAACAAGTTCGACGAACTTAAAAACCAAGTCAGAAAGGGGCAGGAGTACTCAAACGGCATCAAAGAAATACTGGCCCTAGAGGCCGAAATCATCGAAATCGGGTTTTTGATTCAAAACATAAACACTAAACTACGACACAGACAAGCATTAGTGGTGAAAGTGCTACTGAACGAAGCCAATATGGCCGATGTAATACTAGAACTAATAGAACCTAACGAGTTACTAGCCAAACTAGAAACGCAAGAAGATCTTTTACCAAAAGGGATCTCGCTCCCACGAGGAACGAATGGGGACATAATCCCCGAAATATTTCAACTTATGAAGTTGTCGCGAACGGTGGGCAAAGGCGGCCAGATCGACCTAAACTTCAAGATACCGGTAGTTAAACAAGTTACCTTCGAGGTATCCAGAGGGTTTGTAACTCCCCATCTTAGGGACCACGTAGTGACTTTCGTGCATCTGCGTGAAAACATTATATTAATCGAGCGCACCAGGAAATGGGGATACGTCATAGACACGCAGACATACGAAAAATGCGTGAAGACTCGTAGTCTGCGGCTATGCAGCATACCGAATTTAGAGAAGAACTTAGAGCATGGGGGCGAGTGCCTAACCAATTTATTGTACAAAAACAACCAGGGCGGCTGCGACCACCGCATCATCAAACTTGACCACACAATGTGGTTTGAAACAGAAAAACCCAACGTATGGCTGTATACGGCCCCTACAACCACCCAAGTCAATATTAGCAACGGAGGAAATTACACCAGCATGTCGGTACTAGGAACGGACACGGTGCATGTGGTGCCGGGAATGGTAGTAACCACAGACGATGTAAGAATCGTACATATAGAAGAGATCGATTTCGGACTAAAGGCCAACCTTGTAAATTGCAGCTCGGATTTCCGACTGCCCATGTTAGAACAATGAAATAAAGAGACTATCCCATCGTTAGGCAAGGACAACAAAATATACTCATTCCTGGACAACAAGCGCCTGTTCGACTTAGGGGTGGACGTCAAAGACCTAACAGCGGATAGAACCACGTTGGAGAATTTAATATACGCACCGTTAAAACACCCTTGGATGGGTTGGAGTACACTAGCCACCATTTGTGTCGGGGTGACGGCCATGGGGGTGTGTTGCCTACGTGGTAAAATAATATGCTGCCCCCGCACTGTAGGACGGTATGAGAAAACGATAACGAACAGAGAGAACAGGAGTAAAGAACGACGGCCCCCGCGATTTACGATATCGCAACCAATACCAATGACCGTTATGACTACTATGACCCAGGAAAGGAGGAGCCCCGAAAGCGGTGAGGAGAGGATCGGAAAGCTGGAGATATCTTCCCCTGTTCCAGTGCGAGCTGAGCGCGGAAACAGCACTACATGCACAGTAAGCGATACCGGGTGAAACAGCAGTACAAATACGGTTCCGGTAAACAGTAATCCTGCGACACTATCGGAAAGCGCGCAGGAGATAACTGCACTAAAGAAGAAGGTCCGTTGGGACCAAAACGCGGAAACACCTTCCGGTACCAGAGAAGCAACAAATAAAAGGAGAAGCGTCAGCACAACAACTCCGCGAGTCAGGGAAGTCGAAATTCACGAAGAGGAACACGAGTATCTAGAACCCCGGTCGATACTGCCAGACAAGGAAAAGACTGCGGAACCGCAGGGTAGTGACGTGGATATAACTGCGAAAATTTTCGGAACGAATAATAAACTTACACATGCACACAAGAAGGTACAAGCTTCCGACAAACCGCGGAGTAGAAACACCTCAAATATTACAATACAATGAAAAAGAAGACGAGAGAAAAAGGATATCAACGATAAACCGAAACATAGACCTAAGAATACGGTACCTAATGGTAAATACATATGTACATATTCACCTTATGAAACTACTCTAAATATAGAGACAAATAGCTATTGAATCACTATGTATATACTAGTCAGCATTCAAAAATAATAATTGAGTTATGGAATACATGACGAAAAATTCGCTATAATACGCTATACTAAAATAGGAACCAAGAATAATCATGCATACGAACAACGAAACGAAAGAAAAAAAATAAAGAATGGAATACAGAAGGTAGAGTAACATATAATACGGAGACACGAGGTCTTATTCAAGAAAAAAAGGTTAATTCAGAAAAAATGAGAAGTTTAAAATAAAATAAGCAGTGTCTCTCAAAAAAGCAATTTAAAATGGCAGAAGATATAAAGAATCAATCAGAAGGAAGGTTGCAAAACAGTGATAATAAAATCGATTACAAGAGAGGGTCAGATTCAGAGAAACCTGAACCAAACTAAGGAAAAAAACGGAAGGGCCAGAGTCAAAGGACCTGAGCCGATCACAATGTTACAAAAGGAAAAATATAAGAAGGCCTGAGTCAGTGAACCAGAGCCAAAATAAAAGCCAGAGCCAAAAGGCCAGAGCCAACGGACCAGAACTAGAGCCGAAATCAAAAGGGGTCTCGCGTAGTTTCTAAATCTGATCGCGTAAGCTATACTACGATTAGAAACTCTGGAATTGACAAGACCGAAGCATCGAAATGGGAACACATGAATGAATGAGCAAGGGGGGGGGTCGGAAGTCGGTACAGCCAATACCCGGCTCACTCCAAAACACGAGCAAAAAGGCCACAGCCGGGACATCACAACCCGACTACGGTCATATAATTAACTACAAAGTACTTCGGTCGGAACATTACACTCTGACCGATGATACAAGAACAAGAAGTATGCCGCACAGTCGACACACTACAATTCGACTGATGCTTGGCAAACACATATATATTGCCCCAGTCGGAACTACCATAACGTCCGACTGCGGTCAATTACCGAACGAAGACACGACTGGAGAAAATCAAAAGCCCAGTCAGCCGCTCCAATAATGAGGCAATATACGCAGTCGGAATTACCAAAAACCGACTTTGCGCCGAAAGACAGCCACCGTCATGTTAGACACTGGTGGTTGGACATCCCGAAGCAAGGCGAATGGAAGGCACAGTCAGAAACACCAAACTCTGAATGGTGCGAATATAAACGAAACATGAAGACAGTATACCACTAGGAGGGTGCAGGACCAGAGGAGGTGCCCCGAGACCAAAGTCCCGAAAACCATTATCGACCCGAGAGGAAGCAGCCAGGCAGCACACTGGTGAAAACACCGGTATAAGCATTGGACGAGCCGCGAGAAGGACAGCAGGGGTGCGCACTAGGACCATCGTAAAGTTAGGATGTTAAGAAAATGTCAAATAATGATAGAAAATTGTAAAAATTTGGTTTTGACAAAAGTAATAACAAATATGATTTTTGTAATGGCAATCTTAGGAGTTAGGACACAAAAGACTTTTTGACACAAATTTTTCTAATGACCCGCGCAATCGTCTTGATGATGCGTCTCTCCGAGGCAACATCAAGCTCAGTAAGTAAGGGGGCATGCAGCGCCCATAGTTTTCGGCCAGCATCAACCCTGGAAAATTTCTCCAAGTGGTGCACCATGGAAGCTAATTTCCTGGGTTACATCACCAGCTACAGCCTTAAGCTAAGCTGATATTTTGATGCACTCGCGCTTTCCAAGCCATATGCTTACGGAAAAGAATAAACACTTTGTTTAATTAAACACAGTTTGTTGCTGCTAGCAGCAGACGGCGACGCTATTATAGAAAGTAAAGGCTTCCGAGTATGAGTCATAGTGAACTACTGATTCATCCACCGGGGTCTTTACTCTCGCGAGCGTGGAAAGAATGTTTTGTTTAGGTCTGAGACTCTCTCAGAGAGAAGTCTACACAGACGAAATGATAAAAGTCTTTTGCGTCAGATTGGAAGAGGTCAGTCGTATAAGTAAGTTAGAGTTAGCACGCGAAAACCGGGGTGCGTCGTGCAGTCTTGAGAAAAGTTAGTCGATAGTTGAGAACCACCTGACCGGGTTCGGCGGCTGAGAAAATTCAGTCAGAAGTCTATTCCTATCAAAAATTAGTGATTAAAATTAAGCGGAAAATTCGACCGTATGTGAACATGTATGTATGTGCCTGAAGGTGTATCGCAAAAAAAAATAAAGGTAGTGAAACTTAGTGCCTTTTCTGTGCGATATTTGTGCGAAAGAAAACGAAATAGCTTACGTTTGACCGAGTCCGGTAAGGCAAATCTGTAAGAAAAATCCACCCTGCTCCCGTCATACAAAACCAGTGGCCACCGGCGGCTACATACGACGTCTAAGGTTCACGTAAGACTAAGGATGAAAGCCAGATTCGTATCTTACAACACGTCGGGTGAAATCGTCACGATGATCGATCGAACGAGACAAGGATCACAGATTAGGTGATAAGAGCTCTCGCTTCGAACCTCGTAGGATTATAATAGGGGTTTGACTACTTTTGCATGTCACTGTTAATTAAATAAATTTCCCATGGGATGGGGTTTTCGTGCAGTTAGCCAAGGGCAATACTAATTTCACTTACACAGCTTTGTATAAGTTGAAATCATATCCGGATATCAGTAGTCGTTTAACTCAGAACCTATGAAGGTCAGAATCCGCGCGCGATTTCGAGAGGATTTCCAGGGCCATGATTCGCAGATGTCTCCGCGATTTAGAGCTAGGATATCCAATACAACGTTCATCTCCACGTGTAGACCAGCTTTACCGCCATGAATGATCTTCCAGTCACCGTTCTGGATAGGGAATTAGATGCTACTTTTGGCTAAGTTGTGGCCTTTTATCATCAAGGAGTGTTGAAGGTCATGAGGTAATTATCACTATTGTAGGTCGAAAATATGAACAATAGCAATCTGCTAAACGATGATCTTCTCTTGTTCTATATTGTTAGTTTCATTTTAGGTTTGGTCTACCCGGTTTTCAGCAAATTTGCTGGCCAGACACCAATATTGCGGCCATTAGAATCAGTTAATTCGTATGAAGATGACCCGTGCTTGGCCACAACAGTGCAAGGTAAATATTGAGCTCCGAGTTTGGCGTTATAGAACTCGCTTGCATTAGACTGCTTTGTATTTCTTTTATAAACTGTTTCGCCTATCTTGAAAGGTTCGGCTGGTTTACGGGTTCTTAAGTTATAGGTTTTTGCACATGCAGTGTGTGCCTTTTGGAGGTTATTTTTAACAATGAAATATAACAGAGGAGAATCTTCGCGAAATCGCGTTAGCCGGGTTTCTAGTGAGGTTTACTCTTCGTCAACTAACCGTGAGTGATCGGTTCCCTTCAAGATGACCTCTTCACCTTTCGCCACCCGGAACGGGCTGTAACCAGAGGAAGTGTGTATAGTGGAATTGATGATAAGTTCGATCTCAGACAGGCGCGTATCCCACTCGCTCTGATTTCCTCTCGCATACGATCGGATAGCCGTGTTTATAGCGCGATTTACTCGTTCGACTGGGTTTGCTTGCGAGTGGTATCGCGAGGTTAGCCAATGTTTAATTTCAAAGCGGTCCAGCAGTTTTTAAAATCTTTGGAAGTGAAGGTAGTGGCGTTATCCGATAGAATAATCGCCGGGACGGAGTTCCGGAAAAACCAATGATCGGTTAGTTCGACACACAAAGTTTTTGACGATATTTGGGGAAATGCGCGCAAGTACACCCAGTTGCTGAACAGGTCCATTGTAACCAGGATGAATTGTTTCCCCGCCTTCGAACGCGGTAGGGGACCAATATAGTCCATCGCGATGATCTGCCAAGGACGGGACGGGGCACATATCTCACCCATTAGAGGTACCGTGGATGTATTGGGAGGTTTGATTTCTTTGCAATCGTTACATTTCTTAATATGGGCCCTGATGTCTCTTACCATGTTGGGTCAATAGTATTGCTGACGTACTTTGGCTAGCGTTTTATCAACGCCAATGTGCATGCTATTGTTGTGGTTCGCTATAATAATGTCCTTTCTCGATTCCGGGCTCGGAACAATCTTCTAGTCGAAGCGGTGATCTGCGAGGTCGTCATTGAAGACATACTTTTGCAGCAATTTACCCTGGAGTCGGAAATCAGGGTAATCAACCGGAGTTGTCCCTTCCTCGACGGTGGACGATCGTCATGTTATATTGCTGTAACGATAAACTCCATCGACTAAGGCGAGAGGAAGTTTTCCACTTTGACCTCATGATAAAGGTTAAAGCGGATGAGTAGGTCACTAGCACAAAGTGACTACCCTCCACGTACCCGCGAAAATGTTCGATCGAGTGCAATGCTGCCAGTCCTTCTTTTTCTGTCGCGTGGTATGATCGCTCTGGCGTGGTTAGCTTTCTTGAAAAGTATTCAATGACTCGTTCCTCCCCCTCAACCTTCTGGGTTAGCACACCAGCAATGGCGTAGTCGCTTGCGTCAATATGTATAATAAACTCACGGTCAAAGTCAGGGCTGGACAATATCGGAGCTGTTATCAGTCTTTCTTTTATTGTTTGAAACGCTTCCTCCGCCTCTACAGTCCATTTCAATGATTTAGACTTCGATTTAAGAAGTTCAGAAAGGGCTGCGGTAGTCTTACTGTAATCCGCGATAAAACGTCGGTAGTAGTTCGACATACCGAGAAAGCGACGGAGTTTGGTTATAGAGTTGGGACGGTCGTACTCCGCGATGGGCCTTATCTTCTCGGGATTAATTCTTAATCCCTGCGAGGAAAGGATGTATCCTAGAAAGGGTGTTTCGTTCAAGCAAAAATGGGACTTTTCTAATTTAATCGATAAGTTCGCTTTGCGGAGGCGCGTCGCGACGTCATCGAGCAAACGTATGTGCTCCTCAAATGTCTCCGTTACGATGACGATATCGTCTAAGTAAACGAAGACATTTGGTTCAAGTGCTCCGTGCCCCAAGACGCGGTTCATCAAACGGGCTAGCGTCGCCGGGCTATTAATTAAGCCAAAAGGAAGTCGCGTGAATTGGTACATGCCCTTCCCCTGTACGCTAAAAGAACAGTACTTTCTAGACTCCTTCGCCAGTGGAATTTAAAGAAAGGCCTCTGAGAGGTCAATCGTCGAAAGAAACCTAGCTCGGGGCAGCCGCCCGAGGATTCGTCCCGGATGAGGCAGGGGATACGCGTCCCGTATCGTTCTCTCGTTTAATTTACGAGCATCTAGGCATAGCCGTATCGCCCCAGACGTTTTTCGAATCGGGACAATGTTGAGCGACCAGTCCGAGTTTGATTCTTCAATTATTCCCCGGTCCAGCAGTCTGTCCAGTTCAGTGAACAATCCTTCCTGAATTTTTGGGGAAATCGGGTACGGATACTGTCGTATCGGCTTAGCAGTTTTAAATGCACCGTCGAGAATAATTTGGTGCTCACAAAGCGGTGTGGTATCTAACCGATCTGCCCGAGCACATTTGAAGTTAGTTTTTATTCGGTTCAAGATTTTTATTTGCTCCTCAGATAAAACTGGTCCAATCGAATCTGGTATAGTATTTAAGCTTCTTGAAGTGGCACAGATAGAAGCAATTGGCGGGTACACTCCAAAGGCATTCCAGAAGTCCATGCCACATATACATTCCTTTGTGAGACTAGGCGCCACTAAGGTGGGAATCACTCTCGTTTTGCCGTGGAATGTATATGGGATGAGAGCCTCTCCAAGGATTTCCATTGGCGATCCGTCTGCTGTCTGCAGCTCTACCAGTTCCGACGGAGTTCGAATGGTTACTCGGTGCAACTGACGGTAAATTTTGGAATTTATGAACGACAAATTACTTCCACAATCTAATAAGGCATTAACTCGTATATCAAAAATTTTAATCTGAACATAAGGTCTATCATCTAGCGTATTATGAAAGGTAATTTTGTGAATTTGGGCTCGAGAGGGTGGTTGGTAATCTCCTTCTTCGTTCAATGCTAATTCGTAAAATTGACTGACCTCAGACCACCATAAAGGGGACCACTCCTCCTCCCGCGCTATAGGAAGCACCTGCGCCTTTAGGCCTTCCTGATCGAGTTTTTTAAGCAATAGGGGCAGTTTTCGTTCGTGAAGCCTTTGAAGGCGCACACGCTACAAAAAACTCTTCTCGGAATTGGACAGTCCTTGAGTTTATGGTTCTCCCCACAGTTGAAACACTCGTCGTTAGAAGGGGGAACGTACTTTGAGACCAGTCTCAACAAAGGACTTTGTTGGCTAGGACCCGATTCTGGAGATTGCGTATTCCTTCTATCTGTTTTATTATTATTAGATGCATGCTTGTGGTCTGTTTGTGGGGGGTACTTTTGGTATTCTCCCTTCTGACCCTTCCACATTTTGTTCCCTTTTAATGTTTGGGCATTATTGTCATCCGAACGGTTTTTGTTAAAGAAAGTTCGGGCAGAATGACCGGAATTATTACCTGAGTTGATAGCACAGGTCTCGCGTTTGCCCATCCCAAATACCTTTGTAAAAGCTGAAAAGTCGGTGGCGTCTAAATCCTTCCCAATGGCTATCAATTCCCTCAGAGTTCGTACGTTCTTACCGACGAGAGCATTCTTGCCATCATATCGTAAGTTCATCTTCAACACTTCAACCTTTTCTGCATCAGCCATGCCATGATTCATAGCTGAGAACAGTTTTTCCATCTGCAAATAGTATTGCTGGAAGGACTCGCCTTTCTGTTGCCGGGTTTGATAAATTTTGGTACGAAGAACAGAGTCTAGGTCTGGATGCCTAAACTCGCTTTTAAGCTCTTGTACCAAATGTGCCCATCCAAGGAGGGAACTTTGATTACGCTGAGACGTATACCAACTTAGCGCCGCTCCCTCGAACAAGTGAACCGCCGAATCGAAGAGATCGGACTCATTGACGTGTTCTGAAATTGCTAGCTGTTGGACGTGATTGAGGAACTCATTTAGGGCCAACCCTTGATCATTTCCCGAGTACTTCTTAATTTTCCACTGTGAAACTGGAATCATTTTTCGTTGCGAAATTTCTTGGGAAATCTGCGAAGGGTGTCTAAAATTACCGTATGCACGGGGAGTTGCTTGTTGATGCACATAACCAGGATCAAATGGACTAAATTGTATTTCATCAATTCTACGATTGAACGAATGATTTTGATTATTGGTGCCAGAAAATGGATTTGGGTTGCTGGCTGGGATAAAATGTGAAGTCGCTGTAGTGGCGGGTGCTGGATATGGTATACCCCTACTAATGGCAGTAGTGGTTATGGTTGAAGATCGAGACACCTTCCGGAAATCATAGCTAGGGAGTACTGGGTTATTATTTGATTGGAAATCGTCCCGAAACAGGAAAGAATTTGGTTCATTCAGACTCTGTACGGTCTTTGTAGGTTGTGGCGGAGTTAATTGTTCTTTCAAATCTGTAATTTGTGTAGCCATTGATTGAATGAGTGAATTGATATTGGTCATAACTTGGTGAAAATCCTCTTTTGTAATAAAGCCATTTTCTGGGTGAGTTTTAGGAATTGTCCCTGTGCAGGTTGTGACTCCCGACGTTATGATTGGAGGTGTTTCTGTGGTTCCTGCGGCTTCATTTAACAAATTTTCTTCGTCAGACCCTTGTTCATCTGATTCGGAAGACCAGTTTTCATCGTCCCAAAAATGCTCTGAGAACAGTCCAATCACCTTGTTAAACTCACAATTAGCTTTCGTTTGTACCTCTCCTACTGAATGGTTTTTAATTAGAACTAATCTATGACCCAAATGTAGCAACCTTGCCCTACGAAAGAATGCTTCATCTTTTGGCGATGCGGATATAATGCGATCAAGTTCATTGTATAGCAGTCGGCAGATACTAAGATCCACCTCCGGGTCTTGATTATAGTGGATAATAAACTGTTGACCTTCTCACTCGTTTTTCAGGATTCCGTTCAACCGACGACGGCGCCTACACCGAGATTCCTCATCGCTAATACACACGTTTCGGAGTGCGAATTCGTAATCAAGTTCGCCCGCGGTAAGATGATCAACCCGCAGATTGTGATAGAGTGTCCCAAAATCTGTACCAGAGACTAAACGTAACGGATGCATTGTAGATGGTTGATACGATCGCGGAGAAGGAATAAATGTGGTTTAGATGGCACTTATTAATCTGTAAGAAAACGATCCGAACATCAAACGTCTCTCTACTCAAAGCACTTCAAGACTGTTCGAGGTTAACTACACTTCATCGAAAATGACTTATAAGCTTTTGATGCACCACTGACCGATCAGAATTTACCACGTGGTTCAACTACCGCGACGGAATTATTTACAAATGGCCACCAATTCTTCGTGTGCGATGTGACCAGAGTGGATTTAAGAGGTTAAAGCTCGAAAACTCCCCCACAACTGATCGGTGTTAAGTCAGACCGGACCAAGTCGCAAAACATCAAAAAATGAGTTAATGATAGCCCTGGATAAAGAATTTCTTCATCTACATTCCACTTTTACCAGATTTGAAATATAAAACAATAAACAAGAATTATGGTAAAAATTATTTTCCAATTATAATGTACAGGATGCTGCGATTCAAACTTTAAACGCGTTTTTCTCGACATCAATGCACTGTCACTTAGTCCGGTCTGACCTAACACCGACCAACTGATTAAGAAAAAATATTCCATGAATATTTTTTCTCTCCTAGGAACCTTTAATTTACGTTGGGCGCCAGATATAAGGCTCTCGCCTCGGAAGGTGCAAAGTCCCAGATGGGGGTTTTGACTAAGCTCCGACTCCTTGTATGGGAGTCCTGGAGTGGGCACTCAAGGCCTCTTTAGTTCCGAGTCCCAGGGCGTTGTGGAAGTAGGGGAGCTTTCGGATGTGTGGCGGTCATAAAGAAAATAACACACTTCCTACCTTACGTACAAATTTATTCCGGTTCGGGTGCGGTGGTGACTATGGCGTGGGTTTTCGATGGCGGCAAGCAGCGGGCGATGATGATCATGGATGACACGTGCGGCAGGCAGGTAAGTTGAGCTGTTTTGTGGGCTATGAGGCCGGGAGAGCCACGGGGATTTCAATTTACTGTATCCGGGACCACGAGAAACGGGTGGTTCTGCATTTGGGCGCGCAGGCCTTGTCGTCCTTGACGTTTAGCAGGCGAAATTGCCGGAATGCACGAGGCAATCGTGTCCTGCGACGGGGTCCTTGACGGTGAGCCGTTACTTTTAGTTTTAGGAAAACGGCGACCCAGTTTGGAAAAGGACGTAACGGTAACTGTCCAGCTAATAATGTTCGTTTATCTCAACTTTTTCCACGAGGGCCGTAGCGATGGCACCTCGACCACGTCTTACACTTTCTATCGTCCAAGTCCAACTATCCAATAGCCTTCTCTTATCGTATCCTTCTCTTATCGTAGCCTTCTAACCAACTCCAACTCCCGCTCACTATCTCTCTCGCTCTCACTCTTTCCGTTTCATTTTCCGCGCCAATCCACTGCATTTTTCACCCAAACTCTGCGCCCACTTTAAATTCACCGTTGCTCCTAGACTAACTGATTATAATTTATCCCTACGGTTCACACATCTTTAAGAAAACTAAATTGTGTTACGGTAACAATTCATTCATTGCAGAATTTATTAAAATCGACATTTTCTGCGTGTTCATACTCATCACCCTGTAATTCCGGAACCGGAAGTCGGATCTATTAGAAATTTAATAGCAGCCTATGGGAACGTTGCACCTTTCATTTGAGACTAAGTTTGTCAAATTCGGTTCAGCCATCTCTGAGGAAAATGAGTGACATTTTAGGTCACATGCACACAGACGCACATTTACACACACATACATACATACATACATACACACACAGACATTTGCCGAACTCGACGAACTGAATCGAATGGTATATGTCACTCGGCCCTCCGGGCCTCCGTTAAAAAGTCGGTTTTCAGAGCAATTGCAATACCTTTCTATTGAGAAAGGCAAAAAGGTTAAAAAATCGTTATACACGTGTAAAGCAAATTTCGGAAACACAGTCATTCCATAGTTTTAAGCCTTAAAATGAAAACTATACATTTTCGACGGAAGAAATATATGTAAAATTGTAGATAAAGAAATAAAATGCCTTGTGAAAAATAAAACGAATAAAGTTGTAAAAATGATTTACTTATTTCTCTTAATGCTTTTTCTGAATTTTTGATGCAAAAATAAATAATGCCGAAATATGACCCTTTTTAAACCACCAGGATTTTTATTGGAGTGGAATTTCTAACCAAAGCTAACGCTCGGTAAAAAGATTTTGAACACGAGGGTCTGCAATGTCTAAACTTTTTTCTAAGTGGTTACTGGACAGCCCCCAGGTTGAAACGAATGTTGTACCTAGCTTGTAAGTAAATCATAGAATTGGTATATATATATATATATATATATATATATATATATATATATATATATATATATATATATATATATATATATATATATATATATATATATATATATATATATATATATATATATATATATATATATATATATATATATATATATATATATATATATATATATATATATATATATATATATATATATATATATATATATATATATATATATATATATATATATATATATATATATATATATATATATATATATATATATATATATATATATATATATATATATATATATATATATATATATATATATATATATATATATATATATATATATATATATATATATATATATATATATATATATATATATATATATATATATATATATATATATATATATATATATATATATATATATATATATATATATATATATATATATATATATATATATATATATATTAGGGTGAGGAATTGTTATATGGAAAAACGTAAACATCACCACATCAACCGAGAACAGCACTATTTTGGTTGCATTTAGGGTCCCAAAATAACTGTGTGCAAAATTTGGGGGCGACTGGTTTTGACCCGGCGCAGCGCATTGCGTTTGAAATTTGTATGGAAATTAGTATTACAAAAAGTAGGTTTTCCCCATAATTTCCATATCAATTTCAAACGTAATGCGCTACGCGGTCAAAACCAATCGACCCCAAATTCTACAGTTATTTGGGACCCCAAAATGAACCAAAAAAGTGCTATTATGGAAATCAGTTATCTTACTGAATATTTCAACACTTGATTGTATCTTGGTTCTGGTAAATATTTCACAACTCTGGTTTTCTTTTTGTGTCTCAGCCGATCGCCATCCTTCAAATAACATTTTACATAAGTGTCTGGGGTAGCATCAGAGTTCGCTGGTACTAGATTCCTCGCTGCAATCACCTTTTCAAAAATATTCATATAATTTAGACTTCAAAACTTAAAGCATCTCGTACTTACCTTCAATTCTAACATTGCCTTCTCTAAAGAAACATTTAGGTGAAGCTCTCCAACACACCTAAGATTGAGTTTTTGGTCTTTTGGCAGTATTTGACCCGGCCCTATACTGTTGATATACATGCTGGTATTGGAATCCATGTGTAAATCACGTGCACTGTCTGTTTTAAATTTAATGTTGGAAACCATTCGTTCGATTTGCTCGTTGTTTCTTTCGGTTAAACTTGGATTTAGTGTTTCTAAACGAAAGAAAGAGAAACGTTGAAAGATACACACACACATATATATATATATATATATATATATATATATATATATATATATATATATATATATATATATATATATATATATATATATATATATATATATATATATATATATATATATATATATATATATATATATATATATATATATATATATATATATATATATATATATATATATTAGAGTGGCCGAAAGTTGTATGAAAAAATGCAATGTGCGGAATTTCAAACAACCTTGCACATGGATATGACAGTTTGGGTTGCTAATAAGCTGAAAATTTCAGTTCATTTGGTACACTGGAAGTGGTTCCGCAAATGGCTCAAAGTTTGTATGGGAAAAATTGACTAAATGTATGGAGAAACACATGAGTTTCACATTTTCAGATCTAGGAGGCGCTGTAATCGATTAATGTTTTTCGTGAGAAAAATTAAGAATCTTCTTGTAACAACAAATCGACTCGTGAAGATTGCAAATCAATCCAACTAGAACTGACAAAGTTATAAGCGCGCAAAGTTAATGGTGTCATGTACTGTAGTTGGGGTGGCGCTGTCGAAAATGAAAAAAGCGGCTTATGGTGAACGCACGATTTGCATGAGGTGGATAACTACATGAATTTCAACTTTTAATAACACGAAATGCTGACCATTTGGAAAGGTAATATCTTCGGCAAACTAGATCAAAATATCAAGGGCTTTCCGATGAAGAAAAGGCTAATGCAGAATTATTCCACCAGGTGGCGCTAGGGAGTAGGCAAATATATTGGATCATATCTCATGATATGATCAGAAATACTTAACGGGGTGGACACTTCAACAAAGTAAATCATAAGATCCAGGGCTTACCTACGGAGCATATATTAATTTAGAATTCTTCCACTGGGTGCCTGAGAATTTCCTATTCATTTGATATTGGGTCATATCTCGTGAGTGGAAACACTTGACGGAATAAAGTCTTCGGCAAAGCAGACTACCAGAATCAAGGGCTTGCCAACGGAGAACAGTTTTATTCGAAATTCTTCCTCTGTGGCGCTAACTCATATAAAAATGTATATATATATATATATATATATATATATATATATATATATATATATATATATATATATATATATATATATATATATATATATATATATATATATATATATATATATATATATATATATATATATATATATATATATATATATATATATATATATATATATATATATATATATATATATATATATATATATATATATATATATATACGTTACGAGGAAACCTTCCGAAGCTAGAGCAGACATCGCAACCATATCCGCTGACCGATCATAATCGATCCAAACGATCGGTGCAACGCTGATATGCTGAGCCAGCTGAATGCCACGCGCGATGCCAACGTGGAAGCGGCCAACGTGGACAACGTGGACATCGGACGATACTGGAGCAGACTTGGTATTGCTGACTAGGTTAAACATAGTTTATAAGAGGCAGTTGATAGAAAAATTAAATTAGTCTTAGCTGTGAGTTGTAACATAACGATCATAAGTGAATAAATGTTTTTTTTTATAAAACTCTGACACATCAGAGTATTACTGGCGCAGTCTCGGAAAAAGTGGTGTTGGTTCGCGAGTGAAGTGGAAATTTAGTGAAAATAAATTGAACAGACTTCTCAGAATTCAACGTAAAGATCAGAGATTTAAGTTCGTGTACAGAACAACCAATCAGCCGGCAAGAAGCCATCATTGAGTGAATATCAAGCGATTCGCGCTGATTGCAAATTGAAGATCGCCACCGGACCTCAACTCTCAACGCACACTAGGACTCCAGATGAAGCTCAACAGTGCTCTTCTGTAAGTAACAAAAACCTTTTATTAATTAACATTGTGACAGTGAACATTTGAAAAACTACGGTATATTGAAATTAGATACATTGCATGAGACGTGCTAATACGTTTGACAAAAATAGAAACATGGCACAAGAAGTTAACGCCCAAGAGCTGTTGGACCAAATCCGCGAGCTCAAGGAAAATCAAAACGCGTTAGTGCACACAATTAATGCAATGCGCGATAGGGCGGAAGATCCATTCTTAAATTTCCGGACTCCCGACCCAATTAAAAATCTTGCCACATTCAGTGGAAATAAAAAAGAAACTCAAGCTTGGCTTGAGGATACTGAGAACACGCTCGACTTGTTTGAGAGTTACGCGGGATCACCGTATTACGAACAAATAATAAGAGCGATCAAAAATAAAATAACAGGCGAAGCGAAAGAAGTATTGATCGCAGCAGGCAACCCAAAAGATTCGCAATCAATCAAAGAGGCGCTGCTTAATTCCTATGGAGACAGACGGGATCTAACATCGCATATCCAGTCACTCTTTTACGTACGCCAAGGGAAAAAGACCCTTAGCGAATTTTACAATAAAGTCAAATCGATAGATACAGCAATAAAAAGCACCGCAGCCGTGATGGACGACTATAAATCCTCCACCAAAGCGATTAACAGCTTAATTAGTTTGATGTCGGTAACCCGATTCATAGACGGTTTAAACGACACGCTTAGCATGCATGTGCGAAGCTACCGGCCGGAGTCGCTGGAAGAAGCATATAATATTACTGTACAATACGCTAACGCAGCGTACAGAATGAAGCTAGACAATAAGTCAACAGCCTCCACCTCTAAGCCAAACTCTTTCAATAAACCAAATAAACCATACCAAAACCCAAATTCGGCCAACAATCAAAATTATAATGCAGGGTACCCCCAAAACATTAACAAGCCTGGACCCTCAGGAAAATTTAAATCGCATAGACAAAACCTAGACGAAGACGTTTCGATGCGAACAGCGAGATCAAAAACCCAGAATCTAAACAACCACGAGGGAGAAACTGAACATCATGAGCCAGAAAATGACACCCCTCCACAAGAAGAGTTCACGTTAGATTCAGATGACGACGACTATTTTCTAGCCGACGAACTAAATTTTCAAATAGTTCAAGAAAAAAATCAAGGGCCATAGCCAACAACAATTTCATTCCTTATATAACGATAATGACTAGCAAAGGAGAAATGAAATTTTTGATCGACACAGGCGCGAACAAAAATTACATTTCGCCAATGCACGTAAATCTAGAAAACTGCAAATCAGAAACCGGTATCCAAGTAACTAACATACAAGGCACGCACAATATTGAAAAATCAACCTCATTTGACATTTTTCAGATAAAGAAAAAAATTAAAATTTTACATATTCAAATTTCACGATTTCTTTGACGGACTAATTGGTTACGAGTCATTACGGGACATCAAAGCACAAATCGACATTTCCAAAAACAAACTTAAAGTTGGTAGAAAGGAATTTACTATGCAGAAAAGATTCCCACTTCAAAATAAAATTAATCTAACCGAGCAGAATTTTCAATATATTCCGGTACAGACAATAAAAGATGGAGACTTTTGCATTCAAAACGAATTGCATCTAGGCAAATTTTCAATACTACCAGGGCTATATCGAAGCACAAATAAAGTAGCGATACTAGCAATGAACAACCACTCTGAAACACCATTGGAAATTAACCTAAACGAAATAAAAATCAAGACAGACCAATACCAAGTGCTACAAGAACCACTCAGCTAGGAAGAAAATCAGAAATATCATTTTCGAGAGGACCACATGAATGAAGAAGAAAAGAAGGCATTGAAATACATCATTAACCAGAACAAGGAAATACTCTACACAGATTCTGAAAAGCTCACATTTACCCATAAAATCAAACATAATATCAGGACCGCTGACAACATCCCAATATACACGAAATCCTATAAATATCCACAAATTTTTGAAAAAGAAATCCAAACGCAAGTGCGTAAGATGCTAAATGACGGCATTATTAAAGAATCGATATCGCCATACACTTCCCCCGTATGGATTGTACCGAAGAAAGCCGATGCATCCGGACAAAAGAAATCTCGTTTAGTCATCGATTATCGAAAATTAAACGAGAAAACCATTAACGACAAATATCCGATTCCGGATATAACAGACATACTGGACAAATTAGGTAGGGCTCGATATTTTTCAACAATTGATTTAGTGTCAGGTTTTCACCAGATACAATTAGCAGAAGAAGATACCGAAAAAACTGCGTTTTCTGTAAATTCAGGGAAATACGAATTTACCAGAATGCCTTTTGGTTTAAAAAACGCACCCGCCACCTTTCAGCGAGTAATGGACTGCATACTGCGCGAGCTAATAGGAGTGTGTTGTTTCGTCTACATGGACGACATTATCATTTTCTCTAGTTCACTGCAGGAGCACCAAAACGATCTGATTCGAGTAATGAAAAAGCTGAAAGATGCTGGTCTGAAGATTCAACTAGACAAATGCGAATTCTTCAGAAAAGAGGTTCAATTTCTCGGGTACACCGTGTCAGAAGACGGAGTAAAACCCAACGCTGACAAAATCGAAAGCATAAAAATCTGGCCAATGCCAAAATGTGAAAGAGAAGTTAGACAATTTCTCGGTACACTAGGCTACTACCGGAGGTTTATAAAAGATTTTGCCAAAGTGGTAAAACCAATGACCAAACTATTGCGGAAGGATACTGAGTTCAAAATAACGACCGAAATCGAAGAATGTTTTCATAAATGCAAAAAGATTCTTTCAATGGACCCTGTGTTAATGTACCCAGATTTTACTAAAGAATTTACATTAACAACAGATGCGAGCGACTATGCTATAGGAGCCGTTCTCTCCCAGGGACCAATTGGCAAAGATAGACCGATTGCATACGCCTCACGTACTCTAAGCAAAACAGAAGAGAACTATTGCACTACAGAAAAAGAGCTATTGGCAATCGTGTGGGCCGTGAAACATTTTCGACCATACCTGTATGGGAGAAAATTTAAATTAGTAACGGATCACCAACCATTGACCTATTCCCTAACAAACGCAAACAGTAAGATCGTTCGTTGGAAACTTGATCTAGGCGAGTTCGACTACGAAATTATGTACAAACCCGGTAAGCAAAACGTCGTTGCCGACGCTCTTTCAAGAATAAATCCTACAATAGAAAACCAGACAATAAACGCAAACTCTCAAGATAGCATAGAGGTAGAACCATCCTCAAGCGAAAGCGACGACCTGGAAACAATCCATTCGGCAGACACGAGCGACGATTATTTTATACCATGCACTGAAAAATCCATTAATTCTTTTAGGAACCAAATAATTTTAAAAATTGGTCCCAAAGACATAACATCCTACGAGCAAATATTTCCTAAGTATCATCGTCACATAATAACAAAACAAGATTATACAGAAAAAGATATAATTGACATCTTCAAAAATTTTCTTAACACCAAAGGTTCAAACTGTCTGAAAATGCCAATTTCACTCATCCAAATGGTTCAAGAAACATACAGAAAATACTTTTCAATTAATAAAACACATAAGATTCTCATTTCAGAATTACTCCTAGAAGACATAAGGATGGAAGACCAGCAGGACGAAATTATCCGAGAAACCCATAACTATGGCCATAGAGGCACAAAGGAAAATAAAAACCAAATATTACAAAAATTCTTTTTTCCACAGCTCGACAGAAAACTTAAAATTTTCGTAAGCACCTGTGATATTTGCAAAAAAGCAAAATATGACAGATCACCGCCAAAATTAATTAGAAAAAGTACTGTTGGCAAAACCCCGTTTGATAGAGTCCACATCGACGTCTTTTTCTTACAAGGTCAAAAGTGGTTAACTATAGTAGATTCCTTCTCTAAATTTGCAAACGCAATTCATTTGCAAGCAAGAACAATAATCGACATGAAAAACGCCATAACTGAGCATATACGCCAATTTGGAAGACCGAACACTATAGTCAGCGACCAAGAACCTTCTTTCCGGTCAATCGATTTCATTGGATTTTTGAACGATCTCGGGATCGAAATACACTTCGCTAGCAACTCAAACGCTAACGGAATAGTAGAACGATTTCATTCTACGCTCATTGAGATTTTTAGAACGACAAAAACCAAATTCACCCATCTCACACTTAAAGAACACGTAAACGTCGCGATCGATATCTATAACAACAGTTTTCACGAATCAACCAAAGCTAAACCGCGAGAATTAATCTTTAACACCCTAAATACAACAAACACCGGAGAAATAACTGAAAATTTCCATAAACTCCAGTCCAAAGCCAAAATCGAACTAGATAAACGAAAAGCCAGATACGAGGAAAAATACGAGAACAAACAAATACCGAAAACATTAAATCCAGGGGATGAAAAATATGTTAAAATAACCCAACGACTAACAAAAGACAAAAACCTGTATAAAATATCAAAAGTAAAACAAGACAATGAACTAACTTTCGAAGATAATAACGAGGTTAAGATCCATAAAAATCGACTAAGAAAATAAACAAATTAAATCTATTTTTATCTTACAGAATAATTACACTCAACCTGATAAACGCTATCACCTATAAAGAAATAACAAACAGTAATGGGCTACTGGCAGTAAAAATCGATTCAGTCAGAATTAAAATAGGATATAATAGGATAGTGCACAAGATAGACCTGAAAACACTCGAAAATAATCTCGATTATATTGAAAAAATAGGAAAATCCGTTAAAATTATTGATCATTTAGAAAACACACTTGAAGCCAAAATCCAGTTAGCTAAAGATAAACTTCATAGCCTTCTACCACGAAGACGGAGGAGAGGACTAGTAGACGCTCTAGGAACAGCAATAAAATTTATCTCTGGAAACCCAGACAACAACGATTTGAATATTATAAACCAAAGCCTAGGGATATTAGGAGAACAAGAAAACAAACTCGCTAAAAATCAAATGATGCAAATTCAAATTAATGAGATTTTTCAAAACAGAATAAACAATATTACAACCATTCTGAAAAGAATTAATATAAAGATGGCCAGAGAATTTAATTCATCACAAGGAATTAAAGCAGATTTAGAATTCACAAATCTTATTTGGAAAACAGAGGAGATAATCCAGTTGATTGGCGACATAGAAGATCAAATAGAACTCTCTAAACTCAATCTTATCAACAAAAACATACTATCTTTAGAAGAAAAGAATTTCATTTATAGCAAACTTAGGAGTCAAGGAATCAAGATAAATTACGTAGACGAAATCTTTCGTTACTGTACAGCTAGCATAGGAATTAGCAACAACCAAGTAGCCATCCTTACAAAAATCCCCGTACTGGACGACAAACACTACGATCTACTGGAACTTCATACGCTCAATCTCAATGGAACACGCATCAATACGCACATTCAGCTGGTAGCCAAACACAGAAACCACATATACTCGCAAACAACAAAATGCGATATTTGCAGTAACAATTCTCCATTAGAAGACGAATGCATCTTCAACCTTCTTGTACATCAAGCCCCAACATGCACAGTCTCTCGAGTCAGAGAGACCACACAAATCAAAGAAATCTTAAAAGGTATCATCCTAATAGACACCAACATCGACATTGAAGTGTCTGACTCATGCGGAGGACCTAAAGTAATTGCAGGAACAACGCTAATCGAAATAGAAAATTGCACAATCAAAATAAGCAATTTAACATTCTACGGGAAGCCGGAACTAATCCATAAAGACAATTATCTCATACCAATATACAGCAAAAACCTTCAGATCGCAAGCAATATAACCAGCGAAGAGGAAAACGTTATGACCAGAATCCACAACTTGGAAGAAGTCAGCGAAATCTACCTATCACTGCACCAAACACAAAACAGGGTAACATTAGGAGGCTCTATCCTCCTGGTACTAACAATTCTTTGTTTCTCCACTTATCTCTATAGAAGAAAACCACATTCGGGAAAACATACAGTTGACAGGTCTCCAGAATCGTTTTCAATAACCCAACTAGAAGACACAGCAACCGAACCAACTGCAGAGATAACCGAAGAGAAAACAGAGAGAATCAAACCACGAGTCATTCCGATACCGAGATTCGAACTCCTGAAAAATCAACCGAGGACGCTTGATGCTTGAGGAGGGAGACGTTACGAGGAAACCTTCCGAAGCTAGAGCAGACATCGCAACCATATCCGCTGACCGATCATAATCGATCCAAACGATCGGTGCAACGCTGATATGCTGAGTCAGCTGAATGCCACGCGCGATGCCAACGTGGAAGCGGCCAACGTGGACAACGTGGACATCGGACGATACTGGAGCAGACTTGGTATTGCTGACTAGGTTAAACATAGTTTATAAGAGGCAGTTGATAGAAAAATTAAATTAGTCTTAGCTGTGAGTTGTAACATAACGATCATAAGTGAATAAATGTTTTTTTTATAAAACTCTGACACATCAGAGTATTACTTATATATATATATATATATATATATATATATATATATATATATATATATATATATATATATATATATATATATATATATATATATATATATATATATATATATATATATATATATATATATATATATATATATATATATATATATATATATATATATATATATATATATATATATATATATATGGGTCATTCCATGCGAAGCAGACTTGTTATAAACACTTCAACACACAATGAGGGCTAATATCCCTCCCTCAGGATGAGGTAGAAAAGAATGATGCAACGGGAGCATCTCTACCGTTGTGTGTGAGGACCCGAAAAATGAGAGAGTTCCTCTCTTGCTCAACGAAATGATGTAGATAAATATTTTATTACGCATGGGATATTTGCTCCGTGGAGGAGAGTGGGCTACACCTCATGATGATTCAAAAGGAGTTTTGTGATGTCCTCACACGCCTTGTGAGGAGGTAATGATTAGTTGCTATGAGGTTTTGTTATATGGGTTTGATGCGTGTGCAAAGCTTATTTCTGATGTATATTTTTGTTTTTGAAATGAATGTATAGTTAAGCGTTGCATGAAGCAATTCAACTGTTTAAATATATACATAGTTTTCAAATATGTATAGGGTCATGAGCCTCTTTTCGCCCTATTACAATTAGCTCTTAACCCACTTGAAACCATTGGTTAGAGCAGTGTTTGCCATATATTTGTACTATCTTTTGACTTAAATGGTAGTGCGATATTTTGGGCACCCGATTAGAGTTTTCGTTGCCCTCAAACAGAAGTATTCCACTATTCTCGGGCCATTTATTATTTTACTAGTGGTTCTTGGGAACGAAGCAAACGTGTTGGTGCCAATTTATAGAAATTTCATCGATTGTAGGCCTCGTAAGTGATAAAATAGTACAGTACCGTCCTTAAGGGGCCAAAATTTGCCAAGCGATCTATTATTAAAATATAATACTTGTGTGGGAAGAAGTGGTTAGGTATCAAAAATTGCTACGTTTTTTGACGTATGGCACCCATAGCTAAGCTAAAACGTGACACACATGTTTCTATTGAAGCAAACCGTTTATTTGTTACGCACTGGCCAGGTGAATTAAGAATTTGTTACCAAAACTTCATCATAACTCATTTCACGGTGCTATAGTGATTTTTTAACTTTTCAAGTGAACTAGCATATGTTATAGTGCAACACAAAAAGTTTTGAAAAATGTTGCATGCCCCCAAATTGATTTATAACAGAATTAAATGCTCTTCCGAATTATTATTAGAACCATGACGTGCCTTTGGAAGAATGTTGAACCATTTGCATATTTGTCATAAAAAAATATTTTGGTGCCAAAGGTCCCAGAAAATGTTTTTGCTATAAGTGATGGTGATAAGGACTAATGAGAGCAGCCTTTATTTTTTCAAATTTTTCATAGCACTTTGAAGGCAATACATTCGTTAAAAAACGGTTAACATGTTATGTAAAGCACTCCCGTAGGTACCTGGGCAATTATGTGACAAAGAACTCTGCGAAATTTCTAAACGATTAGTATAGGAGGTTTTAAGTTAGTGTGTACACCGCATTTTTTCGAGTTTCCTCCTGAAAATTCAATGTCACTCACCCAATTTTTAATACTTTGCAATGAAAATTTAAGAAAATATTGCGCAAATGTTGGATTCTTGTAATGGAATTGATTGAATAGGCGGAGGCTAACGTATATCCTACATATGTCATGAACACATCATTTCATTATATTTGCTAAACAATCTGTTTAAAACATAATTTCACTTGTAGGGGGATTATTTAGTGAAATCAGTATCAAAATAAGAAGCTTAGTCTTCTGCTCCGATTATAGGGTAAAGAGGTTAACCTCTTTCATAAAATAAACCCTATCATGGTGGGTGTATCACTAATTTCTAGGCCTACAATTTATGCAATGCGTATAAATTGGCATCAGTAGTTTTACCTTGCTCTTAAGAACCAGCTGTAGAAAGCTGTAAAATGTTCGTTTTTAAGCGCAACGAAAACTCGAATCGAGTGTTCCAATTATTACCTTACCTTTTAAACCAATGCGTTGAACAAAGATGGGAAAAGCTGCTCTAACCAGCGGCTACAAATTAGTAGGGTGATAATAGAAACAGGACGAAAATAGGCTCATTACCCGAGCGTTGAAAGTAGATAATCAGGATAGTATAAAATTTTCGACTATGTATAATTTTAAATATTGCTGTCGATAATTATCACATTGAAAAAATGTATTGCCCATTGGAAATTTATCCGCATAAACTTTCTACTTTGACAGGGCAGTCAGGGCCTTCGAGAGGGGGGGGGCCGGGGTGTTTCCCCCCGGGCACGGAGCTTTGAAGGGGGCCCGGATTTTTAACAGAAACTAAAATTTTGACAAATACTTTTTCGACAAAAATGTATTTGATAATATAATTAAAAATTCAATATCTTGTGTATGAGGTAACTAGAATAACGAAAATTCTAAACTACTGCATATTTGATATCAACTATGTTTATACCAACCTAATTCTCGCATCGAAACAAGATCAGACTCGAGCGGGCATAGCGGCATTTGTACATTGAATGTCATGTACGCAGCTCACCTGGGTTCTATCCCGCACACAGGAATAGAGATTTGTTATAGGAACATTCCTAACCTGAATGGAAAAGCGAATGACCTTATCGTTAAAATGTCTATAATCGAAACAAAAATATGATCAGACTTGTAATGGTTAAACAATTAAATGGTTTGATTAGAAGTTATGAGGTTGTCTTCAAATTTTGCCAATTTGAAATCGATTTTTTTGATTTATTGAATTTCCAATCTTCGAAAGCGCTGGATTAGTATCGAAAGTAATCATTGAAAGAAAAAAAACCCTGCTTAGGGTTTTTGGAGGTGAATTCCGTGTCTTCGTTCAGGTAAATCTGAATTCACCCGGAAGAATCCATTGGATTATTTTGCAATTTTGCGTTGCTCTTTTCTTTACCAGGAATCACCCAGCAGCCAGTCCTCATAAATATCATCCTCGGGTTGCAGGCCCTATGTTCCTCACAAAGATTCTCGAAAGAAACTGAAGTGTGATTTCACACCCCGTGTTTGTTTACTGAGGAGCAGAGCAAAGCTCGCTCGGGCTATCCTTTACAGCGAGAGTGGTTGGTTAACAAATGCAAAATGTATGTACAACTAAATGTGAACAGCACAGAAAGGTGGAGTGCTTTACCAAAACATTACACTCTGCGGTGAATGTGAAGAAAATCAGGTATTTTCCACCTAGTGCTACGAGCTACAAAGGAAATAAAACTGCATATTTATTTGTTTTTAAGCGTTTTATACAATAAAAAGCAATGGAAGTGCTCCAAAATTCTGTCGAGTCGAGATCACTTTAATTTGAAATTCTGATTGATTTCAACGCATACCCATGTGTCTCTTGAAGTCTATCCTCTGCTCAGTAAAATTCTGCCGGTCAAAGTACCACTCGAGGCGGTAACCCTATCTCTATTTGAGAGCTCAATTGGTCAAATGAGTCATCAAAAACTCTTGATATACCAAAAAATTCGAAATTAATCCAAAAATTTAAATTTAAAATTTAATATATTTGGTTTGCCGTTCATTGATACAAAATTTATAAAAAATCATATTCAGATGCGAGATGATACATAAAAACATTTTTGTAAAGGGGTCATACTCAAATGACGTTGCTTTTTCGGTGATTTTCGATCACCAATTCCCCCTAGTAAAGAGGCCAGGGATGGAAAAAAATAAATACGTTTTACAATTCTTTCAAATACGGCCTTTTATCAACATTTTCATTATAACAGCAAATTGCGTACACAACAAGCCACTTTCGTGACGCATACAGTGTTAATAGTTTTGTTTTGAATTTTATATGTCATGGAGCATGAAAAGAAGATCTCTTAGTTCACAATCCTACAGCTGCCAAAAATTCTAAAAAGCATACGTTGTACTAAATTACTACATTGTGTTTGATTGATTTCGAAGAGAAAATTTAACTCTGCTACCAAACTAAATCAACTAGTTAGCAAGATTAGCTAATTAATGTAGCAAGTTTAATCCGCATACAAAATCTTGTCGTTTTGGAGGAGTGAGCGTGAGATTTTGAACGTCGCTTCCTGAACGTAACGATTTTATATTATTTTCGAACTATTTTCTAGAAATCAGTCACAACATTTTTGTAAAATATTTTAAGGTATGCTAACACACCAACACAAATAAAAGAATAATTCATGTTTTTATAGGATTATGAATGTTTTCGAATCCAGCATTGCGTAAAATCCAACCAAAACCCTTATTTAAAATATGATCCATGTTTCTCATTTTTTTATTCCTACGTGGATTTTTTTTATTTTGTTAAAATTTCATTGATCTATTTTTTCAAGTTGTGGATTGTATTTGTATTTCTACAATTGTTAGATTCTGCCTTTTTTATCTATTTGCACACTTTTATTTTATCCATCTTTTTACGTTCCTTACTTTTGTTTTTTTCCATTGCTATCACTTACTTTAATTTAAAGTTTTTTCTCTGTTATTGAATTTTATGCGCAATTTTTCGAAAAAAATCCGGTTTATTTTTTTCTTATTGTTTCATATTTTAATACCCTGCTTTTTATTTGTTTCTTTTGTCATTCCATCTAATTTTTAGAATTTATCTATTTACTACATTTATTCTTGTCATAGCCTTTTTCTATTTCCTTTTTTTATATTTTTTTGCATTTGCAAGAGCAATTTTACTTATTCAAATACATTCCAATTTGTCTTATTGTTTAATTTTTTACCTTTCTCCTATTTTCTTTCTCATTTTCTAGTTTTTAGCTTTCCGTTTATCGTAGTTTTATTTTTTCCCATTGTTCATTTAATATAATTTTATTTTATTTTTTTTGTTTCGATTACAGAGGTTTTAACCTTAAGGTCATTCGCCTCTTCGGGTTAGAAAAATCTCTTAGGAAAAATTTCTAACCCTATGTGCGGGGTCGGCCTCGAACCCAGGTGCGCTGCGTATAAGGCAATCGATTTACCAACTTCGCTACGCCCACCCCTATAATTTTATTTATTTTTTTTATACCTTTTTCTTAAGATTTAAATCGTTATTGTTATTTCTTCATGTTTTCCATTTAACCTATTTTGAAAGTACTTTTTCTGTTGACCATTTTCCTATACGTTTACATTGAATTTTTTTCCTAAAAAAAACATTTGATTTATCTTTTCTTAATTTTACATTTAATTCGTTGTTTGAATTTATTTCAAATTTCATTTGTAGTGCTTTTTCTATTCTTTAAATAATATCCATTTTACTCATTTTTTCGTGTTGATAGTTTCATTTTTGGGTTACTATGTTTTAATTTCCGCAAGGTTCTACTGTATCGATTTTGTTGGCTATTTTCGGCAAATTTGAGACTAAGAGAAACGAAAGCAATGAAATTGAAAGACGGATAGGTATTCTAGAGCGAATCAGTTATAAACTTAGAACGGAAAACTAGAACTAGGCAGGCTCATATGGTCATGATCGAAAGTAAATGTGAGGAATTCTTTGCCTTCTGCTTAGTAGGAGTTGGGCGTTGCACCCAAGTCTACCGCATGGCCTATGGTAGAACATAACTCATCACCATGTTTTACCGCCGACGCCGGCAAAAAATTCTTCATCCATATCTTGGAAACTAACCAGCCAAAACAATTATTATTATTATTATTATTATTTATTGGGCTTTAACCACACAGGGTAATTCGCCATAAGAAAGGAGATAGTTGTGATACATTTCACTGATTTGGTTTTTCTTCTTTGAGATCGATTGGCTATTGGATTGATGAGGTGTTGAGCTCCGGAATGAAGGCAGCTTGCCAGGGCCGCGGGAGAGCCTCCCCAGCGCCCGGTTTTGGTATGTCAGTGGACCCACTGAACGATGGTGGTGGGTGACTTGTTTATTTGCGGTTAGTCGAGAGACCTCCCTAGCACCCGCTGGGCGGTGGTAGTAGTTGGGCTGACGGGTTGCCATTGTAGAAGGGCCGCGGGAGAACCTCCCCAGCACCCGGTCCGGGCGGTGGCGGAGGGCCCGCTGGGCGGTGGTGGTAGTTGGGCTGACGGGTTGCCATTGTAGAAGGGCCGCGGGAGAACCTCCCCAGCACCCGGTCCGAGTGTGGCGGAGGGCCCGCAGGGCGGTGGTAGTAATAGTGCTGACGGATTGCAGTTGTAGAAGGGCTGCGGGAGAACCTCCCCGGCACCCGGTCCGGGTGTGGCGGAGGGCCCGCTGGGCGGTGGTAGTAGCTGGGCTGACGGATTGCGGTTGTGGAAGGGCCGCGGGAGAACCTCCCCAGCACCCGGTCCGAGTGTGGCAGAGGGCCCGCAGGGCGGTGGTAGTAATAGTGCTGATGGATTGCAGTTGTAGAAGTGCCGCGGGAGGACCTCCCCCGCTCCCGGTCCGGGTGTGGCGGAGGGACCGCTGGACGGTGGTAGTAATTGGGCTGGCAGATTGCGGTTGTAGGGGAGCCGCGGGAAAACCTCCCCAGCACCCGGTCCGGGCGGTGGTGGAGGGCCTGCTGGGCGGTGGTAGTAGTTGGGCTGACGGGTTGCCATTGTAGAAGGGCCGCGGGAGAACCTCCCCGGCACCCGGTCCGGGTGTGGCGGAGGGCCCGCTGGGCGGTGGTAGTAGCTGGGCTGACGGATTGCGGTTGTAGAAGGGCCGCGGGAGAACCTCCCCAGCACCCGGTCCGGGTGTGGCGGAGGGCCCGCTGGGCGGTGGTGGTAGTTGGGCTGACGGGTTACCATTGTAGAAGGGCCGCGGGAGAACCTCCCCAGCACCCGGTCCGGGTGTGGCGGAGGGCCCGCTGGGCGGTGGTAGTAGTTGGTCTGACGGATTGCGGTTGTGGAAGGGCCGCGGGAGAACCTCCCGGGCACCCGGTCCGGGTGTGGCGGAGGGCCGCTGAGCAGTTGGTAGTGGTTGCAGTAGAGGATGGTGTGAAGTTGGCCGGTTCGCGGTCTGTCTTAGATAGATTCGAGAAGATTGGCATCTTTCAGGAAGGCAAGTAGTGCCTCTTCGTGCACTGGGTCGTTTGCTAGTGTTTCTCGAATCGAGGAGGGGAAGTTGTGATGTCGTCGTAGGTTGTCGAACTCCCTGCAGTTTATTAGTAGATGCTCCACCGTGAGTCTAGTGCTGCAAGATGTGCATATTGGAGGGTCGACGCGGGTGATGGTGTGGGCATGGGTGAGCCTCGTATGTCCCATGCGGAGGCGGGATAGCGCTCTTTGTTCAACTCGGTTTTCGCGGTCTGTCCACTTTTCGAGGTCTCCCTTTACCTTTTGAGGGTAGCCTCGGAGAGTCCTCCAGTGAGTGATGAAGTGCTCAGAGGTCTTCGCCTTGAATTCCCTGATGATGTCAGATGACGGTACCTCATTAGAGAACAGGGCGCGAGAGCGTCGGCCGAGCGCGGCCAAGTGGTCAGCATCCTCGTTACCGCGGATTCCGCTGTGTCCGGGTACCCAGCATATGGTAGTTAATGAGTCACAGGATTGTTCTATGGCTTGGACATAGGGGTGCTTGGACTCCCCTGATTCCAGCGCTTTGATGACTGAGAGGGAATCGGAGAAGATCACTGTGGGTGTGTCTTCAGGTTTGTTGGTAACCGCAATGACGATGGCGGCGGCTTCCGCGGAGAACACGGAACACCCGGAGAGTAGACGACGGGCGAGGCCCGCTCCGATTCCGCTCACACCCGCGCCCACCCCCTCGCCAAGTTTCGAGCCGTCGGTGTAGATGTGCAGATGGTTTGAGTATTTTTGTTCGACCATCTGTAGGAATTTGGCTCTGGCAGCCCGGGGAGGATCTCCTGCTCTGGTGGATACAGCCAGACTGATGTCTATGTTTGGACCGCGCTCGTGCCAGGCGCGGTTGTTGACCCGATGTAGCTGGGCGACTGTGGGAAGAGGGGCATTGGCAAACATGGTGTGTATGCTCTTAGCTGTCTGTAGAAAATGCATTCATCACCCGATGTTTTTTCTAGGAACCCCATGGGTCGTCTTAGAACGGCTACTGCCACTGCCCACCGACAGGGAAGGACGCCGGTTTCGACGCAGGCAGCTTCGGCGGGGGTGCTTGGCAGCAGGTTTGAGGCTGATCTGATTGCTCCGTGATACAGCGGTGCGAGGGTATCGATTAAACCCTCCCAGTTACGACTGGTTATTTCAAGGCCATAGAACAGACGACTTTGGATGAGGGCCTGGCTGATTTTAAGTGCGCTTTGCCTGTTCCACCTTGGGTGTCTCGAGCTGATGGTGCGGACAAGACGTTTCCTGCTTTCGCAGTCCTTTTTCACCCGTCGAAAGTGTGGAAGGAAAGTCATCTTACGGTCGATTATCACGCCAAGGATTTTTGGCTCTTTACGGAATGGTATTACTGTTCCAGCGAGTTTGACCGGCCGGTCGGTGGCTAAGTGGTAAGAGTTGCAACAGTGTGAAATAGCGCATTTTGGGGCGGAGATGCTGAAACCGACCGAGTTGGCCCACCGACCAACGGCGTTTACGGCAGCCTGCAGCTTCAATCTGGTGCGGCCGGTCGTTTTCCCGATCGCTACAAGAATCACGTCGTCTGCGTAGATGAATACGAATATGCCTTTCGGGAGCGTGGCAAAGAGGGAGTTCATGCTGACTAGGAATAGTGTAACTGCCAGCGCCGATCCTTGGGGTACCCCGTTGGCCTCCCAAAATAGGTCCGATTGGTTTCCTCCGATACCCACCCTGAAGCTTCGGTCACTAAGGTATTGTTTTATGAAGCAGCCGAGGTTTCCGCGGATGCCCCATTGATGCAGCTGGCGAAGCACTCCTTCGCGCCATACAGTGTTGTATGCCTTGGCGAGATCAAGGATGGCAATATCCGCATGAAGGTCGTTGGCTATGGCGTCGCTTAAAATTTCGCCGAGGCAGCCTAAATGAACACTTGTACCGAGTCCCTTTCGGAAAGCAAACTGCCGACGATCAAGAAGATCTTGTTCCTCGAGGAGGGTTAACAGGCGTCTGTTCACCATTTTTTCCATCGTTTTCCCAATGCAGGGGAGGAGACTGATGGGTCGGAAGTCATTCGGGCTTCTGGTTCCTTCGCATTTCTTCGGGATGGGGATCATGAGAGCGGTTCTCCAGTTGTCTGGTAGAGGCTCGCCTCCCCAGATCCTGTTGAAACCGTCTAGTAGCGCTCGCTTGGCAACTGGAGGTAGATGTCTTAAAAGGGGATAACCGACGTCGTCGAGTCCGGCAGAATTGCCTTTTGCTGTGCTTAGTGCAGTGGCAAGTTCCACCCCGGAGAAAGGTATGTTGTAATTTTGACTCGCATCTGGCGTGAAGATTGTAGGAGTAGCTTCTGTGGCTGTCTTCGTTTTGAGAAAGGAGGGTGGGAGGGAAGAGTCCCCCGAGATCAATGCGAAGTGCTTCCCGATTTCGTTTGCAATTTCGGAAGGTTCAACTGTCGTGGTACCATTGAGCGATAGTGCAAAACCGTTTTGTCTTCTTTTGCCACTAAGGGCATTTACCCTTCTCCACAGTTCCGCGGTGGACGATTCGGAACTTATCCCGCCCAGGAAGGCTGTCCAGCTGGCCTCCTTGGCTTTCGCGATGGCTTGTCTGGCCTGATTCCTAAAATGTCGAAAAACCGCCGATCGCTCATCCCATTGATGATGGTCAGGGGGAGTATTTTTAAGAGCTCGAAGAGCTTTTCGTCGTTCTTTGATTGCTTTCGCTACTTCTGGGTTCCACCAGTGAACCGACCGGTTTGGTGGTGCTCCGCTAGTTCGCGGGATGCATGATTTTGCGGCCTGAGTCATAACTTCTACGAGTTTCTCTGGGGAGTAATTGCGGTCTCGATCGAGGGCATCCGAAATGTTGTCTTCGTAGGTGGGCCAATCCGCTCGATCGTAGATCCAACGGCGGCGTCGCGACGTTAATGGGGGCAATCGACCATGAGAGATTGTGATAGGAAGATGATCACTGTTCCCGATGTCGGCTAGGACCGACCATCCGCAGGCTCCGGCGATGGAGCTAGAGCATATAGTTAAGTCTATGGCGGATGTGGATCGGCCCCGGAGAAAGGTTATACTGCCATCGTTTAGCGTCACGGCATCGCTATCTTCAACTGCGTCGATAATGGCGTTGCCGCGATGGCAACACCTTTTTGATCCCCACACTGTGTGATGCGCGTTGAAGTCACCCATTAGTATGAACGGGGTCTGCAGTTGCTTGAACAGATTCCGCAATTTGTTTCCGACGTCTTTTACGTCTTGGGGGATGTATATGGATGCCACCGTGCATTTTATGGGAAAACTGATCTTTCTGGCGACGACGATCAGGTCGGTGTCCAGTTTTACCAGCTCGGACGGAAGGTCAGCTCTGGTTCCTAGGCCGACCGTCTGGTAGAGGTTCGATCCTTTAGCTGAATCCCAGGTGTAACGGTGCCCGAACCACGGTGATGGATCCGTATCACCTTTTATGTGTGTCTCTTGGATAGCGAGACAGATGGGCGCTGAGCGAGCAATCATGTGTTGGAGGTCACCTAGGTTTGTTCTTAGGCCGTTGGTGTTCCACTGAATGGCCAAGGTGTAGTTTGTTCGTACGGGTAGAGGGTCAGAGCTATGGTTGGGACCACGATTCCTTCCCGGTCGGCTGCTGGGCCTTGTCGAAGTTGGTAGAACGGGCGGTGGGGGGACCGCCGGTGTTTTGCTTATAGGGAGCGTTTGGCCTGTTTGTGCTTTTGTGGAAAGGGTAGAGGCGACAGCAATTGGGATCTGTTGAGTTATAGTATGGTGGGAACTTACCCGGGAGGAACCCGGGTTCCCCGCGCTGGCAACCGTCGGGGACTCTTCGGATGTCTTCGGCACTTCCCGAGTCGGGGGCGGCGCGGGGAGGTGGGCTTTTTTGATGCACGGTGAGCAAGTTGCGTTGTAGGTGGATTGAAGTCTGTTGCTTTCTTTGGTAACGCTGGCGTTCTGCAATGATGCGCCTGATTTTGTACCGTGGGACTCTGTAGAGGAGAAGAGTGCGACAGATGGATCCGGTCGGGTTACGGGGTTGGTGGAACTTACCCGAGGAAGCCCCGGGTTCCCCGCGCCGGCAACCGTCGGGGACTCATCGGATGTTTCCGGCACCTCCCGAGTCGGGGGCGGCGCGAGGAGGGGGGCTTTTTTGATGTATGCGTTTTTGTTGTTATTGCTGATCTGGTGTGAATCCAAACAAACGGATTCAGCTGACGAACTAGTGGAACAGGTATTGATGTTCCGTTGCGGCTCGTTCGAATCACTGTTCCCGTAGTGAAACCGTACTGGGTGCCACGAGCATCCGGCTATAGGGCTTGGGTGGCGGGGATAACGGTTGATGTTGCTGTGGTCTAGGCTTTTGGGGGTGGAGTCCAAATTGTTGAGTTCTTTGTGTGCTATTGATTGTGTTGGCGTGTCGGGCGAGTGATTATAGTTCAGGGTTTCGATGATTGACGGCCGGGTGCCGTCTGGTAGGTGTTGGCTGGAAGGGTTTAGGGGCAGTCGGTTGTTTGCTGTTGCATTTAGTCTAAAAGTACTTGCCTGGGTAAAACCCGGGCCCGCGTCAACAGCCGCCGGGGGTGCATCGGGAGGACCCGGAACGTCCCCGGTCGGGGTCGACGCGGGAGGGTTGTTTGTTTTGTTTCGGCTGTTGAATTTAATTGCTTTTGTTGTTTACTGACTGCCGGGTTAGGCGTTTGCGAGCTGTTGTGCTTATTCCGAGATGGTGAATGGGTTGTCAGGGTCCGATGAGGGTACCTGATTTAGGTTATTCAGTGATGCTGTTGAGCTGGAGCGGGACCAAGACATTGCGGAGTCATTGTTGGGTGTTAGCAGAGTCATGTCGGGAGTTGCTTTGGAGTTGGGGCTTCTGGATTTATCAGTGCCACTTTTTCGGGAGTCTTTTTCTTTTTGGCGATTGGATCTTCTAGGTTCGGACAGGCTGAACGGGCCGATAGAGGTACCCGCTACGGAGGTTGGTTCAATAAACTTGCCCTTTTTGGCTTTCGTTCCCGTAAAAGCGTTTTCGTTGGTGTTCTCCGAGGGGTGAGCGGACTGATGTTTGTAGAGCTCGGTTACAGCTTGTCGGAGTTTGGCTATTTCGGCGGAGGCTGCTTGTAGCTGTTTGGCCTGCTTGGCACAGTGTTCCTTAAGAATATTGATTACCTGGTCTTTATTGTCTTCCGCGCTTTGAGCTTTGCTTTCCTTCAGGGTTGCTAGTTCTTTTTGTAGCTGGGCTATGATTGTGTCCTTTTCGTCGTTCTTGGTGTTTCCTTTGATGGTGCTGGCATAGGTTGGGATTTGCGATCGTTTGGTTATTAGGGCTCTGGCTTCGGGATAGGTGATGTTGTTGTCGATTTTTGCTTTGATGATCATTTCCTCCTCAATGAATTTGGGACACTCCCGGCTACGTGTCGAGTGTCCTTGTCCGCAGTTGATACAGAGGCTTGTGTTGACACAGGGGTTTTCCTTTGATGTTTCGTGTTGTTGGCTGCAGTTCAGGCAGACGGCGGGGTTGGGGCACAATCGACTGCCGTGCCCGAAGTGCCCGCACTTGAAGCACATCATCGGCAGTGGGTAGTACGGGCGAATACTGGTGCGCAGTAGACCAATATACACGTGCTCCGGAAGGATAGAACCAGAGAATGATAGAATAACCAGTGGTGTGTTGGTCGGTTTTTTGTCGACCATTTTTGTAATTCTCCGAACGTTCGTGACCCCCTGAGTCTTCAGCTCTTCCAGAAGTCTAGCTTCTTCTACGTCTTTTGTGTCGGGATCGTAGATAACGCCTTGTACTATGTTGAGTGTTGGGTGGGGGATGATCTCCACCTTTTGGCCGCCTATGAGCTGGTTCATTTTCTGTAGTGCTATATAGGTTTTCTTGGATCGAGTTCTCAATACGTATCTGTATCCCTTTGCCTCTTTTGTTGCGCTCACCAGGTTTCTGGGGTCAGTCTCAAGCACTGCCTGTACCGATTTCAGGATAAGGAAGGGATCGGCGGGGAGACGTTGTTCCGTGTTTCCTGGCTCGTCGATTGCTCTTAATAGTAGGGTCTGTTGGTCAATTACGTCCCCGGAGTTCATGTAGCCGGGGAGAGATCGACTAAGGGGTGGTTCCCCGCCCCAATCGGGGGGAGGGCGGCGCGGCATTTTGTTATTGTTGGTGGGGTTCGTCACAAAACTCTCGTACAAGTCACTACACACACGAGCACCGGTTCGACTTGAGGGTTCGCTGCTACACACTCATACAAATCGCCGACGGTCGGCAATTTAATGGGGGCGCAAGTTTTTCACTAGGTTTGAAAATTCGATTTGGTGGAGACGCAAGTTTTTCACTTAGTTTGAATATTTGGTTTGGTGGAGGCGCGGTCGTGTTTATCGATTTGAGATTGAAGTTTCGGTGGAGGCGCGAGTTGTTTACCTACTTGTGAGTCTGCGCTCCTGTTACCTGGTACAACTTTCGATGTCCAATTTTCTCGCGGAAATGCCGTAGTAGGCTTGGAATTTTGCTAAATTGGGTCGGGAGTGACCCTTTGGCGGCTCCGCGGCCCCTTGGGGTGGGACGGACCCGTAGGGAAGCGACTTTCGATGCACTTGATATTCGCACTACTGATCGGGAGAATTAACACTGCACTCGCGTGAACTATCGCTGGGGTAGCGAAATACGATTAGAGCCGGATGGCTGAGGCCGAGATTGAAAGAAAGATCCGGGTGGCGTAGGCCGAGCACTTATTTTCCAGGCAATCACGGGCCAGAACGAGAAAAAGATAAACTCAACCGATCGCTCCGAGTGATTGGTACGATCTGGGGCAGCCAAAACAATCTATAATAGAGATAAAAACGAAACTATTTGATAACATTTTTTTTAAATTTTATTGAGAAAGAACGCTAGAATAGAATCGAATATTATGTACCCATTTTACTTGGAAGCAATTTCATGTACTATTAGATTTCAAAATCAAAATATTTATCTTCTATTATGGTGTTATTGAGTTTGTAGAATAGTATTGATTTTAAATTTTCCGAGTTTAGTTTAGTTGAGTGGGAGAAGAGTTTTTTTCTGCTATTGGAGAGGTGTGTGAAGTCCTCCTCAGAATGTTGATACTTCACCTCATTTTGGCATCATGAGTGATGCTCCAGCAAGCCTGGTTACCAGTGAGCCCAAATACATGAATTCGTCGACCATCTCGATTTCGTCACCGCCATTCCGAACTCGGGTGGGAGGTTCACATTGTCGTCTCTAGAACCTCTTCCTCTCCTGTATTTTGTCTTCGAAACGTTGATGGCAAGTCCAATTCTGCTGGCTTCAGCTTTCAGTCTTTGAGCATATATTTCATTCAAAATTCAATATAGATACGAATAGTTTAAATATCGCACGTGGAATGTCTCTTTTGAAAATTTTCATCGTCAAACTTTCATATTACCCACTCAAGCCAAATATTTTTCTGATATAGCCATGAATTTCCTTAATTTTATTGTATATACAGGCTTTGAATACAATTGAATTAAAGTTCAGTTGATGTAGCAGCAGACAAAAAATAGTTTTGTTTTCTCAAACCTTCGCAATTACAATTAATAAATATTTCAGATTGGCAGAAGATCTCATCACACAACTTAGAAATGGATACAGAAATAGCTAGATAGATGCGATAGAAGAGAGACAGAGAGAGAAAGAGAGAGAGAAAGAGAGAGAGAGAGAGAGAGAGAGAGAGAGAGAGAGAGAGAGAGAGAGAGAGAGAGAGAGATAGATAGAGAGAGAGATGGGGGGGGCGTGTGAGGAATGCCAAATGATGGTTAATGCAGTGACATTATTTTTATAGGTATATTATTATGATATATTGATTCTTACATTCTTATCATAAATAATGTAAGTAGTAATTTTTGCGCCATAACCAGTATAACCTAAATCTTGCAAAAGAGCTAAATTTTCGCTAGATTTTTGGGCTTCAAACATACAGTTGCTTTCGGTGGCGCCACAAGTATAATTATATTAGAAACCTTTTGTCTCACTACTAGGTGAATTACTTGTTGATCTGTGTATTGATATACCATCCAACATTCAGCTCATGATTGAACGCAATGGCTAATCCAAAGAATAAATACTAGAACTCACTGTTTCTTTATCAACGCATTATTTTGTCTTTGAAGTGAACTTATATATTGATTTTTGAGAAATAGTTAATTTATTAAAAAGGTAATTCACAAAATGTTCTCAACATCGAATTCCTTGAATCACGTAGATGTGTTTTCATACCCCGATATTCAAAATCGGTTTAGTTTAGCCCATAAAACACCAGTAAAGCAATACTCGTCTCTGTATGAAACAATCTCATTTTTAATTAGTGGAAATTGGAAAGCGAGGACTAAAAATACAAAATGTTTAATATCTCCACCGCTCGTGCATGGATTTAGACAATCTATAGCTTGTTAGAAAGGTATTTCTATTTATATGCAGTTTGTGGGACAATATTGTATTGTACGAAAGTTATTTGCAAAAAACCTGCGCTGTTTTGACAAAATCACCCATATCTCAGAAAGTAAAAAACATATCAAAAATCAAAAATAATAGTGTCAAATGGCAACGTTAGGCCTTTCATTTGAAACTAATTTCATTGAGATCGGTTCAGCCATTGCTGAGATAATTACATGACATTTTGTACATACATACATGCATACATACACACATACACACACATACAGACATTGTAACTCCGCTAGCGAATGACGGATCTCAATAGTGGCATGTCTGTAATAATATACGTACATGGAACTATTGAGAACCAGAGCTACAGGTCCAAAGCCCTGGTAAAGGAGGATGGTTGTGATGATCTGGGCCGAGGTCACCACGTAAAGCAAGGTAGGTAATAACCCCAATTGCAAGGCGTGAAGCGACCCGTGCCGAGGGATGAGTGATCGAGGGGGTGAAAAAGATGCTCGATCGTTAACGGAGGGGTGGGGAACCTGGGCAACCCCCACAGTAAGCGTCCCTTACCACGCTAATGCGGAGCTCTGGCGTGGCGGACATTTATTTTCGCGCTACTCGTGGGATTTGATATGGAGAGCAAAAATAAAAACAACAAACAATCGGAGGTGCCAAACCCCTTTGCTAGAGGTGGTTTGGCGAGGTCTCCCCCCCGTGGGGAGAGTAGTGGAGCGATGAGTGCTGCATCTGAAAGCACCAGTGACCCCCCAGCAGCGGTAGGAAATAGCCCTACCAACGCACCGGACGGGTCACTATCTGCGATGCGCAAAGTGGTGGAGCAGCTCGATTCAATAATCGAGTACACTAGCGCGAAGCAAAATATAAGCAAGGAGTTAAAACAGAGTCTCCTGGAACTCCGAAAAACTGTTCGTGTCGCAAGACAGAAACAGCAGGCTTATGCCAAGAGGGTGGAATGTCGGGAGAAGTCCGACAGAGAAACCCAGACAGTGGCCTCCAAGAGGGAGGGAAAAGAGAATGTCGATACGGGCACTCAGACAGTGGCCTTCACCATCTATGGAGCAGCCACGTCGCTCGAAGCGGCGGCCGAGTTCCCCTCGAAGGGAAAAGGCAAGGGCAAGGGCAATCGCAAGACGTCGAACGCGAAGCGCCCTAGGAAGTCGCCAGGCGAGGGTGCAAAAACCGACACCACACGGCGTGCAACCGTTAAGGCCAAACGCCGTCTGGCTGAGGTAAGCGAGGGCGAGAGTGACCTCGCTGAGCAGAGCGTTGGTAACAGCGACCGGCGCGACCGGGGCAGGGGGGCCCAAACCCCTGGACGCTGGTCACCAAGAAGAAGCCGGCACCGACACCGGAGGTACCGCGGCCCGCGAAGAAGGCCAATGACAGAGGCGAGGCCTTGTGGTTGAAAACCGACAAGGACAAATATGCCGATGTCCTAAAGTCGATGAAGGCGGCCGAAAGCCTTTCGGCCCTTGGGCAAGATGTGCGTAGCGTGAGACGCACCAACACGGGAGAAATGCTTCTGGTGCTGAAGCGAAACGCACAATCTAGTGCGGTATACAAGGCCTTGGCCCAAGAGGTCCTTGGTGAAGGCGCCCAAGTCAGGTCGCTAGGGGCGGAAATGACTCTCCAGTGCAAGCATCTGGACGAGTTCACGACCGCAGAAGATGTCGTCGCAGCCGTTAAGGAACAATGCGACGTCACAATCGAGCGGGCCTCTGTACGATTTAGAGATGGACCCTCTGGCACCCAGGTAGCCTACCTCAGGCTACTGAAGGCGGATGCCAAAAAGGTAACCGAGAAAGGGAAGTTGAAGATCGGCTGGTCAGTATGCCCTATTAGCATACCCCAGCCGCCTTCAGTGGATAGGTGCTATCGGTGCCTTGAGTCCGACCACAAAGCCTACGAGTGCAAGGACATAGATAGGAGCAAACTATGTCGTCGCTGCGGCGAGGAGGGACATAAAGAGCGGGGTTGCACCAAGGCACACAAGTGCCTTATCTGCACCGCTAAGAAGCAAGCCCATAAACATGCTATGGGTGGACCTTCGTGTCCCTTCGGTGAGGCAAATAAGAAGAAGCCGTGAACGACACAGCTAAATCTTAACCATTGTGCAGCAGCGCAAGAGTTGCTGTGGCAGTCGGTCTCGGAGTCGAGGACAGATGTCGCCCTCTTATCAGACCCGTACCGCATCCCTGCCGGCAACGGAAATTGGGTGTCGGACGGGTCTGGAATGGTGGCAATCTGTACAACGGGACGGTTCCCGGTTCAAGAGGTAATACACTCCTCCGCCGAGGGTGTGGCGATTGCCAAGATCAATGGTGTGTTCTATTGCAGCTGCTACGCCCCACCAAGGTGGCCAATAGAACAGTTCAACCAGATGATCGACAGGCTCTCGTCGGACCAAGTGGGCCGGAAACCGGTAGTCATAGCGGGAGACTTTAACGCTTGGGCAGTGGAGTGGGGCAGCCGCTGTACAAATAGCAGGGGTCAAGCGCTAATGGAGGCGCTTGCGAAACTCGACACTGTGCTAGCTAATAATGGCTCCGCTAGTACATTCCGTAGAAATGGAGTAGAGGCGTGGATTGACGTAACATTTGCCAGCCCGAGTCTGGCTCCAGGCATGGAATGGAGAGTAGACGAAGGCTACACCCATAGCGATCATTTAGCAATCCGCTTTAGGATCAACTATGGTGTGCAGCATCCGAGGGCGGGAAATCCCTGTCAGGTACGCGGGTGGAAGTCCAATCACTTCGACAGCGAAGCTTTCACCGCGGCCCTGGGACTGGAGGCCAACACCGACAGTTTAAGCGGGGATGCGCTGGTAGCTGTTCTATCACGCGCGTGCGACGCCACTATGCCGAGAAAAACACTGCCAAGAAACGGCAGATGCCCGGTATACTGGTGGAGTGCCGAGATTGCAGCTCTACGGTTAGCCTGCCTCAGAGCTAGACGTAGGATGCAAAGAGCTCGCACCGAGGATGCAAGAGAGAAACGCCGTGAAGTGTTTCGCGCTGCGAAATTGGCCCTTAACAAGGCCATTAAAATCAGCAAGAGAGCGTGTTTCGACAACCTGTGTGAGAGTGCCAACGCGAATCCGTGGGGTGACGCCTACAGGACTGTGATGGCCAAGACCAAAGGGGGCTCCTCACCCCCAGAACGGTCTCCGGACCGGTTGGCAACGATTATCGAAGTACTCTTCCCGTCTCGAGCCACAAGCCCCTGGCCACCCGCACTACCAGACAGCGCGGGCACGGCCGAAATGGTGGCTCCAGTGACGAATGAAGAACTAGTCGCAGTGGCTAAATCCCTAGCAATGAACAAAGCTTCAGGGCTGGATGGTGTTCCAAACAACGCACTCAAGGCAGCGATCATAGCGAACTCGAACATGTTCAGGCTAGCTATGCAGAGATGCCTTGACGAGTGCAGGATCCTGGAAAGTTACTTCCAAAACCGCGTACTGCTATACGAGACCGATGCCGGTCATAAAAGGGTTCCGATTACCGCCGGAGTCCTACAGGGCTCGATCCTAGGCCCGGTGCTATGGAACCTCATGTATGACGGGGTTCTGAGACTGAAGTTCCCTCCTGGGGTCAAGATCGTCGACTTTGCCGACGACGTAACCTTGGAGGTCTACGGGGAGTCAATTCCTGAGGTAGAACTAACCGCAGAACACGCGATTAGCACGGTGAAGGAATGGATGAGCGCAAGAGGCCTGGAGCTCGCTCATCATAAGACGGAGGTAGTTATCGTCAACAACCGCAAGTCGGCACAACATGCAGTTATCCATGTGGGAGAAGTCGCGATCACTTCACAGCGAAGTCTGAAGTCCCTCGGAGTCATTATAGACGACAAGCTGACCTTCGGCAGCCATGTCGACTATACATGCAAGAGAGCGTCGACTGCTGTTGCGGCTCTATCGAGAATGATGTCCAACAGCTCAAAGGTGTGCGCCAGTAGACGTAGGTTACTGGCAGGCGTTGCCGTATCTATCCTCAGGTACGGCGGCCCGTCATGGTCAAGAGCACTGAGGGTAACCAGCTACCTACAGAAACTGGTGAGCACCTACCGCGTGATGTGCCTCAGAGTGATATCTGCCTACCGCACGTGATAGCGAGCATGATGCCAGTCGGGCTGGTCATTCGGAAAGATTAGGAGTGCTTCGAGCTACGTGGAAATAGGGGAGCCCGCGAGCGCACCAAGGTGACCTCGGTCGCCAGATGGTAGCGTGAGTGGGACAACTCCTCGAAAGATAGGTGGACTCACCGGCTGATACCTAGCATATAGAGCTGGGTGGGAAGACCCCATGGGGAAGTTCACTTCCACCTGACACAATTCCTGTCAGGCCATGGCTGTTTCCGTCAGTACCTCCACAGGTTCGGGCACGCGAAGGTCCCAGTCTGCCCGGACTGCCCAGGTGTAGATGAAACTGCCGAACACATACTGTTCGTATGTCATCGGTTCGACGTCGAAAGAAGAGCAATGCTTGACGTCTGTGGCTGGGACACAACCCCTGATACCCTTATTCAGCGGATGTGTCAATCGGTGGAGAAGTGGAACGCAGTCTCGGCTGCTATTATCCAGATTGCCAGTAGGCTACAGGTAATCTGGCGAACCAAGCAACAGACGACGGGCACGGCCAAGACGGGAGGGTCGTAGCGTAGTATGTTGGAACTTAGCTATCGATGCCTCATGGCGTGGCAGAGGAGTGAAAGGGTGAGCATCCAAGTCAGTCTCACACGGCATGTTAAGGGTGAGCACAAAAGTCAGCCTCACGTGGTATGGTAGAGGCTAGCACAAAAGTCAGCCTAGCAAGGAATGAAAAAGGTGAGCACACATGTCAGCCTCGCTTGGTATGTCAGAAGTGGGGCCTAAGAAAAATGTCCCACATGGGATGCCAGGGGGAGTGACAAAGGTACAATAGAGTGGCACGATTGAGAGTGAATCAGGTGATAGGGTGAGCACCCAAGTCAGCCTCACATGGTATGGGTGGGGCGAGCACAAAAGTAAGCCTAGCAAAGAATGAGTAAGGTGAGCACACAAGTCAGCCTCGCAAGGAACGAAAAAGGTGAGCACAAAAGTCAGCCTCATGTGGGAGTGTTTGAGAGTGAATAAAAGTGCGACTGAGAGAGCACCCATGTAAGCCTCATACAGGACGTATGAACGCGTGAGTGAGAGTGAATGAGTACATTTAGTACAGCCATCCCCCCGGAAGTAATACCGAGAGGTAGTTCCTGGGAGGAATGATGGCGGAGCCCAATGGAGTTTAGTCGGTATTAATGGCAGCCTCACCATTCAAGCCCGACACGCCCCCAGTGCACCCCGTGTGGTAGATTGGACCCTACCAATAGCACGTGTACTGGGCCGTTTGACACATCCGCTGAATAAGAGTATCCGGGGTTGTGTCCCAGCCACAGACGTCAAGCATTGCTCTTCTTTCGACGTCGAACCGATGACATACGAACAGTATGTGCTCGGCAGTTTCATCTACACCTGGGCAGTCCGGGCAGACTGGGACCTCCGCGTGTCCGAACCTGTGGAGGTACTGACGGAAACAGCCATGGCCTGACAGGAATTGTGTCAGGTGGAAGTGAACTTCCCCATGGGGTCTTCCCACCCAGCTCGATATGCTAGGTATCAGCCGGTGGGTCCACCTACCTTTCGAGGAGTTGTCCCACTCACGCTGCCATCTGGTGACCGAGGTCACCCTGGTGCGCTCGCGGGCTCCCCTATTTCCACGTAGCTCAAAGCACTCCTCATCTTCCCGAATGACCAGCCCGACTGGCATCATGCTCGCTATCACGCAGGATGCATCGTGTGATACCGTGCGGTAGGCAGATATCACTCTGAGGCACATCACGCGGTAGGTGCTCTCCAGTTTCTGTAGGTAACTGGTTACCCTCAGTGCTCTTGACCATGACGGGCCGCCGTACCTGAGGATAGATACGGCAACGCCTGCCAGTAACCTACGTCTACTGGCGCACACCTTTGAGCTGTTGGACATCATTCTCGATAGTGCCGCAACAGCAGTCGACGCTCTCTTGCACGTATAGTCGACATGGCTGCCGAAGGTCAGCTTGTCGTCTATAATGACTCCGAGAGACTTCAGACTTCGCTGTGAAGTGATCGCGACTTCTCCCACATGGATAACTGCATGTTGTGCCGACTTGCGGTTGTTGACGATAACTACCTCCGTCTTATGATGAGCGAGCTCCAGGCCTCTCGCGCTCATCCATTCCTCCACCGTGCTAATCGCGTGTTCTGCGGTTAGTTCTACCTCAGGAATTGACTCCCCGTAGACCTCCAAGGTTACGTCGTCGGCAAAGCCGACGATCTTGACCCCAGGAGGGAACTTCAGTCTCAGAACCCCGTCATACATGAGGTTCCATAGCACCGGGCCTAGGATCGAGCCCTGCGGGACTCCGGCGGTAATCGGAACCCTTTTCTGACCGGCATCGGTCTCGTATAGCAGTACGCGGTTTTGGAAGTAACTTTCCAGGATCCGGTACAGACCCACCGGTAGGCTAAGCCGGTGTAACGAGAGCGCGATGGCATCCCAGCTTGCGCTGTTGAATGCATTCTTCACGTCAAGTGTCACTAACGCACAGTATCGAATACCTCGCCTTTTTCGTTGGATCGCTATCTCGGCAGTATTTATCACTGAGTTGAGAGCGTCTACTGTGGACTTACCCTTCCGAAAGCCAAACTGGTTGTTTGACAGACCGTCCGTACCTTCCGCGTACGGGGTGAGCCTGTTGAGGATGATCCTCTCAAGCAGTTTGCCAGTCGTGTCTATCAGACAGATTGGTCTGTACGCCGATGGGTCGCCTGGCGGCTTCCCGGGCTTCCCGGGCTTCGGCAACAGCACCAGTTTCTGCCTTTTCCATCTATCGGGGAAACGGCACTCGTCAAGGCATCTCTGCATAGCTAGCCTGAACATGTTCGGGTTCGCTATGATCGCTGCCTTGAGAGCGTTGTTCGGGACTCCATCCGGCCCTGGAGCTTTGTTCATTGCTAGGGATTTAGCCACTGCGAGTAGTTCTTCGTTCGTCACTGGAGCCACCATTTCGACCGTGCCCGCACTGTCTCGTAGTGCAGGTGGCCAGGGGCTTGTGGCTCGAGACGGGAAGAGTACTTCGATAATCGTTGCCAACCGGTCCGGAGACCGTTCTGGGGGTGAGGAGCCCCCTTTGGTCTTGGCCATCACAATCCGGTAGGCGTCACCCCACTCTCACACAGGTTGTCGAAACACGCTCTCTTGCTGCTTTTAATAGCCTTGTTAAGGGCTAATTTCGCAGCTCGAAACACTTCACGGCGGTTCTCTCTTGCATCCTCGGTGCGAGCTCTTTGCATCCTACGTCTAGCTCTGAGACAGGCTGACCGTAGAGCTGCAATCTCGGCACTCCACCAGTATACCGGGCATCTACCGTTTCTTGGCAGTGTTTTTCTCGGCATAGTGGCATCGCACGCGCGTGATAGAACAGCTACCAGCGCATCCCCGCTTAGACTGTCGGTGTTGGCCTCCAGTCCCAGGGCCGCGGTGAAAGCTTCGCTGTCGAAGTGATTGGACTTCCACCCGCGTACCTGACAGGGATCTCCCGCCCTCGGATGCTGCACACCATAGTTGATCTTAAAGCGGATTGCTAGATGATCGCTATGGGTGTAGCCTTCGTCTACCCTCCATTCCATGCCTGGAGCCAGACTCGGGCTGGCAAAGGTCAAATCAATCCACGCCTCCACTCCGTTTCTACGGAATGTACTAGCGGAGCCATCATTAGCTAGCACAGTATCGAGTTTCGCAAACGCTTCCATTAGCGCTTGACCCCTGCTATTTGTACAGCGGCTGCCCCACTCCACTGCCCAAGCGTTGAAGTCTCCCGCTATTACTACCGGTTTCCGGCCCACGAGGTCCGACGAGAGCCTGTCGATCATCTGGTAGAACTGTTCTATTGGCCACCTTGGTGGGGCGTAGCACACCATTGATCTTGGCAATCGCCACACCCTCGGCGGAGGGGTGTATTACCTCTTGAACCGGGAACCGTCCCGTTGTACAGATTGCCACCATTCCAGACCCGTCCGACACCCAATTGCCGTTGCCGGCAGGGATGCTGTACGGGTCTGATAAGAGGGCGACATCTGTCCTCGACTCCGAGACCGACTGCCACAGCAGCTGCTGGGCTGCTGCACAATGGTTAAGATTTAGCTGTGTGACTCTCACGGCTTCTTCTTATTTAACTCGCCGAAGGGACACGAAGGTCCGCCCATAGCATGTTTATGGGCTTGCTTCTTAGCGGTGCAGATAAGGCACTTATATGCCTTAGTGCACCCCCGCTCTTTATGCCCCTCCTCGCCGCATCGACGACATAGCTTGCTCCTGTCTAGGCCTTTGCATTCGTAAGCTTTATGGCCGGATTCTAGGCACCGATAGCACCTGTCCACTGAAGGCGGCTGGGGTATACTAATAGGGCATACCGACCAGCCGATCTTCAGCTTCCCTTTCTCGGTTACCTTTTTGGCATCCGCATTCAGTAGCCTGAGGTAGGCTACCTGGGTGCCAGAGGGTCCGTCCCTCAATCGCACAGAGGCCCGCTCGATTGTGACGCCGCATTGCTCCTTGACGGCTGCGACGACGTCTTCTGCGGTCGCGAACTCGTCCAAGTGCTTGCACTGGAGAGTTGTTTCCGCACCTAGCGACCTGATTTGGGCGCCCTCACCAAGGACCTCTTGGGCCAAGGCCTTATATACTGCACTTGATTGTGCGCCTCGCTTCAGCACCAGGAGCATCTCTCCCGTATTGGTGCGTCTTACGCTACGCACATCCTGCCCAAGGGCCGAGAGACTTTCGGCCGCCTTCATCGATTTAAGGACATCGGCGTATTTGTCCTTGTCGGTTTTCAACCACAAGGATTCGCCTCTGTCCTTGGCCTTCCTCGCAGGCCGCGGTACCTCCGGTTTCGGTGCCGGCTTTTTCTTGGTAACCAGCGTCCAGGGGTTTGAGCCCCCCTGCCCCGGTCGTGTCGGGTTGCTGGTACCATCGCTCTCCACAGCGAGGTCACTCTCGCCCTCGCTTACCTCACCCAGGCGGCGTTTGACCTTGACGGTTGCACGCCGAGTGGTGTCGGTTTTGGCACCCTCTCCTGGCGACTTCCTAGGGCGCTTCGCATTCGATGCCATCTTGCGATTGCCCTTTCCTTTTCCCTTCGAGGGGAACTCGGTCGCCGCTCCGATCGACGTGGCTGCTCCGTAGAAGGTAAAGGCCACTGTCTGTGAACCTCTATTGACCTTCTCTCTTTCCTCCCTATTGGAGGCCACTGTCTGGGTTTCTCTGTCGGGCCTCTCCCGACATTCCACCCTCTCAACATATGCCTGCTGTTCCTGTCTTGCGACACGAACAGCTTTCCGGAGCTCCAGAAGGCTCAACTTCAACTCCTTGGCTATGTTCTGCTTTGCGCTAGCGAAGTCGATTATCGCATCGAGTTGCTTCGCTACTTTGCGCATCGCAGCTATTGGCCCCTCCGATGCATTGGTAGGGGTATTGCCTACCGCTGCTGGGGGGTCACTGGTGCTTTCGGGTGCAGCACTCATCGCTCCACTACTCTCCCCACGGGGGGGAGACCTCGCCAAACCACCTCTTGCGAAGGGGTTTGGCACCTCCGTCTGTTTATTTTTATTTTTATTTGCCTCCATGTATAGTCCCACGAGTAGCGCGAGAAATATGTGTCCGCCACGCCAGAGCTCCGCATTAGCGTGGTAAGGGACGCTTACTGTGGGGGTTGCCCAGGTACCCCACAGGCTCCGTTAACGATCGAGCATCTTTTTCACCCCCTCGATCACTCATCCCTCGGCACGGGTCGCTTCACGCCTTGGAATTGGGGTTATGCCCTACCTTGCTTTACGTGGTGATCTCGGCCCGGATCATCACAACCATCCTCCTTTACCAGGGCTTTGGACCTGTAGCTCTGGATCTCAATAGTTCCATGTACGTATGTTATTACAGACATGCTACTATTGGGATCCGTCATTCGCTAGCGGAGTTAGATCTAGCGCAGGCAGATAGTATAGTAGCCGCCGGGATGTGCAACGGGCTTGAAGCTAAACTGCTTGACGATTGGCGATCGGATTAACTGCCTAATTGATATCAATCCTCCTGTGCACGTAGGCCATCATACGATCAATAAAGCACACGCGGGTTACAATAGTTACACTCCACATAAAACAATTTATTTTACTTAAACCATCTAACATGCATTTATTGAACTTAATCTAAACATATAAAACTTTAGCGTGGTCCAGTGGACCGTTTTCATCGGTGATTGGAAAGACACTGGACTGCACCTTCACACGTAGGTCAGTCCGAAGCTATGCAGTATAGCCTCTCGTTTTGACGATCTCCCGCTCTAGCGTTGGTGATGATCGTGGGTTACCACCACATGTCCGTCGATCGTGCAGCACTACCACGATAACGGCTGACACTGCTAATAGTACTACCCTGACGAAACGATGACGATCCCGCTGATGATGATGGTTGATAGCGAAATGGACTGTATGGGTTGATGTATCATTCCAGGGCTGTAGTGGGAGGTGGGTGGTTCTACTCCTGAACATCCTCACCCACCCAGAAATAGCAGAATTTCTGAAAAATAAACAAGAAAACTCCTCTTCGACCAGGACAGGATGTGGGGAAGTGTAGTTACTGGGGTTCTCGTTCAGTAGAATCATCGTTCTCGGAGCATTCTGCAGTAGGTAAAATGCACAGTTTCTCAACCGGTCGTGTCAGCAAACCAGTGGCTGTTTTCAGGGTCACCACTCGTGCATATCCTCAGGTGTGATTGGACTGTCACCGATGACCCTTAAGAGATGATGCTTAGCTGAACGGACTGCGGCTTCCCACAAACCGCCGAAATGTGGTCCACTTGGGGGACTGAAGTGCCTGTGCATTCCTTCTTCCGCACAATACCTGGACACCTGCTCGCAATGCTGCTTGTTTTTAATAAGAGAAAAAAAAATCTTGGATCCTATTGCGAGCTCCGACAAAATTTGTGCCATTGTCGGAATATAAGTCGGTGCACTTGCCCCTTCGTGCCACGAACCTTCTAAGTGCTTGCATAAACCGATCTGTAGACAAGTCCGACACCAACTCAATGTGTACTGCTTTGGTACAAAGACAGATGAATATGGCGACATATGCCTTCACTGCTCCTCGTCTTGGTACGGGTCTCAAATACACTGGCCCGAAATAGTCCACACCTGTTTTCGAAAATGGCCGAGAAACTGTCACGCGAGCTGATGGCAATTCTCCCATGAACTGCTGTACCGGAGTTGGTTTCGCACGAAAACATCTTTGGCATTTGTGCACAACATGTCTTGCCATATCTCTTCCGCGCAAAGGCCAGAAACGAAGCTTTACTACACTCAAAAGTATCTGTGGTCCAGCATGAAGCAATCGCTCGTGGTAATGTTGCAGTAGCATCCGAGTGAAGCGATGACGAGCTGGAAGAGCTATAGGGTGCTTGGTATCATCCGATTCTTGTGAATGTTTGAGTCGTCCACCAAGCCTAATAAGACGGTCTTCTGCGACACCAGGGTTGTACCAACGTAAAGCCGATTGACCTGATACTGGCTTACCATTCGTTAGAGCCTTCCACTCATTAGCAAACCCTTCCAGTTGTACACGACGAACAAGGGTTTCTTCTGCTTTCCACAGTTCGATGGTAGTAATAAAGCCAGGTGGCTGATTTTCCTTTGGAGTGCGAAGTAGTTTAATGAGGCGCAACCAAATAGCTGTACGTCGAACCAGATCCGAATATGATGAGAACTTGCAGATGTACCAATCGTTGAATTCCTTTACCGATGAACATGTTGTTGCGACAACAGCGCGACGCCTTTCTTCGTTTCCTTCCTCGCTGTTACAATCGCCAGGAGACTGAGGCCACCGCTCTCCAAATTCTGCCAACCAGGTAGGGCCCTGCCACCAGAAGGAGTTACTGAGAATGTCCTGTGGAGAAACCCCTCTGGATATTAAATCTGCTGGATTGTCCTTGCCAGGAACATGACGCCACTCTCCTTCTTCCGTCAAGTTCTGGATCTTAGCCACCCTGTTGGCAATAAACGTGCTCCACGTCGTCGGAACTGCGTTAATCCAACGCAATACGCAAGTTGAATCAGTCCAGAAGAAGGCAGGCATTCTAATTCCGATGGATTTCTGAACCTTTTCGAACAACTGGGCTGCGAGAAGCGCTCCACACAACTCCAACCTCGGAATTGTCTGGCTTTTCAATGGAGCAACCTTTGATTTAGAGGTTAAAAATCGAACAGCTATTTTCCCCTCTGCATCCTGGCTGCGAATATAAAGGATGGTCCCGTACGCCTTCTCAGAGGCATCAGAGAAGCAGTGTATTTCTGAGGCTACGGCACCGGGTACAATTACACTTCGTTCGATGCGTATATCGTTGAGTAGCGGCAATTGCAGTTGAAATTTCCGCCAACTCTCACCCACCATCGATGGTAACGATTGATCCCAATCCAAACAGTTTCCATCGTTGTCTTTAAGAGTCCATAAAAGCTGCATGAACAGCTTGGCGGTCGTGATGGTGGCGCCTATAAGTCCCAAAGGATCGAATAGTGTAGCTATTATCGATAAAACCCGACGTTTGGATAGTTCATCCGTTTTATCCAGTGGCGGAATGTTGAACTGGAACATAAAATCATCAGTATTTGGCAACCATGTAAACCCCAAAGTCTTCACGGAGGGATCCGGGTCTAAACTGATTCCTTTGGCATCCCGAATAGCCAAATCATCTTTGGAAATACCCTCCAATACCTGCGCCGAGTTCGACGCCCACTTTCTGAGCCGAAATCCACCACTATCCAGCAGCTCGTTTAACTGAATCCTTAGCTGCATTGCCTCATTCACATTATTCGAACCTGTTATCACGTCATCCATATACGTGTCCTTGATGACTGCCCTTGCAGCCAAAGGAAATCGATACTCTTCATTTTTCGCCAGTTGTTGCAGCGTTCGAGTTGCCAGGAACGGTGCTGGTTTGGTACCATAGGTAACCGTATTTAGCTCGTACGTTGATACCTCCGCAGTAGGTGACGAGCGCCAAAGGATGCATTGCAATGGTCTCTCCTCCGGGCTGATCAAGATCTGTCGAAACATTTTTTCAACGTCGGCCACGAGCATTATCTGCTTGGTCCTGCATCTCAAGATAATCGACCGTAGATCCTCCTGGATTACTGGCCCCACCAGCAATACATCGTTTAACGAGATGCCCGACGATGTGTTACAGGATGCGTCAAAGACTACTCGAACCTTCGTAGTAGTGCTCGCCTCCTTAACTACAGGATGATGCGGTAGGTAGCATCGCCTAACTGGAGCACTCGCCGTTGCCTCGACCCTTCGCATGTGTCCCATGATGAATGAATCGCCCATCCGAGCAAGGATTGTTTCGTCCTTTGGTAGAGAAACAGTATACCGCCCATCTGCTCTACGCTGAACTGTTTGTGCAAACAATGCCTCACAGCGCGCCTCCTCAGGAGAATAATTTACCGTTTATTCGATTCCTTCAGAATCCCAGAATCGTTCCACCAGCGCTTCCAAACTATCCGACGTGGAAACATTGCAATTAATCTTTAGTGACTGAGTGGGGTTTGATAAGCCGCCGCAAACCACCCACCCGAATACCGACTCGTTTAACGCTGGCATTTGCTCGCCAAGTAATATTTTCCGACCAGTTACGAAGAAGTCAAAAAAGGCTTCAATGCCGAGTACCATGTCCACCCCCTTGGACACACAGAATGACGGATCGGCCAATTTAACACCATTTGGAATTGCCCATCCTGCTGCGTTGATTGTGGCTGTGGGTAGATTTACCGTCACCTTGGGTAATACGAGAAAGCTCATTTCCCGTGAAAAGTCAGAAACGCGTGACCGAATCGTGGTTAAAATCCGCTGCTTGACCTTAGTGGCGGTCTGACCGATTCCGAGAATCGAAATTTCTACCTTCTGTCGTCCAACCCTCAACCTTTGACTCAATCGCTCCGTTACAAAATTGCTCTCCGACCCCGAGTCTAGCAAGGCACGAGCGGGGAAATGTCTGCCGTCATCATCCTCGATAACGACTACTGCGGTGGCCAGTAACACCTGCGATGAAAATTGTTGAACTGTGTTAGATGCTGACACATCGGTAGCTGCAACGTTGGCCAGTTGAAGAGATTCAGGTGCCTGAGGCTCCTTGGATGTAGATGCGGTCTCACCATTAGCAATTTTTGCTTCCTTGGAATTGTTTTCCTTCTCTCGTTTGAAGCAAACCATCGTGTGATGCCGACCCTTACAATTTCGACAGGAAAATTTGGACTGACAATTCTTCGCCTGGTGGCCCTGCCTAAAGCAGTTACGACAGAGGGAGTGAGTCCGAAGTAGTGCTTCCCGATCTGATACCGACATCCGCTGGAATGCACCGCACTGATACAGCAGATGGTTCGCCGTGCATGCCACGCAACGTCCCCCAGACGATTGTGCTGTGCTGTAGCTAGTCTTCACAACAGTTGGTTTCTGTTTCGAAGGCACTTGTGACTGCTGGGTGCCCCTGTTGTCCACCGACCTTGGTGGTAGCGACTCCAACACCTGCACTCGACGATGGAGAAAGTCTGTGAGATCCTTCAGTGTATCCACTTCCTTGCTTGACGAGCACTCTTCCCACCCCCTACGAGTCACTGGGTCCAGACGCGTGGTGAGAAGGCTAATGAGAAGAAGATCCTTGTAATCTCCAGGTTGTACAGCTTGATCGAGAGTTTGGACAGCCCTCTCAAAACTCTCCAGAAGAATGTGTAGCTCTGAAGCGGACTCCTTCGAAAGGCTAGGCAACTTGAACAGCGACTCCACCTGTCTCTTTCTCAGCAGCTTACTGTTGTTGTACCTTTTTAACAACATTTCCCAGGCAATTTGATAATTTGCCTTAGTGATCTGCAAAGGGTCAATAAGGCTCTTTGGTTCACCTTGCAGACACCCTTTGAGGTAATGGAACTTTTCCACTTCGGGCAAGTCCGACTTCCAATGGATGAGTGAAGTGAAAAGGTCCCGAAAACTAAGCCACTCGTCGATGTCGCCGTTGAAAGACTGCAGTTTTATCTGTGGGAGGCGTACGTGATCTAACGTGCCATGCATCGACGTCTCTCCGACACGGATGGACTGTTCCAAAACCGAATGTTCCTGTCGCTCCTTAACCCTATCTACGAGAAACGATTTTGCCCGGTAGTAATAGTCACTAAATTCCTTTCGTTCCTTCTCGTAACCATCACCATCGGCAGGAAAATCACCGTGGCATTTTATCTCGACTAGGATGTCACTAAACCTTTCCCACAGCTCGTCGAGTTTCTGCAGGCGTATTTCCGCATCGGTGATAGTAGTTTCTTCCGTGCAGTTCTCCACAAACTGCCATATATCGTTGAACGAGGACTGAACATCCTTTAACCTCGTCGTCAGCGCCTTCAGGGATGCTCCTTTCTTGGCAGCGGATGATGCAGTAGGAGGCATGGTGGTCGTTCGTCAGAAGCGAGAGGAGATGAAATTGGTGTAGTATACTGCGATTGGTCCTAGCTTCGCCAGGCATATACTATTCTGTATTTTACCTGGACGAAAAAATGCTGCGCAGAGATCAAATGCAGATCTCAAAGTAAAATCAGCAGTGGTACTCCAATGTTGACCTTGTATTCGTTAATATTGCTCAGGTGCGCGACGAAAATTATTTATTGCGAGAAGAGGAGGAGAATTCTGGTGTAGTATCAAAAACCTTGGCCACGGCTGGCCATATACCACTGTATCCCACCTGGAGAAACAAGCAGCGCAACCGAACATCCCAATCCAAGGTGAAAGAATCCAAATAGTTTCGTGCAAACTCAATCCAGGGCTCAACAAAGGTACAAGAACACAGTCGAAGAGGATAACAATAATCAAGATGTGTATTTTCCGAATCCAGCCTCGGCTGACATATACTCTATTCTAGACTAACCTGGAAAACCTTGATGTGGCGCTCCCTCTTCGAATCACGTCCTTGATCCCGATTTAATTGATTGTCGAAAGTTCCTGATAAAGTCTTCCTTGACACTGGTTAATGATGATGAAACGCAACCGACGTCGATCACGTAGTAAATAATTTCGCCAAACTCCAACCGATGATCGAGTGCCGATGTTTATGGAAACGGCAACCGTAAATGAATCACAATTCCGTTGATATCGATTTCATCTCCCGCAATCGAGAAAACAATTGGTTATCCGAACAACGGCAAGAAAAATTGGTGTTAGCACGAGTTTGTGTGCCAGCTTCGGCTGGACATATAGTAGCGGATCAACTCACCTGAGAAAAATCCTTTGGCGCTAATGTCCAGGCGAAAAGCGATGGCGGAATTTGAGCGTCGGTCCAACATGCGATGGCCGATCAGGTATTGTGTAATTGTTTCCTTTGGTAAAGCCGCGATGGCGGTTTTTAATAGTGCCCGCGATGACAATGGCGCCGACCCAGCATCGACGCGTCCGCTGGTAGGTTTCTTTGACACCAGACCCGGTCCGGGATCCGGCTCGAAGGACCAAAATGTTGGCTCCCTGGTCCTGGCCAACACCGAAAAGCAATGGAAACCCACCTTTAGATCTAGCGCAGGCAGATAGTATAGTAGCCGCCGGGATGTGCAACGGGCTTGAAGCTAAACTGCTTGACGATTGGCGATCGGATTAACTGCCTAATTGATATCAATCCTCCTGTGCACGTAGGCCATCATACGATCAATAAAGCACACGCGGGTTACAATAGTTACACTCCACATAAAACAATTTATTTTACTTAAACCATCTAACATGCATTTATTGAACTTAATCTAAACATATAAAACTTTAGCGTGGTCCAGTGGACCGTTTTCATCGGTGATTGGAAAGACACTGGACTGCACCTTCACACGTAGGTCAGTCCGAAGCTATGCAGTATAGCCTCTCGTTTTGACGATCTCCCGCTCTAGCGTTGGTGATGATCGTGGGTTACCACCACATGTCCGTCGATCGTGCAGCACTACCACGATAACGGCTGACACTGCTAATAGTACTACCCTGACGACACGATGACGATCCCGCTGATGATGATGGTTGATAGCGAAATGGACTGTATGGGTCGGTGTATCATTCCAGGGCTGTAGTGGGAGGTGGGTGGTTCTACTCCTGAACACATTACGTTCAGTACAACGGGAGTTAGTAATATTTAATTCCCCACAAATTCATTCGTAACCGACCGTTGTACCGAGAAACAAGTGCGTTTTGTTCTCTCCGGTGTGGTTTAGTTTTTTCGGCAGTACGAAGGTGCTTACTGTGGCAGAGGTTACAGTAAAGTACTACTAATAAACAGTCCCGCGAGTGATAATTATTATCTGTGAGAAATTATACCACAAATTGTTATTTCAATTTGCTGTGGCAGAGGTTACAGTAAAGTACTACTAATAAACAGTCCCGCGAGTGATAATTATTACCTGTGAGGAATTATAGCACAAATTGTTATTTCAATTTGCTACCTCACGAAACAAAGGCGATTCGATTCGTAACCGAGCGCCCTTTCAGTTTACACACGCGCGTTATTTGTTGTAACATTACCCTGAGTTAGGCGATATCGGTGAAGGTGTCTATCCCAGCAAGGGCTGGAGTATAAACATTATAAACGTTAAATTGTGTCAGGTAGTGCAGTGAAGTGCGTTACTAAACAGTTTTCTTGCCTGAAAGACGGCTTTGTTTAGACGAGCTATATCACCACTCTACTGTGTGAAGCTCTCGCGGGTGACGGATAAAACAAACGAAGGATCAATTCACCAACCAGCTCGTCAGGAACCAACTGGTGAAGTGTTTCGTTTTTTACTTTTCTTATCGTTTTGCCTTTCTCATATAGAAAGGTTATGCAATCACTCTGAAAAACGTCAACCTAATCGCGGCCCGGAGGGCCGAGTGTCATATCCCATTCGACTCAGTACGTCGAGATCGGAAAAAGTCTGTATGTGTGTGTATGTGTGTGTATGTGTGTGTATGTGTGTGTGTATGTGCGTATGTGTCAAATAATGTCACTCATTTTTCTCAGAGATGACTGGACCGATTTGCCCAAACTTAGTCTCAAATGAAAGGGGCAACCTTCCCATCGGCTGCTATTGAATTTTGGATCGATCGGAATTCTAGTTCCGGAATTACGGGTTTCAGAGTGCGACCACACAGAAATTTCTCATATAAACTATGGGAAAAATTAAAAATAGAATTTTTAATTTTGATGCTAAATGTGTTCAAGGTGCATGAAACGTCGAGATTTGATGCAAACTCGAAAAAAAAATTGACGACTATTCACTTTTTTGGATTTTGGCACATTTTTGCCTTTCTCATATAGAAAGGTTATGCAATCACTCTGAAAAACGTCAACCTAATCCCGGCCTAATTTTTTTTTTCGACTCGCATAAGGTTTCTGGATTTTAACAGGGGCGTAGTTGATGGTTTACGGAGAGGGGTTACATCCCCCCTCTACTGTTCACTCCCCTCCTTTAAAAATCTCCTTAAATCACCCCTCAGACCACCAGCCATCATACCCCTCCCTTTCAACCCCATCATCTTTAAACCACCACTATATCACAAAGCATACCAATTTAAGCTGGGGAGTCGTTCGTTCATGGGACTTTCGCCCTCCTCACATACCCACCCCCGCATGACAAAATGAGTTAGCAAGCAGATAACATTGATCTAATGCTGATTAGTCTGATGAAGTATGATATTTTTTTGTTTCAAGTGTTTCACCGTCGACACGTAGCTCATCAAGTTCGTGGCTGGCAAGCCATTGTGTATAAGTGCAAAGTGTACTAAGAATGTAATGGACATTTCCACAATTATGTTGAACATAAAAAGTCTCCGTGCCATAGTTTAGAGAAATGAGAAAGGCACAATTGCACCGCTAGGTGGATTAAAACAGGTTTTTTCTTTTTTTATTGCTTTTGATTTTTTTTGTTTTGATTTAAGTTAAACAGTGCGGTCGAGCGTGTTGCTCCCGCAACAAAATGGAACAAACAGAAGGATCACCCTCCGAATACGTATCTTATGGGGAAGAGGAACGTGTATCTGATTCAGAGACAGATGATACAATGAAAGTTTAAGAAAATATTGCGCTAATGTTGGATTCTTTTCTTGTAATGGAATTGATTGAATAGGCGAAGGCTAACTTATATCCTACATATGTCATGAACACATCATTTCATTATATTTGCTAAACAATCTGTTTAAAACATAATTTCACTTGTAGGGGGATTATTTAGTGAAATCAGTATCAAAATAAGAAGCTTAGTCTTCTGCTCCGAATATAGGGTAAAGAGGTTAACCTCTTTCATAAAATAAACCCTATCATGTGGGTGTATCACTAATTTCTAGGCCTACAATTTATGCAATGCGTATAAATTGGCATCAGTAGTTTTACCTTGCTCTTAAGAACCAGCTGTAGAAAGCTGTAAAATGTTCGTTTTTAAGCGCAACGAAAACTCGAATCGAGTGTTCCAATTATTACCTTACCTTTTAAACCAATGCGTTGAACAAAGATGGGAAAAGCTGCTCTAACCAGCGGCTACAAATTAGTAGGGTGATAATAGAAACAGGACGAAAATAGGCTCATTACCCTAGCGTTGAAAGTAGCTAATCAGGATAGTATAAAATTTTTGACTATGTATAATTTTAAATATTGCTGTCGATAATTATCACATTGAAAAAATGTATTGCCCATTGGAAATTTATCCGCATAAACTTTCTACTTTGACATTTAGTAACAAATAAACACAAACAACTATTTTTTAAAACTTCATTAAACATTCATCATCATTCTAAACATCCATATCTTGGAAACTAACTAGCCAAAACAATCTATAATAGAGATAAAAACGAAACTATTTGATAACATTTTTTTTTTAAATTTTATTGAGAAAGAACGCTAGAATAGAATCGAATATTATGTACCCATTTTACTTGGAAGCAATTTCATGTACTATTAGATTTCAAAATCAAAATATTTATCTTCTATTATGGTGTTATTGAATTTGTCGAATAGTATTGATTTTAAATTTTCCGAGTTTAGTTTTGTCTGATTTTTAGTTAGTATTTTCCCAAGGCCACTGAATCCTCGCTCAATTGAAACCTGTGTACAAGAAGTGCTCAAGGCCGTTTGCCACAGTAGAGTCTGGGTCCTCCAGCCTCTTGCATTCCCATCACATGATGATATCCGTATTCCACGAAGCACTGATCTACACCAAAAAAATTATTCTTATATCCCCATCCTACGCAGCAGACAAAATTCCATTAAAACAAGAGAGGGAAACAACTACTCTCGCGCTCCACACTCACAGCATTTTGGAAGAGGGATTCCAACCCATCTTCAATCAGTTTTGCGCTCTCGCCTTTCCTGTGTGACACACATAACATCCTCTAATCATTGAACAAGTCATCACCTCTGATGATGAGTTTGCTTGTTGAGTGGGAGAAGAGTTTTTTTTCTGCTATTGGAGAGGTGTGTGAAGTCCTCCTCAGAATGTTGATACTTCACCTCATTTTGGCATCATGAGTGATGCTCCAGCAAGCCTGGTTACCAGTGAGCCCAAATACATGAATTCGTCGACCATCTCGATTTCGTCACCGTCATTCCGAACTCGGGTGGGAGGTTCACATTGTCGTCTCTAGAACCTCTTCCTCTCATGTATTTTGTCTTCGAAACGTTGATGGCAAGTCCAATCCTGCTGGCTTCAGCTTTCAGTCTTTGAGCATATATTTCATTCAAAATTCAATAGAGATACGAATAGTTTAAATATCGCACGTGGAATGTCTCTTTTGAAAATTTTCATCGTCAAACTTTCATATTACCCACTCAAGCCAAATATTTTTCTGATATAGCAATGAATTTCCTTAATTATAGTGTAGATACAGGCTTTGAATACAATTGAATTAAAGTTCAGTTGATGTAGCAGCAGACAAAAAATAGTTTTGTTTTCTCAAACCTTCGCAATTACAATTGATAAATATTTCAGATTGGCAGAAGATCTTATCACACAACTTAGAAATGGATACAGAAATAGCTAGATAGATGCGATAGAAGAGAGACAGAGAGAGAAAGAAAGAGAAAGAGAGAGAGAGAGAGAGAGAGAGAGAGAGAGAGAGAGAGAGAGAGATAGATAGAGAGAGAGAGATGGGGGGGGGGGCGTGTGAGGAATGCCAAATGATGGTTAATGCAGTGACATTATTTTTATAGGTATATTATTATGATATATTGATTCTTACATTCTTATCATAAATAATGTAAGTAGTAATTTTTGCGCCATAACCAGTATAACCTAAATCTTGCAAAAGAGCTAAATTTTCGCTAGATTTTTGGGCTTCAAACATACAATTGCTTTCGGTGACGCCACAAGTATAATTATATTAGAAACCTTTTATCTCACTACTAGGTGAATTACTTGTTGATCTGTGTATTGATATACCATCCAACATTCAGCTCATGATTGAACGCAATGGCTAATCCAAAGAATAAATACTAGAACTCACTGTTTCTTTATCAACGCATTATTTTGTCTTTGAAATGAACTTATATATTGATTTTTGAGAAATAGTTAATTTATTAAAAAGGTAATTCACAAAATGTTCTCAACATCGAATTCCTTGCATCACGTAGATGTGTTTTCATACCCCGATATTCAAAATCGGTTTAGTTTTGCCCCTAAAACACCAGTAAAGCAATACTCTGTATGAAACAATCTCATTTTTAATTAGTGGAAATTGGAAAGCGAGGACTAAAAATACAAAATGTTTAATATCTCCACCGCTCGTGCACGGATTTAGACAATCTATAACTTGTTAGAAAGGTATTTCTATTTATATGCAGTTTGTGGGACAATATTGTATTGTACGAAAGTTATTTGCAAAAAACCTGCGCTGTTTTGACAAAATCACCCATATCTCAGAAAGTAAACAACATATCAAAAATCAAAAATAATAGTGTCAAATGGCAACGTTGGGCCTTTCATTAAGATCGGTTAAGCCATTGCTGAGATAATTACATGACATTTTGTACATACATACATGCATACATACACACATACAGACATTGTCTCAATTTGTCGAGCTGAGTCGTTTGGTATATGAGACTCGGCCCTCCGGACCTCGGAAAAAGTTTTCAAAGTTTGAGCGAATCCTATACACTTCTTTTGTAAGAAATGTAAAACAAATTTTTCTCTTGCGCTAGCTCTGAATGCTTTGAAATTTAGTAGAAGATATTTGAAATTTTATTTCGACCAAATAGTGCAGGAATTTAAACATTACGTTCAGTACAACGGGAGTTAGTAATAATTAATTCCCCACAAATTCATTCGTAACCGACCGTTGTACCGAGAAACAAGTGCGTTTTGTTCTCTCCGGTGTGGTTTAGTTTTTTCGGCAGTACAAAGGTGCTTACTGTGGCAGAGGTTACAGTAAAGTACTACTAATAAACAGTCCCGCGAGTGATAATTATTATCTGTGAGGAATTATAGCACAAATTGTTATTTCAATTTGCTGTGGCAGAGGTTACAGTAAAGTACTACTAATAAACAGTCCCGCGAGTGATAATTATTACCTGTGAGGAATTATAGCACAAATTGTTATTTCAATTTGCTGTGGCAGAGGTTACAGTAAAGTACTACTAATAAACAGTCCCGCGAGTGATAATTATTACCTGTGAGGAATTATAGCACAAATTGTTATTTCAATTTGCTACCTCACGAAACAAAGGCGATTCGATTCGTAACCGACCGCCCTTTCAGTTTACACACGCGCGTTATTTGTTGTAACATTACCCTGAGTTAGGCGATATCGGTGAAGGTGTCTATCCCAGCAAGAGCTGGAGTACAAACATTATAAACATTATAAACGTTAAATTGTGTCAGGTAGTGCAGTGAAGTGCGTTACTAAACAGTTTTCTTGCCTGAAAGACGGCTTTGTTTAGACGAGCTATATCACCACTCTACTGTGTGAAGCTCTCGTGGGTGACGGATAAAACAAACGAAGGATCAATTCACCTACCAGCTCGTCAGGAACCAACTGGTTAAGTGTTTCGTTTTTTACTTTTCTTATCGTTTTTTTCTTTTTTTATTGCTTTTGATTTTTTTATTTTGATTTAAGTTAAACAGTGCGGTCGAGCGTGTTGCTCCCGCAACAAAATGGAACAAACAGAAGGATCACCCTCCGAATACGAATCTTATGGGGATGAGGAACGTGTATCTGATTCAGAGACAGATGGTGTTATGGTCGATCCACTTCCCCCACTTTCCACCAATGTCTCACAGCCTCCCCGAGTCAAGGTTTACCAGGATGGATCCGCTGGTCCTTGGGTGGTATACTTTCGGCCCAAAAACAATCCGTTAAACAGCATAACTGTTGCACGGGAGCTGACAAAACGTTACTCGGCCGTAACCTAGATTAAAGTCGTAGTCGTTACTGACTTGAAACAGGCCAATGATATCGATAGCAATAGCCTCTTTGCGCTGGCGTATCGCGTCTACATCCCTTCTTGTGATGTGGAGATCGACGGTGTGGTAAGTGATGCGGGTCTAAATGTCGAAGATCTGATGAATGATGGGGTTGGCCGCTTTAAGGACCCTAACCTTCAATCAGTTAAGATTTTGGAGTGCAATCAATTGCACTCAAAGTCCATCGAAGATGGGAATTACTATCCATCAGACTCGTTTCGCGTAACCTTCGCCGGATCTTCACTTCCGAGCTACGTTGAAGTGGGAGGAGCTCGTCTACCTGTGCGACTGTTTGTACCGCGGGTCATGAATTGTTCCAATTGCAAGCAGCTAGGTCACACGGCCACCTACTGTAGCAATAAGCAACGGTGCGGTAAATGTGGGGAACGCCATGCGGATGATACTTGCAGTAGGCCCGCTGAGGGGTGTGTTTACTGTGGGGAGAATCCGCATGAACTTTTGACATGCCCAACGTACAAACTTCGCGCGGATAAACTGAAGCGATCCGCCAAAGATCGCTCCAGACGCTCTTACGCAGAAATGCTTAAAAGAGCTGTTCCACTTATCTCCGAAAACCCATTCGATCTCTTGCCAACTGACGATAACGCCTCTAACGACCCTTGCGAGGGGCATTCTTTGGCTCTGCTTGGAAACTCTAGGAAAAGACCTAATCAAAACTCACCTGAACTTCCTCGTAAGGGTCCTAGGCTGTCCCAAACAAGGGTACAACATAAAAATAATTCATCAACTGGAAGTGCTGCCACAAATCCGAAGATAATACCTCCTAGTTGTGGGAAATTGAGATACAACCAGGAGTTTCCAGCACTCCCCGGGGCACCAAAAATCCCAAGTGCTCCCATTTTACAGTCAGAAACTCAACCTAAACGGGATTCCTTAAATTCTCTGACATTATGAACTGGATATTCACAGCTTTCAACATTACCGATCCTCCTAAAAGCTTGCTGGTTGCTATTCTACCAACAGTAAGAACATTTTTAAAACAGTTGACTGAACAATGGTTCCTCCTTGCAGCGACCGTATCCTTCGATGGCTAACTTATTAAACGGAATCACGGATCTGATCACTGTTTTACAATGGAACTGCAGAAGCATTATCCCCAAAATTGATTCATTAAAACACTTGCTAGATTACAATAATTGTGATGCCTTTTCCTATGTGAAACATGGCTAACTTCTAATATAAACCTCAACTTCCACGATTTTAACATTATCCGCTTGGATCGAGAAGACTCACATGGAGGGGTACTTTTAGGGATCAAAAAGTGCTACTCCTTCAATCGAATCAACCTCCCTTCGACGCCAGGCATGAAAGTTTTCGCTTGTCAAACAACAATCAAAGGCAAAGATCTTTGCATTGCTTCTATTTACATTCCTCCTAGGGTCATGATGGGATATCGAAGATTCTCCAACGTGATTGAACACCTTCCCTCGCCCCGCCTACTTCTTGGAGACTTCAACTCTCACGATACGGGGTGGGGCTGTCTGTACGACGATAATCGATCTTCGACAATTCAAGACCTTTGGGACAACTTCAATATGACAATTCTGAACACAGCGGAAAAGACACGGATTCCTAGACCACCTGCGCAAGCAAGTGCACTGGACATATCTTTATACTCGACATCACTTCGGTTAGATTGCAGGTGGAAGGTAATATCTGATCCCCACGGTAGTGACCACCTACCAATTGTAATTGCAATCACCACTGGTTCAAGACCATCGGCACCAATCAATGTTCCCTATGACCTCACACGAAACATTGATTGGAAGAGCTACGCTGCTGAGATATCCAAAACTATCGATTCAACACAGGTACATCCCCCGGAGGAGGAATATAAGTTTTTGTCCAACTCGATTCTCGATACCGCGATTCAAACTCAGACGAAACGAGTACTCGACGTGAATACCCAAAAACGTTCTCCCAACCCGTGGTGAGACAAAGAGTGCTCAGACGTGTACGCGGAGAAAGCTGCCGCATATAAAACCTTCCGGAACGACGGGTTAGTTGCTAATTATCGAGTATACGCGATATTAGAAAAGCGAATGAAAAATTTAATGAAAGCTAAGAAACGCAGTTACTGGCGCCGGTTTGATGACCGATTAACAAGAGAAACATCGATGAGCACTCTTTGGCGCACGGCCCGACGCATGCGAAACCGAAACAGTACTAACGAGAGCGTGGAATATTCAAACCGTTGGATATTAGATTTCGCCAAGAAGGTTTGTCCGGATTCCGCCCCGGCACAGAAAATCTACCGCGCCGCGTCGCCTTACAATACCGCGAATGAAACACCATTTACGATGGTGGAGTTTTCACTTGCTCTCTTATCATGTAAGAATAAAGCCCCGGGGCCAGATAGAAGCAAATTCAACTTGTTGAAGAATCTGCCGGACTCTGCCAAAATACGCTTGTTGAATTTATTTAATAGGTTTCTTGAGGGTAACATTGTCCCACATGACTGGAGACAGGTGACGGTCATCGCCATCCAAAAACCAGGAAAACCAGCCTCCAACCACAACTCGTATCGGCGGATTGCAATGCTGTCCTGTATCCGGAAGTTATTCGAAAAAATAATCTTGTTATAATAATGTCAGATACACAATTTGGCTTCCGCAAAGGCAAAGGGACGAACGATTGCCTTGCGTTGCTCTCAACAGAAATTCAAATGGCATATGCTAACAAAGAGCAGATGGCATCAGTATTCTTAGATATTAAGGGGGCTTTCGATTCAGTTTCTATCAACATTCTTTACGAGAAGTTGCACCAGCATGGTCTTTTACCAATTTTGAATAACTTTTTGCTAAACCTGTTGTCTGAAAAACAAATGCATTTCTCGCGTGGCGATTTATCGACATCACGATTTAGCTACATGGGCCTTCCCCAGGGCTCATGTCTAAGCCTTCTCCTCTACAATTTTTACGTGAATGACATTGACGAATGTCTTGTCAATTCCTGCACGCTAAGGCAGCTTGCAGATAACTGTGTGGTCTCTATTATAGGTCCTAAAGCCGTCGACATGCAAGGACCACAGCAAGATACCTTGGACGATTTGTCTGCTTGGGCTCTCCAGCTGGGTATCGAGTTCTCCACGGAGAAAACTGAGCTAGTCGTATTTTCTAGAAAGCGTGAACCAGCGCAACTACAGCTTCAATTAATGGATCAAACTATTGCTCAGGCTTCAACATTCAAATATCTCGGGGTATGGTTCGATTCTAAAGGTACCTGGGGACCAGGGGATGTCACATTAGGTATCTGAAACAGAAGTGCCAACAAAGAATCAGCTTTCTCCGTACAATAACCGGAACATGGCGGTGTGCCCATCCAGGAGACCTAATCAGGCTGTACCAAACAACGATATTATCAGTGATGGAGTACGGATGTTTCTGCTTTCGCTCCGCTGCGAACATACACTTCATCAAACTGGAGCGAATCCAGTATCGTTGCTTGCGTATTGCCTTGGGTTGTACGCACGCGACCCATGCGATGAGTCTCGAAGTGCTGGTTGGCGTTCTTCCGCTGAAAAATCGATTTTGAGACCTCTCATATCGATTGCTCATTCGATTCGATATTCTGAACCCATTGGTGATTGCAAATTGCGGAAGGCTTGTCGCTTAATTCTCAGACCCGATTCATGTCCTTGTACTTCGATTACATGGCACAAAACATCAATTCACGCGTGTTTTTTGAAAAGGGCCAATAAGCATACTGTCAAAATTCACTTTGAAGGGAAATTCCGGACAAACCATTAATCGCAGATTATAAGTCATAGCAGTAGACGACAGAGAAAACTTTTCTCTTTCATAAAATGTTAACATCCATTCTCGGCGAGTTACGGTTTGTCCGGAATTTGCGCTCAAAGTGAATTTTGACAGCATGCTTATTGGCCGTTTACAAAAAACACGCGAGAATTCATTTACGTATAACGTCAACCGTGCTCTTAGATACTTCTGATCCAACTGTATTTCTCGATACATCCATGAAGGAAGAGATTTGTGGAATTCCGGATCATAATCGCCCACAAGTGGTCCCACATATTTTCTATAACAAATACCATCAAGTCGACTGCGCCAAAATGTTCTACACTGACGGATCAATTCTCGACGGGTCCACAGGCTTCGGTATCTTCAACGAAAATCTTGCTGCCTCATTCAAACTCAGTGATCCTGCTTCAATTTACGTCGCCGAATTAGCCGCCATTCAGTATACTCTCGGGATCATTGACACCCTGCCCTCAGACTATTACTTCATCGTTTCGGATAGTCTCAGTTCCATTGAGGCCATCCGTGCGGCGAAGCTTGGAAAGCACTCACCGTATTTCCTGGGGAAAGTACGGAAATATCTGAGTGCTTTATCTGAAAAATCTTACCAGATTACCTTGGTTTGGGTTCCGTCACATTGTTCTATTGCGGGCAATGAGAAGGCGAACTCTTTAGCCAAGTTGGGCGCATTAGAAGGCGACACTTACGAAAGACCAATTTGCTTCAATGAATTTTTCAGTATCTCTCGTCAGAGGACGCTCGATAGTTGGCAAACTTCATGGAGCAATGGGCATCTGGGACGGTGGCTACGTTCCAATATCCTGAAGGTATCAACGAATGCTTGGTTTAAAGGGTTGGATGTGAACCGGGACTTTATTCGTACGATGTCAAGGATCATGTCCAACCATTACACATTTGATGCGCATCTCTGTCGTATAGGGCTTGCTGAAAGTAATCATTTTGTTTGTGACAACGGCTATCACGACATCGAGAATGTTGTTTGGCTGTGCACAGAGTACTGTGTTGCCAGGTCCCAACTAATAGATTCCCTTCGGGCCCGAGGTAGCTCACCCTATGTGCCAGTCCGGGACGTCCTGGCAAGCCGTGACCATCCCTATATTTTTCTTATCTATATCTTTTTGAAAACTATTGATGTCCAAGTTTAATACATTTTCCCCTCTCTCATTCACAGTAGAATCTCACCAACCTATCCCTGTATCTACAATATGGCATTGCTTCACGAGTCTTCGGTGCATACCCTTCTTGATAACCGTCTATCAAGAACATCATGACATACCTCACATGCAGATGATATAGAGAGCATCATGACAGCATCGGAGTGCCAATAATTATCCGAAATATCGACCCTCCCCTCGTCCCTGCGATTACAGGCTGGAAACTACAACACTACAACAAAGTGTGCATATCCGCCACAATGATGAATTAGCAAACGACGATGTCAATTACACAATATGTATCCCACTTCCTACCTTTTTCCTCTACTTACATAAGAGGGGAGCAAGCCGCCCCTAAATACGGCTTTCCCTTCCCCCACTAACATGTGATATGTAATTAAAAAATGAATTATCGGCCTCGTTAAGCTACAGCATTTGGGCCTAAATAAACGCATTTAAGATAAAAAAAATCCCCACAAAGGCACAAGCTGAACGATTTATGTAGAAGATAATTAAATATAATAATAAGCCACATTGCAAACTGATATTTGGAAACGGATCCCGCTATAGAGTCTACATATTTTTCATAAAATATCTTTGTATGGTACCGAAAATACCGGTACTGGCTTTTGTTCAGTGCCGGTATTACGACACCAATAATGGGTATTCCCGGGATTTTTACTGATGGCACTGTTGAACGTGTTCTTCACGTCTATCATTAACACGGCGCAGTAGCGATTACCCCTTCTCTTTTGCTTCGATGCTTTCTCCGCGCTCGCGATGACTGTGCGGATGGCGTCCACCGTCGATGTCCCTTTCCTGAACCCGAACTGCCTCTGCGATAGCCCGGTCCCATTTTTTGGCGTAGGTCGTCAGCCTGTCACGTCACACTTACATCGTAATGTAAACGGCTCTGAATAGTGGTGGGCATTATACTTTACAAATGTGAGTTTATGTTGGTAATATTTCAATCAACCAGCACTGAGTTGATACCCTGATTAGTTACAGAAGGAATGAGGGCACACTTATCACTTTTAACTCATTGGGTAATAAAAAGCGATAAATGTCGAGCAATCGCTTTGATTCACAATGCTGTTTGGTTCCAGCGAATACTCATAAGTTTCGTTGAAGTCTACTACCAGGTCATTAAAAATCTTCTGGTCAAAGCCTTGCCAGAGGTGGTAACCCTAGTGCCTTTCCACTTAAATTGTATGTGATTTTTTGGCTCAGTGTATATTTAATCTAAAATTCACTTTTATTTTGGGATTTGATACTAATTCAAAGTAGATTTTGGTTATAGTTGTGATCGATAATTTGCAAGTTGAGTAATGTAGTTGCAATGACGCAAAAATTTAAAAATGCTATTGTTTCTAGAAGTATGTGTATTGAAGTAATTCGTAGTAGAATGGCAGAAAGGGCAGCGGGGAATAGTTCTGCAGTGTAGGCGAATGACGTTTTGGTTAAAACCTAACTAAACAAAAAAGCTCCTCAGTATATTGGAAATGGATATCTTATTAGATGGATGAACTGATCTGCCCATTAAATATAACAGTCCTATTCGCATTTTTGTCGAAGGTGCCTTTGCACTCCGAAACACAATTAAAACTACTTTTAGAAAAATACTAGAACAAGGTTGTCTAATTCATAAGGCTCAATGAAAAAGTATATCTTGAACAGCGTTTTCTTCTCGACTTGTTGTTTTTCATTGTTTTTATTGACTCTCCAACCGTACTACGCAGTTTTTTAACTTACTCTTTTATTTTTACGATCGGTACATTTATTTGCATTCACACATAAATAACGAGCATAATCCTTAACAATAAATCAAGTTAACATGATTTTGGAAAAAAAAAATTCTGCCATAATGCAGTATTAAGGTGGCAGTTCCATTTGAACCCCTTGGCGCGGCAGTATTTTCGAAATTAAAAATAGATGATTTTTGGTCCGCATTGCGCAAAAAAAAGATCCATGCATTGTTGAAACTGTAGGGATTGAGATGGAGAGAGAGGAATAATGAAATAAAATGGCGGAGCGGAGAGAATGTATTGGAGAGAAGGATAGAATCAAAGGAGTAAGAAAAAGTTCGTCAGTTGTGTGATTGACTTTGAACGTGATAGTTTGGCAGCCGTTCGTCCGGACACGACAATGGCGCAGTTCGGTAAACAAGTAAGTTTATGAATAGAAAAATTCCCCTAAGAGGGTACCCAAAGTGTAAGCCTTTGAGAGGGCATTAAATGTTTAACCTCTGCGAAGGTATTTATTTTGTAATTCCCCTGAGAGGGTGTCCGAAGTACTGCCCCCGAGAGGGTATCTCAAGTTTAGGCCTCCGAGAGGACATTGAAAGTTAAACCTCCGAGAAGGTAGTTATTGCGTTATTCCCCTGAGAGGGTGTTCGAAGTACTGCCCCCGAGAGGGCTTTTCTAAGATTAATGCCTCCGAGAGGGTAATCAGTAATGTTCCCCCGAGAGGGTCAAGAAATGTAAGTGTAATACCCCAGAGAGGGTTAAGCAATGTTAAACTAGTATATTGCTAGAATAAATTAGCCATCAGATCGACATACTATTCAACCTTTTACAGAGTCTGTAGGAATTACACCATTGAAAAAGTGAAAAAGCGCTTGCACGGTACAAATGCACTAATCCACGTGCAGTTGTGTTCGTGCGAGATTGAGGGTACATCGGGTGGAATTTTCTCCTAGAAGACAAGTTCGTTGGCATGGGTTTGTTTATCAGACGTAGTATGTCAACGAAGCGAGTATAGAATCTCTAGCGCCTTTTTGCAAAAATGCTTGCTGGGTTTCGCACCAGCTGTATGTATGCGTGCTCTAGAGGGAAACTGCGAGTTGAATTTGCTCCTTGTTGCGAGAGTGTAGGTTCGTTGGCATGGTTTGTTTATCAGACGTCGTATGTGAGCGATGCAAGAGAATAGAATCTCTATCGCCTTTTGGCTAAGATGTTTGCTGGGTTTCGCACCGGCTGTATGTATGCGTGCTCTAGAGGGAAACTGCAAGTTGAATTGACTGCTGCCTCTCCGTGTTGCGAGAGTGTAGGTTCGTTGGCATGGTTTGTTTACGAGACGTGGTATATGAACGAAGCAAGAGAATAGAATCTCCATCGCTTTTCTTTTCGCAAAGATGCTTGGTTTTGCACCGACATAAATATGTCGTGTTGCGAGAATTAATGTTTGTCGGTATGGTTTCGTTTTTTTCACAAGCAGTGCGAGCGAAGCAGATAATATGATGTCGCCATCGCCTTTTTATTTCTTTAGAGTGCTTGTTTAGTTGCTGTGTATTTGGTAGAGAAGAATTTTCGATTATATTCAGGGTTGCCATTATTTATCAAAAAAATCTTTGTGGTCCTAATTCATACATATATACAAGTGCGCCAAATATTTTCTTTCATATATGTATTTCTGTTCATGTTCATATATTTCCGTTCTGGTTCATATGCACGTGCACGAAATATGCGGTGATAGAGTAGAGGTAGTGAAGGATGTAGGGACTGAGATGGAGAGAGAGAGAGAGAGGAATAATGAAATAAAATGGCGGAGCGGAGAGAATGTATTGGAGAGAAGGATAGAATCAAAGGAGTAAGAAAAAGTTCGTCAGCTGTGTGATTGACTTTGAACGTGATAGTTTGGCAGCCGTTCGTCCGGACACGACAGAAACCATTACTACGAACCATTGTTACATCTTTGTGTAAAGCAAATCAACTTATCTTGGAAGAAATATCATTTTTAGTTTACCCATACATTTTATCACGCTTACAATGCTTTCCCAAATATTCGTTTTCATTGTCAGAGTTGCACAAAATCATGACTATCACTTTTTCTTCAAAATGTACGCAAAGCTTCGGTCACAAATCAAAATGATCGTCTTTTTCAGTTGAAAGAACTTGAGCAACCGAAACTGAGCATAGTGAGTACCAACAACAGTGACGAGGGAGAGTGAGAAAAAAAATTGACGGGACACAGAGAGCCGAGTCAAGTGACAACACAATGATAATTTCTCTTTCCTTTTTGTCTACCACGCAAATTCAACAAGGGTAGTTTATATTCACTAAATAATCACCATATACGATTCACTCACTAGCCAGTCGGGGTGGGCGTAGCGTAGTTGGTAAATCGATTGCCTTGTACGCAGCGCACCTGGATTCGAGTCACGACCCCGCACATAGGGTTAGAAATTTTCCATAAGAGATTTTTCTAACCCGAAGAGGCGAAAGGTTAAAACCTTTATAATCGAAATAAAAAAAACTAGCCAGTGTTTATTGACCCTTCGCACTTGCCTTAAAATCGATCGAAATCAGTAACATACTGATAGTTAAACTTGAAATATACTTATAGCTTATATGCTCTTGAATTGGTAGTAATGCATGTGGTTTTTTGACCTGGATTACTGCAAAAAATTTTGTCAACAGACAGAGCGTATTTTTAACTAAACGAACACATCAACATGATCAAAACACAACATATATTTCTTTTGACTTACTTGCATTTTAACCCTACCTACTGTGATTGGGTGCTCTACACTGTAAATAATCTACACTTTGCTTTGAAGAGATTTGACACATAAGTTTTATGTTTTGTGCCACACTGAGAATTCAAGAACTTTCCATTTGCTCTTTAAGAAAATTACACTTAAAATTGAAGTGTGCCATCGGATGGCACGATCGACTGTCATCACTATTAAATTTTAAGTGTCAGAGTATTAGGGGAGAGAGGGTAACGGTGGATCAGCAGGAACTATGAAACAATCGCAATAAAATCATAATGTATGAACTTAATCGTCTCATTCCCTCATATTTCATGGTTTCTAATTCCTTACACGTGTTACTATATTTTGGAAGATTTCTGACAACTCTATCTCTTTTAATGGATATTTGTTTATTTTATAACAGTCAGAGTAAATTTGCAATAAAAATCATTATTCCATTTTTATGAGTTACCGTTCACCAGATAAATGTTTATTCTACTGTTATTTGTAGCAAATTTTATGCTCAACATTTGCCGCGAACAAAGTTTGTTGGTAACTTGTAATGGTTCTGTGTAATTTGACAATCTTCATAAATAGACCCATTGGGTTACTGTGAAACGATGATATATGGGGAACAGTGAAAATTTCTTGTTTTTGTGATCTATATTAAAATGTGAATGGGTTCCGATTTTCCACAATAAATTCAACTCATTAAATGGAAATTTGTCAATTTGGGCAAGTTTTTTAGAAATTATTTCTTCTTTCAGGATTGCATCCTATATGCATATATGGTGGTCAGATATTACGCGATGATATAGTGATATCTTGCGTAAACAAACGAATTGCGCCTCAAAATAATTTTAATAGGAAGCTTTAGGATCTTTATTCGTCAAAACAAAAGAATGAAATTTGCAAGTAGAATATTTCACTGTAGACGACGTCGTGTTTCATAGTTCCTACCCATGGGGCTCACTGGTACATTTTACCACCGACTGTTTATTACCCAAAAAAAGTTATTTCCCGTGAATTTTACCAGCTGGAAAAAATATATGTATTAGTTAACAACAGAGTAAAACTATGTATCACTTTTGGCTACACAAATAACATGTATTATCATCAAAATTAAATCGTATAAAAAATGTGTTTCATTGTTACCCCCTCTCCCCTAGACTATAAATGTATTGCCCATGAAATCCATGTTTTTGACAATTGCGGCAACATTAAGTGTCATCGCAATTAAAATTAAAAAGTCAGTGTACTAAATCATAAATGTTTCGCCCATAACAGTGAATAATGTACACTTTTTTCGAAAATATTCGACACATAAGATTTATGTTTCAAGCCACACTGAAAACTCGAGAATTTTCCTTTTGGTCTTCAATAAAATAACACTTAAAATATAAGTGTTTCCTCCAGTGGCATGGATCATGACTGTTATCACATTTAAATTTTAATTGTAAGCTTATTAAATCGTAAATGTTTTTCCCATGTAAACCATGTTTTTGACAATTTCGACGACATTAATTGTAAAAACACTTATTTGCAAGTCAACTTTTTCACAACACGCAAAAACACGCAGAAGGCAGGAAAAATTTTGAAAGTTTTGGATGGTAAGTAAATGCTTGAAAATATTAGTTTACATAATTGATAATATTAGCTTGTATTTGCAGGTAATGAAATCAATGGTCCATTGAATTTTGGCAGATAAATGATTTATATCATGTGAGTGAAGACACGCGTTAGGGATTTATTTTTCATATGTGTAAGAATTTTTTATTAGCTTATTTATTCCTTATTTAACAGAATGTATTTTGATATGATATTTTTTATTCAAATAAAAAAATCAATCAAGCTAAACAATCTTTACTGTCATTTAAATACAAGTGTTCTCCCAATTGAAAATTAATATTTTTGCACATGGCTTTTATAGGAAATGATATAATATTTAAGTTGATACACACTTAAATTCTATATGATTTGCATGCAATATTTATTTGTCGTACACTTAATTTGAAAACGCTATGCATATGAAACTTAAGTGTGTCATCTATTGGAACTAATGTGTTTTCAAAGAAGTGCGTTATTAAGTGTCTGACACATGAGTTCTAAGTGTCAAGACAGTTTCGGCAAAATTAAATGTTAAACACTTAAATTAAATATGTGGATTATTTGCAGTGTAGACTGCGAATAAAGAGATGTTAGTTTTATGTTATTATGGAATCCCACACACTAAGCCAGCCAAAAGTTGTTCAGTAATTTCTTTTGACGACTTGCACAGTAAAGTGAAAATTTTACTGAGCTGTGAGCAAATTGTTTAAAAAATTGCAGCAAAGTTTTCATTTGTTAACGATTTTCAGTAATTTTGCGAATAATTTGCTGAAACCCGCAATATTTTTAACTGAATTTATCAGCACTTCTGTTCTTTTCGGTACATTAACATTATCCAGTTAATTACTGACTGATTGTTCGGCAAAATTGTACCAACATTACCGAACCTCGTCAAAAACTTACAAAACAGGTACAGTAAATCATCTGTCAAGTCGCCATTTTCAGAGAAAACTGCTGACTCACCAGTATTTTTTGACGTTTGGATAGAACGGATTGCGGAGAACTCGGTAACCGAATTGTTTTACTGAATTGATTACCGAACGGTTTGCTGTTCAAAACCCCAGCAAAATTTTACTGTACCCAGTAATTCAAATTAAGTGTGCATAGAATACAGAATGAATATTATATAATTAAATATGACATTGCATGAGCAATTTACGTGGCTTGCAAACAATGACGGAAACATTTCTCAAACAATTTCGGTTAGCAACCAAACCAATTGTGATGTATTTAAACTGTAATATTGAATTCAAGACTTGCATCGTGCAGAATTTAAAATTTCCTTTGCGAGGCTTAATGACAATAGTTTTCAAAACTGATTGTCATTTAGAGGCTTCAGTCAAACTGAGTGAACCAAAGAGCAAAAAGACAGAACATTTTTTTTCGCAAAGGCACTCACGTAGTATGACTGACACTTTATGTTGCTGTCACAGTGTGAGAACTTATACGGAAAGAGAGTCGAATATGAGTACTTGCAACTGTGTAGGAAGGTTTTCTGTTTATGGTTACCGAATGCAGCACTGTTCATTGTTGCTCAGCAACGAAAATGAGCAACGCAGGGTTACAACCAAAACCTGTTGCGTGACTCTTTTGTACCCCGTGAGCGGTGATGTGACTACAACCATTGTGCTCAGTCGAAACAAAGGAGGATGGATCAAAACAAAACAAAGATGTGTGCTGTATGCTGCCGTTCAATGCATAATTGTTCCATGAATATAAGGAAACACATGGAGCATGGTACAAATGATCATAGTGCGGCAATGTTTGCTGGTAAATCAAAATTACCGATGCTAAAAGATGTTTTGATAACTTTTCGGTTGGGTGAAAGTAGATCATTGATATAAAATTAGCTCTGACTCACATAGTAATGTTGGGTGAAATGACGCTATGGATGAAATACCGGACCTTTTACAGACTTCTTTTATTCTCTTGATATTCAGGGTGAGTTTGTTGAAGAGCGAATACAGGGGCTATAGTCAAATATGTATCATTATTCAGTTAAAAATTATATTATTGATTTTTACGATCCGGTTGCATCGCAAAGAACGAAGCATTTTATTTTTTGTTTAAATTCGCAGGAATTTCTGTAAAACTATGATACAGTTTATTAGTTTGATTTTTGTAGAGTGGATTACAAGATTTCTGCCAGAAGATCTCATTATTTCGATAATTTGTATATGTAGGTACTTATAAACTCCAAGATGTCAACGAACAAGATTTCATAACGGAAATATTTTTACCTAATGTTGATCAACTTTATGTATCTAAGGCAACAATATCCTACCCTAATACAAAACAAAATTAGATGTGGCATTGCAGGTGTCGTTTATGACTATAAACACTTACAGTTTGAAATTTGAGTATGAATTCCTGCAGTGCCACAAAACGAACTTTTTTCGAAATTATCTGGAGCGGCATCCCAACCGCACTTGTTGTCTTTCCCCTGCAGGAACGATTTTATTAAATGTTCACGACAATTTAAATAAAATTCTTCTGCTAAATGGTTTTGAAATAATTTAGAATTTTTTTAGCGTTGATTCTGTGTCGTAGAATTTATTTCGGAAGTGGAACTGACAAAATGTATCTATACTCTCAATCTTAGTTACAAGACAACTTCTTAGACGGCTAATCTAATTCTTTGGAAATATAAAGTCATTGATACTAAGCTCATCCGTCGAGTGTAATGGTTGAATGTTCCGTCGATTGTTATTGGTTTGGCAAACCATGATCAATAACTGACCTCAGTCACTTATAATTATTCCGATTTCGGTACCGAGAACTTCAACATACCATTTTGCATCACAAATCTGTTGGCTCAACTAGTAGCTTCATGGACATAAATTTAGTCAACTAAGATGAAATTGTAATGATCTGAACTTATTTTTAATTGCAACGTATTGAGCTTAGTAACACTAGGGAATAAAAAGATTAACTGAATTATTGAATATATGAGATGACTCCACGGCTCTTGACGAAGTTCATTTAGTTCCAAATCCAGAATATTTTGAAGTGTCGACAGAAAATTATTAACACTTCTACGTTAGGTGTAAGAACGGTTAAAAAGGGTGTTTTTTTCAAAAATAATTTCTAAAAACTATTGTAGCAATTGGAAACGATAAAGCGTCGATACTTTTTAGGTTTTCCAAAATCTACCATTTTTCTGTATAGATATTGAACACAGTGGGTTATAGTGCAAGTCATTAGTCAATGTTCAAAAATGTTGTAACCTTTTTAAACAGTTTGGAAACACCGTTAGTAGTGCATGGTTGCTTGAAATAAATATCTTGTTCTGCCCCATTCTGCATCGAGGTATAAAAAGGCGAGTCAGAAGTAGTCGCATGATAGGTACCCAACGCGATTTGGAACCATTCATATTTTGGATGCTTTTCATACATTTGCCTTCTTTACTGCACAATTCCTTGAAATTTGCAATGTAATTGCTTGATGCAGCTTTTATCACGGCTACATTGAATAATGTGGCCGATTTTTGCATGGAAAGTGATCACTGTGCATCGTTAGCTAGCCACCTCTAAATGCAATGACTTCTTTTTATCAGTTTTGTCGAATTGTATGTGAAGTGTTTTTATTGACCAAACGAACAATAACAGCTTATTAATCAAAATAATCGCAAGGAGAACACTTTTTAATGTAATTGTGATTTTATTGAGTACGATATTCGGTCAGTTTACATCTAGTATCAGGACAAGGAAAGCAAAGGGATTTGAAAAGGTTTCAAATCATGGGGCGATTGTCGCGAAGAAAGATAGCTGGGAGAAAAAACCAGCAAATACGCGAATTATTAAAAACACGTTCGAATGAGGTTGAGCCACCGGAACTAATTTTGATTAACAAAAACACCAAAGAAGAAGGCAGTGATTTGGAATCAAACCCATTAGAAGGGGTGAGCGAGGACGACAGGAACAATGAAAGTATGGAAATGGAAATATATATGGATGGAAATAGTGAAAGAGATTTATACAATGAAAGTGATGGAATGATTGAATGCGATGGAAAGAGTGAAAGTGATGTGAATAGTTTTAAAAGTGATTATGAATGGGACGACATGGATTGCGACGATAATACAGAAGACGTAGCGATACCTGAGCCGTAAGTAAACTATATATAAATATAGTTGCGATGATTGCAATAATTATTGTAAAGAAATTTATAGTAGGTATCACAATAAATTCAGATTCCAACTAATACAGTTGTATGTATGTATTTAGTTAACACATATTGGATCAATTAGTGGATGTTCTTTAGTTTCATTTATACACATTTGATCCTTTTAACCTTTTACAAAGTTGGAAATCGAACTCAGGTGAGCTAGGTTCAAGGTATTGAATATTGGTTGTTACTTGGTGCAATGCTGTACGATTTTCTTTCACGCCATTGCACAGTGGTCGCAATGGTACCAAACCATGCGTTTAATTAATTGCGCTCTAGGAGTTGATTTTAGTGATTTGGTGTGTTAGGAACACTTTTTTGGAATGTAAGCCCCCTTCTTTCGATGTATACTAAATTATTATTGATCCACCTAAACGTGAGATAGAAAATTTATTTCCGCTATCTTTCGAAATTGAATAATGATGTCAATGACAAAGTTGTAGAAAATTTTACTACGAGAAAACTTGCTAACACGCAATGTCTCCAAAATGTAATGGTGTTGAGATAAAGCGCGTTGTTCGTGGAAGGCACCCAAAAAATCATTTTTTCATTATAACTTTTTTCTGGGATTTTTTCAATTCTTTAAATGTTCTAAGAAGTTGTTGGAATCAAGAAACTACAGATACTTGTCGAAGACGTAAACATTTTTTATTTGAAAACTTAAGAGTTATACAGTAAAGTAGCTAATAATTTACCACCATTTTGAACGTCAATTACTAGGAGATGTGAAAATATGTGGAAGACATTTCAATTCAGAAAAACAGTAAAAAGTACTACAAGAAATAATCCTAGTCACAACGGGCCTGTATGTATAAATTAATCGCAGTAACCTGCTTAGAGGAAGCTACCCGGACGCTTACAGATTCGTCATTCCAGTCTTCTTGCAGTTAAAAAGACGTGGTTCAGTGACATTCCAATATAGAAATTTCTTTTATGGAAATATGGTTCTCGAATCAAAGCTATGAAAGTTTTTGCTACCTGTAGAAGACGGGACAGATTCCTACTTGCTGTACGTTTATGTTGAAGATTAATTAGTGGTATTAGGGACTGATATTTTCTGTTTCCTCTTACGGCATGGAATCAGGAAAACACTCGATAAATTCTTGGTTGAGCTACAACAACCTGTCGGATGCCACCCATATCTTTCATCTGAACCCAAGAATATAAATAAAACTAAATGAAAAATATAGGTATAAATAATAAATAATATCAAAAAACGGCCTAAAAAAGAAATAAAGTTGTACGTTGAATTCTAGGTTTTATACACCCACTAATCCGTAATGTGTAACTTTTGTTCAAGTCTTTATAAAAAACTAATTTATTTCGAAAAATTCCTAACTATCTATGGTTAATGAAATACCTGCATAATTTATGGGATGCGTGTTTATGAAGTGTGTCACTAGCATATCTGATAAAAAATATTTTTTCCTTTCGAGAGGAATTCCATGAGAAACCGACCGGCCACAAAATATGACCATCGTCGATTCGAACGAAACTTTGAAGTTGTGTTCGGTTTATTAAACTCCATGATTTTCTTTGACAATTGCAATCATTTGATGCAAGAGCAATTTTTCAAAAGGGCGCAAACATTTCTACTTGCATTAATTTAATTTTTTTTGTTCGATTGCTGTATTTTATACATCAAAACTTTCTGAAAACGAGTTTCATGGAATTAATATTTATGTACGAAAAAAAATATACACAGAAAAAACGTGTCATTTTTCATAAAAACAAAACATTTGTGTTAAAAATTAAAATTGTAAAAAAACCATTTTTTTCTATTTTTTATATTTTGTTAACAAAAACCTAAAGAGAAAATCATTTTGAATGTGATTGTATGATTGCGTTTTTGACTGCAAATAGCATGAATTATAAAAATATTTCAGAAGTTGTTGTTTAGAAACTATTTCATTGAAAGCTTCTCCATGATCCAAATACACTGAAAAAGTTTCTTTTACGTCTTTAAAACGATAAAAGTAGACTTTGACTTTTTATGATGGGGTAACGCGAATAACTTTTAAAAGGGCATGATCACACGAATTAAGCTTCATCGTTATACAAGTGTAAATTAGGCTTACCACCCACCGCTCAAACAGGGTTGCTATGATTAATAATAAAATCCACTTGTTTTGAAGCCATGCTGCTTCTTTAGTTAATAACTTTTCTCAGCGAATTTTTACAAACTTACAATGTTCCACGAATGTGTTCAGTAGAAGAATACCTTTAGAAATATATAGTGTTCTCATGAATTGATTGATGAGGTAATTTTTTAAGAATTTATTTTCTATTTTGACCGATTTTCCATACTAATTTCCATATAAACTTTTAAATTTTTGGAGGGTCCGTTGACACAACCGATCGGTACCAAAATTAGCACAATTACTAAGGGCCATAAAAGGAATCAGTAAAGCCCGGTGGAGCTGAAAGTCAAAAATTGAACCAGTCTAATGTATACCTTTTAAACTAGATGCATATTATGTATAGGGGAACCCGGGGCTATTCGGACCTACTTAAGAAAATCTCCCTTTTAGGTGGATTGATGTTAAAAAAAAATTACCGGTCAAAGGTCCTAATTGTTAGTTTGAAACCTTAGTTACATTTTGATGCCATAAAAGGTTTATTTGCACCACTCAATGGCAGCGTTAGGCAACGATTTGCAAACCTCTACGTTTATCCTTTCCATCCCTTTACAATGTAGGGGTAATTCGGACCTCCCTACGGGGCAATTCAGACCGTTCTTTTTCTTTATTTTTGCCTTTCTCATAAAGAGAGGTTATGCAATCACTCTGAATATCGTCAACTTAATTTTCTTTTTTGAGTTGTATAGGTTTTCTGTATTTTAACAGGGGCATAATTAGGGGAATACGGTGAGGGGTACCCCATCTCTCCCTCATTCCTAAATCGCCCTTCCCTCATCATCAGAGTTTACGATTTTCGCATTCATGAACAGAATAAGGCGATATTTCACCTACTTCGACCAGCAATAAAAATGCAAACATACGATGTAACATTGTTTGCGCTCCAACTTTTCTCGACAAAGCAGCATTGGATCTTATCTTTTCGCGGTATAATATGAGATAATATTTTCGCGCCTATTGTAAAACTGCCGAATAACTAATGGTTTCGCAAAAAATCACAAAAATGAGTAGATACAGATCCTTAGAATGTAAATACTTCAATAATGTGGGGAAATAAATTCTATAATGTAATATATTATTAATTTATCACGAGGTTCGAGGCTACGAAATTATCACGCTTCCATACTGCATTGTCAGCAAATTCTCGCAATTTCGACGAAAAAGCTGTGCGATAAACTGCTTGTCGTGAGAATGAGCGAATATTTTAACCTCTGCTCATCATGTACCTCCCTACCTGAATAAAATTTTCTAGTTCCTCCAGAATAAATTTTCCTAGTGGGTCTGAAAAACCAGTGAAAAATTTGGTTTGAAATGATTTTAAGTTGAGAAACTAATTTAAAGTTTCATAACAAGTGGAAAATTTTTGGTGGGGTCCAAACTCCCGAACCCTCCTCCTGGATCCGCCGCAGATTTCAAGTGTTTCAGCGTCGACACATAGCAACTCAAGTTCGAAGCTGTCGATTCATTGTACGTATGTGTAAATCGCACTGAATATGTAATAGACATTTCCACCATTATATTAAACATACCAAGCCATGGAATCGTAGTTTGGATAAATGAGAAAGGCACAATTGCACCTCCAGGTGGATTCAAACGGTTTTTTTTACAATGGAATTATGTTTACCTATGAAATATTTATAAGAAACACTCCTTATGAAGCAAAAACAAATAAATTGCTTCACAAAAACTTAATCTGGTAAGTCACAACTGTCGATTGGCGACCTATGTATTTTCTTTGCTGTGGCGTGTGCAATGCTGTGGCGTGTGCAATGCTGTGCGCTCCCGCAAGCCGCTCAACGGTGGTTGACGGAATAGGGGGTCCGAATAGCCCGTACGCTCATTTTGCACAAAAGTGGTGAGCGTCTCGAAAATATCTAAGTTTTCACCCAAGCAAAAATTCCATAAAATAGGAGCCTCATGCTTTCCAAAACACTTACCATTTATTTTTTCTCTTTTATTTGTTGATTTAATCACGGGTTTTCCATTATAATGATTGTTGTTTTGAGAATGGCAAAACACGAAACACGTTGTATCTCATTTCTACAAAGAACAAAGAATCAAACTAAGCTCTCTAAATTAATGTTTCAGAAAAGCGGTGTTGAAGTGTTTAGACAACCAATGTTGTAAGAAAAATCACATTATCAAATTGAACCGAAACAATTGTTTTTTGAGAGACACCCTAAGTTACGTTATGGAAATCACTCTAAAATGAAAACGGTTTGAGATACAAAGTTGTCATCTTCAACAAAGTTGCTAAGGATTGATTGCTCTATAAATTGCAGAAAAAAGTATTATTTCATCTCAACCACAATTTGGAGAAAAATAATTACAACTTCGATATTTAGGTACAGTTCAAACATTTATTGTGCGCGACAACCTACTTCAGCCAAAAGAAACGGTTTATCACACACATTAAATGTTTCTAGGACATTAAATCTCTAAATCCAAAGATGAAAGCATGAACAATTGTTTCCGGCTAATTTCGCTACCTGGATAACACCTGGATCTCCTACTTCCCCGTTGGCTGCTTCCCAGCAATCCTTAGCCATTAGCTATGCAGGTGCACAAGTCTCTTTTGTAGAAATTTCCCTAGCGACCTACCTCAGATCGATTCGTTGTTCAACCGGCTTTGATCTTTTCGCGATTGGCAGTAGAGGAAGACAACAATCGTTCGACAGATCCTCCACAGCGAGAACGGCTTAGCATCTTCTGGCTCCTTTAGGGCATGCCAGGTTATCGAGTGGCTCTTTCGACACTTGTTCCCGGAACACGGGCCGGCACTACAGAAGGAATCACATCGAAATGCCATCAAAGTATAACCTTTTTTATTATTTTTCTAACACAAATTGCATTCCGTTAAATTTCCATCATACTCTACGGTTTCTGGTTCATATACATTGGTTAACTCTCCAAAACAAAGTGTGCTTGTTTATTTTGCCAAATTATTTGTAAAATTAATTAGTAGAACGTTACACTTACTTTTTGTACTTTAGAATGTTACACTGGGGTACAAACGTACCCCAACGTTTGATAGCAATTTTCGCAGATAAATTTGCAAACAAATGAAATGTATAATACATCATTTTCTTCGTTTTTAAATTGCGAAAGCAGCTGTGTAAATCAAAGTACGGAATTTGTTGAATCAATGACACATAAAGTGGCTTGGACAAATAAGAAGTTAAAAAATCGCGGTTTTGACTTTTTTCACAGAAACTACTATAACTTTGTAAGTTTTCAACCGATTAGAAAAAAATCAAATGATTCTGAAAGTTGAAGAAAGTTGGTCTAGAAACGGTATAAAATAGAATTTCAAGATTTTTTGAAACAGTTATGAAAGCTGAGTTTTGGAAAATAGCACGAAATGTGGTGGAAATTGAAATGAAAAAAATATTTCTGATCAGTAATACATTGGTAACACGCAACGCTATTGTTACAGCTGTTTCTGTGCGCAAATAATACCATTGTTTTAGAAAACTACAAAATAGATATAAAAAAGTTAAAATCAGCGTAAATGAGAACGATTTTTTTCTACTTCAAAATTAAATTAAATTAAATGAAGAAATGATTAAAAACGATTACATAATACTAATTATTATTTACGTAGAAAACGGCAACCGTACACTGGCGTACAAATGTACCCCATGCCAACTTTGATTCCTGCTTCCACGAAGACCAAAAGCAAACTGGCTTTACCACATTTTCCTACTCTTACTATGAACTCTAAATTGAATTATGGTTAGGGTTCCAGGTCGGTAAATGCCGAATTCTCGTTTCCACACGGCTCCAAAGAAGGTGTGGGATACATTTGCACCCCAGTGCAACGTTCTAGGGTTAAAAAAGAATTTTCGTGCTTGAAAGATATTCTACCTTTTCCTTAACAAATCGAATCCTTTCCCCTATTTATGAATTAGATCCATAAGAAGCTAATGATCAATCGATCTAGCCGGGCATTCAACTTCAACGACTCATTCCCCAAAATTTTTAGACAATACAAGAATATTCGAGCGAGATAACTATAAACCCACTATGCCACCATGCCAGTTCTGCACACCTTTCAGGACCAAAATGTCACACTCAGAGTCGTGAATCGACAATAGAGCATCAACCATGCCAGCCGAAGGCCTGCAGCCCAATACCAACTCGCATCTCACGCCTATCGACCAACAATAGCCTTCCAGACCTGTAAATTACCTCTGAATTTTATGAATCACTACCAAACACCCAGATCATATAAAACAAAACTTATACTGGAACATTATTTTATAATCCTTTCCATGGTTAATCCTCCGGAAGTCGCGCAAATGGCTCGCTGAACGAGCACCCGCTGGTGCCCTAAGACGATTTCGCTAGATTTTCAAAGTAGCGTGCACTCAGTGCACTAGCGCGATTGCCGGAAGAATAATTATAAAATACACTGTATCGGAACCATCGTACATACATGGCCCAGCTATCTTATGCTATAATAACGCCAGTCTTACTTTATTTCTGTGACTGCCCCGATGCTATGTTGTCACTCTTACGCAAACCACTGTGCAACAATCCCATTTATGAGTGTGAGTAGGTGCGACCATCCTTGGTGGCAACTCCGTTCTCGATCTGGATGTTGGTCAAAATAAACTTTCTGATTATAAACGAATTAATAATAATATTTCCAATACTATTCTCAATATCTCACACTATTACGTTATGGATAACAGCGACAAGACTATAGTGCTGCCGAGGAATACGCGCAGCAGATGATTCATGACAGTCCTATCAACGCAATAGCAATTTGGTAGGCAAAGCGAGGAAAACTCAGAAATAGTGAGCAATTGAGTCACTTGCCCCGGACTTTGCTAACCACCAGATAGCTACATTTTGTTATCCATGATTTTCCAAACGCATATTAGTAATTTCAATAAGATCGAATACAATTTTATATATTTTTAGTTAGTTGTAAATTTGGTTACTTCCCACGAGATCCCGGAACCATACCAGATGGCCAATGCATCCACAGACTTATTCGATTTCCACCAGCAATTTGGAATTACCAACAAATAGTTTCGAAAATTATGTTATTGGTTCCTGTAACTTCGAACTCAATTTTATAAATGCTTAGTTACTTATGAATTTTCGCCACTCGCTCGGATTCCAAACCATTCCAAATCGCCAACGTGCCCAAAAGATCAATATTATGGTTACCACTAACTTAGGTTTATCAATCCCAAAACTTGGCAACTAATAGTAGTCACGTTTAGGTGATAATAAATTTTGCAACTCACCCACAGATTCCGGATCCATCCTGGATGACCAATGCATCCACAGAATCATTATTATCGGTATCCAATGATTGTGAGCCTAAAATGTTTGCTCTTCATATTAGTTTCATTTAGTTGGTAGTATACATTCCCCCCTCCCCCAAGGATTCTTCATGGAAAATTTTGCCAAAGTGTAATCTTGTAACCGTTATTTCGCCACCTTCCTCTGGGATTCCGCATGGCCAACAAACCAATAATATATGAGTAACCAATTCCCCCCGGCATTCATTAAACTTTTCCGTACGATCAATATGGCACAAATAATCAGAAGTCGGTTTCCAGTGACACGATTAGTCACGTTTAGTTGATAATAATTTCGCCACTTCCACTCGCAGAGTCCAGATCCATCGCGAATGTCCAATATGACCAAGAATCATTGCATGGCCGACTCATTTCATTTGTTTTTTAATAGTGATTATAAGTTCTTCAGGAAGGTACACACTAAGCCAGCCAAAAGTTGTTCAGTAATTTTTTTTGACGACTTGCACAGTAAAGTGAAAATTTTACTGAGGGTGTGAGCAAATTGTTTAAAAAATTGCAGCAAAGTTTTCATTTGTTAACGATTTTCAGTAATTTTGCGAATAATTTGCTGAAACCCGCAATATTTTTAACTGAATTTATCAGCACTTCTGTTCTTTTCGGTACATTAACATTATCCAGTTAATTACTGACTGATTGTTCGGCAAAATTGTACCAACATTACCGAACCTCGTCAAAAACTTACAAAACAGGTACAGTAAATCATCTGTCAAGTCGCCATTTTCAGAGAAAACTGCTGACTCACCAGTATTTTTTGACGTTTGGATAGAACGGATTGCGGAGAACTCGGTAACCGAATTGTTTTACTGAATTGATTACCGAACGGTTTGCTGTTCAAAACCCCAGCAAAATTTTACTGTACCCAGTAATTCAAATTAAGTGTGTAAACACTAATCAGCTGATGATTCAAAGACCAAAATAACTACCGAGGGGTTCTAAGCTATAAAGTAGCTCAGTTTTCTGTTTTTGAGCAACTTGCTAATTTTTTCCGGGCAGCAATGAAACTGCCACCTTAACGGACCACTTCAATGAAAACTGTGGTTATGTGACGTCTCCGCAAAACAAATTGTTTCTCCGTTAATATCGCTCCAAGTTCGTTGAAATCTTCTTACTACCTAAAATGAAGTTGAAACAATATTTAGGAATTTACCGAAAAGCGAAATATGCATTTATTACAAAAATTTCCTGTCCAGAAAATTGTTGGTCCTGTAAAAATCCAATCAACATGGCTCATTTCCGTAGCTCAATTTTCTAGTCAGGTTATCTCCGTAAATAAATAAAAGAGAATACTGGACTTACCTTGATCCCTTTGTGACATTCCAAAGAAACCTTTTCAATTCACTGCTTCCACAAAAAGTACTCAAAAATCGGAATTTCCTGTCCGAAAGATTTGGGTGAAGGGATGTTTATTTACATCCTTATCGGCAACACTATGGTATTTGCAATAGTTTGCATGCACAGCGTAAATGTGGATAATATATGGTCAAAAGAAAATGTTGAATATTGTAAAATGTGCTTATAAGCATATAATCACATATCTCAATAAAATAAGCATTGTATCTAGCTTATTTCATTTTGATCATCAATATTGATATGAATTTATCCCAATTTATAATGTAGAATGTTCTGAAAACATCGTTCCATAAATGACCATTCGTAACCGAACATTTGTTACATTGTGAAAACATTTAGCGTATGATGATATTCCATGGCCATCTAGCTTCAATTTGGCTCGTTTGTTGACTCAAATGACATGACTTCATTGACATCAATGCTTTTATCTAGCATGCTAATTGAAAAGTGTTTATATCAATTTTATAAAATATACACTGCGAAAAATATCGAAATGCTTGATATGTTGATCTTTCCCATTCTTCAAAAACGCAATACTGAGTAGTGAACATGAACACTAATGATAGAGTATATTGAAAATGTGGAGCTGTTTTCAAGATAAATTAGTGTCAGAAATACAACTGTTAGCAGTTGATTATTCGGACCATCCACATCCGTCTTACTATCCGGTCAATGACAGGCGGCTTTTAAATCTGTCTTCAACAGTCGAAACAAATGTCCAAATTCAGTTCAGCTAACAAAATGTATTGAACGCAACTTTCAATATCGATGAACACCTTTTTGAAAACATCTGCATTTTACCACGAATAGTTAATCTTTTTTCACTAAAGGTGTTCAGTTCAAGGTGAATCAGGAATCAGAATTTATTGGCTCAAATGCTCTGTTCCTTGCCGGAGATTTGTGCCTAACTGTGAAAGTTGTTAAATTACGTGTTCAAATTTATGTTACAGCTATTATTGCAACGTGATTTCCCCTATCACCAGTTCATAGGACAATATCAAGTGGATTTCATATAGTGTCTTTTATGAATTTGGATGTTTAGTGGGTTCTAGTTCTCAAAATGTTCAACCAATTTCAACCAAACTTTCTGCAAATCATCGTGCATTTATTCATGTTGCAAAAACTCTATTTATTATGGTCAGCTCAGACATAGAATCGATGGTAAAGCTAGAACATATTTTTCGGGAAAACCTGTGTAAGCATTCGTTACATGTCAACATTGCCTTATATGCAAGATCCGTCTGCCGATTGCCGGAAGTCTGCTAGCCGATCGTAGCACTGGTAAGTTGATTTTACTGATGCCATTTAAAAATGACAGATATATTCCTTACACACATTGAAAGCTTCATGTTCAGTTATCAGTACCTCCGGTATCTGGTTTCGGATTTACACTGAAATTTTGTAGAATCATGTTTTTCCAACGTCTCTCAGGCATTTGGTAATATTGCAACATGATCATAGTCAATCGTATATACAAACGCTTTGAATTCATTTCGAACCATATTGATCAGTTTTTTATTTAGATTCTCCAAGAAGCATTGTAATTACTTTACACACAACCACTAACTAAATATCAATGGGCTTCCACTGAACATTATCTAAGAAAGCATCGATTTTGTAATATAAATTTTTATTTTTATAACAGGGTTGAAAACCAAACTTAGTGGATGAGTTCCATCGTAGCAACCTTCGATGATGAAAGTAAAAATGTTCACTGCCATCATGGTTGTTTTGAAAAAAAATTATATGTTTGAGATTGAAAATATGAACCCACAAACGTACATCTACATCAACTATAATTTGTAATAAGTGCGTACGGTATTCAAATTCTGATGGAAAGTCTTCGATGACTCCGAGTAAACTAGGTAGCAACATGTGTGTCGAATGTTTTAAATCGGTAACTTTCCAGCTTTCTGATGCCGTAACATACGATTTTCCTGGAAATTGGAGACTGAAACTGAAGAGTTCAAAATAGATCCGAAAATTGTTATAAAACCTGGAGAGCGGAAGTACAGGAACAACAACCACGTGACAACTGAGCGTATTACTTAGCCGCAAGTTGGAATATCGGGAGACCCGAGACTACCAGCATTTTACTGGTAGTTATGAAGGCACCAGGAAGTTGTCAGTTAGATTTTTCCATTTTATTTTAACCATATTGTTTTCAGGATGGCTGCGTCTATATTAGTAATTCTTATTAGTATTAATATTATATAAATATATATATATATATATATATATATATATATATATATATATATATATATATATATATATATATATATATATATATATATATATATATATATATATATATATATATATATATATATATATATATATATATATATATATATATATATATATATATATATATATATTCGCTTCGCCTTTTGTTATCTCCGTCGTCTATGAAAACTGTTTCGGTTTCGAGCGTTTTCATGAAGTGGCTGATCGGCCTATTATGAAAATAAAAATGCTTGTAAGGACGACCAATTTGTATCGCAATACCGACAAAAATGTTCCCCAATTCGGAAATAAAGTGCCATGAATTCTGAAATAATCGTGTTTCTACGTTCGGAAACAAGAAACGGAAATTCATGTGTTTTATAAACGTGTTCATTTTCCCATAACGCCTGCTTTATTTTTGGAGACATTTGATTTTTTATGAGCATCACGGGTTCCGCTTAGTCATTGATAAATCGTTTTTACTGTCTGTGAGCTAGTTGATGAACATTTTTTATAAACCATGTGTTGATTAGTGAATTTATTCACAAATTTAAGAACATTGTTCATGGTTTGACGTGAACTGATTAATGATTTATTACATCTTGGTCATGATCAGGTTTTGTGGTTGTGGAGGAGGTTATAAAACTACTGCTTTAGTTTCACGAATTAATATTCATGGATCCCTTCAAGCTTCGTAAACTGATTCCTGATTCCGAGTATGTTAGTCACGATAATCCCTTCGTAAAATAATTCACAAAATCAAAATACGTTTCCAATTTCATGATATAGTTCATGAAATGTGCAATTTTGTGCATGATATGATTCATGCTTGTGAAATTTAGAAGATATCTCTAATCATTTGCACTTTCATGCAACTCTGCACCAGGTCTGGAAATTGGCACGTGGACAATTTCACAAAATTTTGGAATATTATAATTATAAGTATATAATAATTATAAATTGTACATATAATATACAACGAACGCAAAACGAATATTAAATTTGTGACTAAGCTCCTCAAATTATAAACGTGAGTGACATTATTATGCCCGAAAAATCAGATAAAAACCTCATCAACTAATATAACGAAAATGTACATAGTAATTGCGAAAATCGTGACTAACCTCTTGACATCATGAACATCGTTCAATATTCAGCTCTTTTGGTCAAAACAGTGTTTCTTTAAATTATGAACTAGATTTGTATGATAAAACTAAACATATTTGGCACACAACCGCAGTGATCTTACTAAACATTTGAGTGGCCATATGATATTTGGCGTGAAATAGTTTCAGGGCCGGTGTTGGGCTAAAAGCGTGGTGGGACTAGAAAAATACCGCATTTCTGCAATACTCATACTAGCATAACAATCTGATAAAATTACCTGCGGTGCGTTTGTAGCACCTGATTTCAAATTTTAGATTTGTTGTAAAAATTCCAAGTGGGTAATTACTCTCTCAGATATATTCGAGTGGGTAGTACTACTTATACTACCTAGGTCATCCGCCATCTCTGCCTAGTTTTGTGAAAAAATTCTATGCAGTAGTAAAATACAGAATTAGAATCATGCGTCACCGTAGTTATCAAATAGAGATTACCTCAAAACGCCATTTATCTATGCATTCACTGGTTGAACAATCTGTTTCGCTGCGGTATATCTGATTTCTTTGTATCCACAAAAATTATTGTCAAACAGGCGAGGTTTCGACCAGTGTTTGCAATGCCACTTTAGCAACATTCTCTCTAGAGGTTGTAATCTCTTTTTTGCAAACCATTCCAGTAAAGTTCAGCTGGAAAATACGCCGGCATTATGGCTGGTTCTGGTAAGTATTCCGACACCAGTAACAAAACGAATACTAATTAGAATCGATTGTGTCCCTGGAGATTGAAAACTAACCGGTCACCAACCAGAATTCCGGCTCATTTTCCGGCTGGACTTACTAGGGTGTTCAGTATACATAATATACTGAAACTTTATTTAGTCATCGATAGCATCTTGCCTCTTCACCTGTGAATTGCTCTTCCCGTCATTGAATGCTTCCTAAAAGCACATGCTAAAAATGCATAAAAATTACAGCAGAATAAAAGAGACGGAAACAGGAAATATGCTAACTCTGCATATCTTTTTTCTCAGTGTACACAAATTTGTAAAAAGTAACTTTTTCAAATAAACCGCTAGATTTTTGCTTGGTCTGTCTTGTCAGAACCATCAAAGTAATCAACAGTGTTCCTAAAATATTTTCCGTGACCAAGCATTTTTTTCCATTGAAGTGGTCCCTTAATGCCCATTTTTAGTTCTTTATATCTCATGTTATCTCATGTTCAATCGTGATCGTAGTTCATGAGTGTTACGTACAAAAAGCCCTATTTTTGGCGTAAAGTTACCCCCTATGACAGTTCATTTGTTTTATAGATTTTGTGTGTTTTCTGTATTTGATTTTTTTAAATTTTAGATTTCTTTGTTGAACCAGATGGGATATTTTGAGTTATAGTGACACCTTCTTCTTCTCTATGGTTTATCGTCGTGAATAACTCCAAATAAAATTAATTTTACATAGATGCATTTTGACTTCGTCTCATCAGAATCCGAAACTAACTTTTTGCCGGAATAGATTAGCGCCGGCTTGACGCAAATCCCTAAAACTAAAACACACTTTTAGCGGTAAGCTTGAATCTAGTTAGCACCGCCATACGGTACTATCTTTGATTTTAGGCCTGAGTTTAGTCCGATCTAAGACGTTAGTACCTGTCATTGCAGAAATGGCTGGATCAGGAATCAGTAGCGTCTGGCTCAAATTGGCACGTTCCCCATATTGATCGGAGATTTGTGCCTTGCCAAGAATCGTCTTTTCATCATTTTCCTGATGGGAAGGATTGGGGAAGTGGTAAGGTTAGGGGTAAGGAAAACAACGACACAGAACAATTAAAACAGAGCATTCTGCACCCCCGGAGTGATGCTGAACGATCTGCAGGTGTTACAACAGCAGGAATAAAACTTCCAACCCCCGGAGGGATTTAGAACCTCTACCCAAACAGTGAGCGGATATATCAACACCCCCGAGGGGATATTGAGATAACAGAACTACAACACCCCCGAAGAGATATTGTCATTCAAATACGGCTAAAAAAACTATAGCCCTTTACCACACTGGGTTAGGAACAAAAGCATATCCTTAAATTTCAGCTCTCTGTACATAGGTTCATCTATGTATGGAGAACCAAAAAACCGGATGCGCAATTGCATTAATACAGGGCAATTGCATATCAAATGATATGATGTTCCGTAATCGGATTCACAAAAATCACATGAATAATACTCAGCGCGCTGAATAGTAGCCATGTGATAATTGAGTTTGCAATGTCCAGTCAGTGCCCTGACCAGAATACTGCAGTTGTGCTTGGAAAAATGCAACAAATTTCTTGACATTTTCGGACTCACATCCGGCAGAAAAGCCTTTGTTTGAACGCAAGTTTGCAAGCTACGCCAATGTTTGGCATGTTCGAATGCAGCCCAAGAGCGAATCTTGTGCTTTATCTAACTTATTGACGGTGGTAGAACTGGTTCTGGACCAACGAAATCAGTCGCAGCGCTAGCTCTAGCCAATTCGTCCGCCCATTCATTTCCAGTAAAAACCGGAATGACCGGGTACCCATAGAAGGTAGATAGCATTTGAAATGCTAAGTTCTTCGATTTGAGTTCGACATGCGATTACTAATTTCGATCTCGAATCTGCCGAACTAAGTGCTTTCAGGGCAGCCTGACTGTCAGAGCAAAAATAGATTCTTTTACCGCAAATTCCCTGTTGAAGTGCGGATTGTACGCCACACAGAATCGCAAAGATTTCTGCTTGGAATACGGTACAGTATCTACCACGCGAATAAGATTGGTTTAATCTCATCCCATGACAATAGACACCAGCACCGGCTCGGCTCCCCAACAAAGAACCGTCCGTATAACAAACTACGTATTATTCAAGTTGTCGCTCCATCCAGCCAGACCGCCATTCCTCACGAAGAGGAATTCTCACATTGAAAGTTTTAAAAGGAAAACTACATGTGAGTGTAAGGTCACTGGGAGCAAGTGTATATTCATCCCAAGTAACTATTTGGGGCCACAGTCTTGTGTGGCTAGTTACACCACCTTGAGGACATCCGCAGACACTCAGTTTCCTCATCTCTACTTGTCTTAACGATGAGCACAGATGTCGGTTACTAAGCGTTGCGTGTATCCAGTTCGTGATATATGAAGGTACTCCATGATCTCGTGCTGTTTCCAAAATGGATTCGAAAGACACGTTGTCAAAAGCGTGTGGACCACAGCCAGTTACTGGGGAGTTCGCCCGGCTCTTCCCAGGCTCCGTTCGCCATTGAGAATATTTTAAACCCCCTCAACAATTTTACCCATAGCACGGGTCGCATGACACTATGGAATTGGGGTTCCCTGTTTGGTGTTACCACCGGAACAGGTAGTCCGTAGTGTAATTCTTAGCCGGTTGAAACAACCACTACCGACACTACACGGCTTATCTAGGCTGTTCGGAGAAAGAAGCTGACATTTATGGACAGCTCCAGTATTTTCTGTATTTGATTTTTTTAAATTTTAGATTTCTTTGTTGAACCAGATGGGATATTTTGAGTTATAGTGACACCTTCTTCTTCTCTATGGTTTATCGTCGTGAATAACTCCAAATAAAATTAATTTTACATGGATGCATTTTGACTTCGTCTCATCAGAATCCGAAACTAACTTTTTGCCGGAATAGATTAGCGCCGGCTTGACGCAAATCCCTAAAACTAAAACACACTTTTAGCGGTAAGCTTGAATCTAGTTAGCACCGCCATACGGTACTATCTTTGATTTTAGGCCTGAGTTTAGTCCGATCTAAGACGTTAGTATCTGTCATTGCAGAAATGGCTGAATCATGAAGCCAAATGAAAACAGTGTAAAAGGGTGGCCTCCTGCTCCTCTTGCATACATCTAAGTAATTTGAATCAACTTTTCGACCTTTATGTGCAATATTATGGCCCATGTTGCACACAAACCATATGAGGGCAAGTAAGCAAGTTTTATCCCGTACGAAAAACAGGTTTAGTCGAGTTTTAAATGTCATTTTTGGTATTCCACAGAGAACAGACGTCCTTCTTCAGCATTCAACTTGTGTAAAATTTCTAACGGTTTCGAAGGTAGTTGGGATATCCAATCCAGGTGCGCTACTGTCGTTATGTTTTTTGTGGCTGAGTTCGACAGAATTGACAGCGGTTATTCCTCTGCCCAGTCAAACAAGTCCGGAACCGGTTCGGACTTCCAGCATGAATTCCAGCTCAAATGCATCAACCGATAGAGTTGGAATCGGTTGTTTTCTTTGAGCAAGATTCCATACTGAATCCATCCAGGATTTCGAACCGGTTCCGGAAAGGATTTGACGGATATTTGGGATAGGTTGGTGTGGCGGCGCTAGTGTTTATCGTATATTAATTCAAATGTTTACACACGTTTTTAAAATATTTTTGTTCGATCATGGATGTCTGTTCTCTATGGGTATTCTTTATTGTCCTATCTATAAGCTGCTACACGATCATTTCAAAACGCCACGTCGCAGAGTTATAGTGCGCATTAGCAGAAGTCGAACAATTTTGAAACTAACCGTAGAACGAAATTTTATAATTGGATGCAGAGTTGCATTAAAAAACCGATTTAATCCACCTAGCAGTGAGATGAGACTTTTCTTACACAAATCACTATTGGATCATTCATTTGCTTGCCGAACTCATGCGAAGTAGGCACCCAATTAGAGGTGGAATGAAAACAGTTTCTAGTCTTACACCAATCAAACCTCGAAGAAACTCAATGAATTATAAAAAATCATTACAACGAACGAAATAAAAAATAAAATAAAAAGGTGTTCAAATTCATAAAAAGAATAGGATGGTTAATGTAAATTATGAAATACACGAATCAAATTAGATTAGCTCATCAAATATAAATAAATCAAATCAATCAAATGAATCACATGAATCAAATGAATCAAATCAATCAACGGAATCAAAGGAATTAAATGAATCAAATGAATCAAATGAATCAAATGAATCAAATGAATCAAATGAATCAAATGAATCAAATGAATTAAATGAATCAAATGAAGCAAATGAATCAAATGAAAGAAAAGAATCAATTTAATGAATGCAGAAAATGCAATGAATCAAATGAATGGAATGAACAAAATAAATAAAATAAATAATAAATGAAATGAATAAATAATCAAATAAACAAAATGAACTGAATTAATAAAATGAATAAAAAGAAGAAAATTGGCAGAATAAAATGAAAAATTAAACGATGTTAAAAGGTTAAATTTATAGAAAAATAATATAGATAATAAATTTTCTGAATGAAATGAATAAATCTGAAAAATAGAGTATTAAAATGAAAAAAACTGCATAAAATATATGACTGGAAAAAATGAATAGAATGCATAGAATGAAAACAGCGAATAAAATAAGTTAAATGAATGATATGAGTAAAATGCACGAAAAGAATAAACTACTCAAAGTGTATCCAAAGAATGAAACGAATAAAAGAGATAAATAGGCAGTTTAACAAATTGAATAAAAAGATGCTGAATGAAATAATTAATTAAAATGCAATTATCATATATTTAAAGTCAAAAAATGATTTTTGAATAAAAAAAATTAATAAACCGGATTGTACGGATTTGAGAACCATTGCATCAGAAAGTTATGAAATGTTTTTGAAAACCCAATCATCTGATAAATTGCTAATAAATATACAATGGACTTTCCGGGGATTCCATCCTTTTTTTGTTTTAGTCTTTTCGTTTTCATGCTACTTTACTTGACGGCGTCGTGTAAAGATTATCTGGTGCTTCTGCTTTATTGATGGATTGTAATTAGTTATCAGGAACCTAGCACGTTCAATTTGCGTTGGAATTCAAAGTTTAGTTTTTGGTCACATATTCTTGAAAAATTTTTTTGGGCAGAATAGAATATGCTGATCCAGTATTTTAACACGCAATTGAGTATAGTAAGGTGAGACAAGGTCACATGTGCTTTCAATCCCCTTGAACAGAGAGCGAAAGAGGGAGAATGCAATTCGTGAATGAGATAAGTAGATATTTCAAGGTTTTCATTTGCTTTGAAATAAATAGTGTGAAGTGTCTAGGGTATGTCAATAGTATAAAAAGCGTGAATTCAGTTGATTTATAATGCAGTCTCTCTCTAGTCATCCTTATAACTTGCATATTGTTTCGTTCGGAATTCTCGTTCAGGATATATGGATAAATAAGTCCTATACAGACCAATACTGTGAAAGAGAATTTGTTCAAACTATCAGGATGGCAAAAATGTAGTCTGATCAACTATTTATCCAATGCATAAATTCTGATTGTAATCCTCGCTAATTTACTTGTACAATATGGAAAACTAAAACGAAACATGTGCTGAATTATCCAATGCCTCTCTAATAATTGTGACTGCTATTGAAACATCAATTGAAGTGTACTCAGTATAGAGCAGATATGGACGAAGATAAGGTGGAAAACACATTGTATTTGCATCCTCCATCGAGAGTGGGGACTTTGGGAGACTTCTTTTCCCGAATCTAATTCGTGGATATTTTTGGTGATTGATCCGTTATTTTTCATGATAGTTCATACCAATACAACGAATGTGCATTTCCAATAATATCAACACATAAAAGGTGTTCTTAGTTTTCACATGACATATTTGAGCATATGTTTCATTCAAAATTCAATAGAGATGCGAAGAGTTTAAATATCGCACGTGGAATGTCTCTTTTGAAAATTGTCATCGTCAAATATTTATATTACCCAGTTAGGCCAAACTTTTTTTTTCTGAGATAGTCATGAATTCCCTTAGTTATAGTGTATATACAAGCTTTGAATAGAACTGAATTAAATTTGAGTTTATGTAGTTTTCGATAGTCACCTGTCTACCCATAGTGCAACGTTTCGCAGGGATACATCTTTCATCTTGAGGATGTGAACATTTGAAAATAGCTATAGTTTTCCCATAATGCAAATATTTTGCAAATTTTGTCAGGACTACAAATATTGTAGTTGCCATGTAGAATGTATTATTAAACTTGTTTCTGCGAGTGGCTCTCTCCTACACCAAAATGCAAAAAAAACTATTTATAGCGTAACAGCAGACAAAAAATAGTTTTGTTTTCTCCAACCTTCACAATAGACCTTTCTCGTCAAAAAAATTTATATGATAGGATGCTTCCTTTTTTATCCCCAATTCGTTACTGCTGATTGCCGCGATGATTTGGTACCTCTAACTATTGAAAAAATCAAAAATAGTGCAAGCTGCTCATTTAACCCCATATTCTGAATACCTATCTTGCCTTGTTTCCCCGTATTTTGACACCATTTGGATGAATTTCCTGTGGGGAATACTAAAAGGATGCCAGATCTGCAGATTTTGCATTTTCACTGCAGATGTTTTGCAGATTACAAATATTTAGCAGAACAAAGCCTATGCCAGCCAATTTATACACAAACCTTCAACATTTTTGATCATTTAAAATATATACATACTACATTTCTATGTCAAATTTATTGAAGATTTTTGTAGCAATCTGCAGACTTTTATATTTTCACTGCAGGCTATTGTTTAAATAGACCTGGCATCACTGATGCTGAAATGATTCATTCATATACCTGTCAAAAACATAGAGCATTGCATGAAAATGTATAACCTCACTTTTCTGACAGTTCAGTGTGCTTGTTTACCTAAGACTTGTTTACATGGACTTTTAAAATTTACATTACTTGAATACTTTCGATGCTTTTTGAAAGACTATCAACTCAAGAGGGATGAGGATTGGAACAATGGGAACCTGGTGCCACATTATGTAACCAATTCGAATCGACCTTTTCACACAAGCTTGAATACAATAAACCTTTCGTTTCGAGATGCGTAATGTCACCCCTGGTTCATACATTGACCAATCGGCGCTGGATGCAAAACCCGGTGGCATATGCTGAATCGTAAGATCAAGCATTGGGCTATAAAACAATTGCTTTCTGGATGATGGATAAGGATTTGTACACATTTGTTTGTTTGCTCGTGGGTTAAGTCCTAACAAGATGATCCGATTTATTACTCATTTTTAGGTGGTGAAGTTTACCTGAACTTTATAGGTAACGAATTCGGTCGATGATAAGTTGTTGAAATGATCGTTCAATGCCCATACCGAAAAACGTTTCCATTGGTCAGAATGCCTACCAGCGTATGATAGCTGCAAACATGAGGACAACAAGGTTATCGCTTTCGAATGGAACAATTATTTATTATTCGTGTTCAAGTTCCATTACAGCAAAAGTTTCGTCGATTGACGATTATCGCATTGTCATTGATTTAGCCGGCAAATGCAAAACAGTGCTCGGCACTGACGATAAGGAGTAAGAAGGATTTGATAGGAGTGATAAGAATGCAGAGCATTATACATTCTGGAAGAATATCAGGGCGGAGAAATTATATGTAAATTTATATTATATCCCGAGTTGCCATTATTTTTGCACCGCAATAAAGCTTTCTGCAACTGCTGTCTTGTTCAAATTGGCAGGAAATAACTAGGAAGCGATTGATAAATTGCATAGTCAATTTATTTACTTTTTCGGAAGGATAAGTAATTAGTATGTTGTGAATATATATGTGTCACCGGTGCCGTGTGTTATGGTGGTAACGGACGGAACCGTTGGTCAGCAAACCGTCCTTGTCGTACCGGTCATAGATGCGACGTTTTTTCTCATCTGATAGCACTTGACATGTTTCGGAGATCTGTCTTAACGCTCTCTACTTAGCGCAGGATACGCGAAACCGCTGCTAGCTTTCGAAAGAAAATTCCTAGCTGCTGCTACTCTATCAGTCTTTCTCTCGACTGAGGACTACAATTTCGGTCGACTAAATTGTGCTATGAAAATTGTATTTCCTGGAATTTCACCTAACGAGATCAATTCATTGTGAGGAATTTCGCTGCGTTCCAGTATTGCTTGCCTCTGTAGGTGATGATGTGTGTGTATTCACTTCGGCAGCCAGGTCTTATGTTTTGGGTAATTTTGCTATCTTATTCTGCTGAATAAATCATCTGGCTAAAGCCTCTACGTTATACTATGGTCACTTTAAAAACGCAATGCTATTTAATCTTGTAGCTGTTGGCAAGTCAGTCCTGGCACTGTTCTCGACTAATCCTGGCACTATACCGCTGACGTCGCACTTATTACGGTGATCAAACTTGGCGAGAGCGGCAGTGGTTTCGTCGGAATTGTTCACTCGACAATTCGGTCGATGATAAGTTGTTGAAATGATCGTTCAATGCCCATACCGAAAAACGTTTCCATTGGTCAGAATGCCTACCAGCGTATGATAGCTGCAAACATGAGGACAACAAGGTTATCGCTTTCGAATGGAACAATTATTTATTATTCGTGTTCAAGTTCCATTACAGCAAAAGTTTCGTCGATTGACGATTATCGCATTGTCATTGATTTAGCCGGCAAATGCAAAACAGTGCTCGGCACTGACGATAAGGAGTAAGAAGGATTTGATAGGAGTGATAAGAATGCAGAGCATTATACATTCTGGAAGAATATCAGGGCGGAGAAATTATATGTAAATTTATATTATATCCCGAGTTGCCATTATTTTTGCACCGCAATAAAGCTTTCTGCAACTGCTGTCTTGTTCAAATTGGCAGGAAATAACTAGGAAGCGATTGATAAATTGCATAGTCAATTTATTTACTTTTTCGGAAGGATAAGTAATTAGTATGTTGTGAATATATATGTGTCACCGGTGCCGTGTGTTATGGTGGTAACGGACGGAACCGTTGGTCAGCAAACCGTCCTTGTCGTACCGGTCATAGATGCGACGTTTTTTCTCATCTGATAGCACTTGACATGTTTCGGAGATCTGTCTTAACGCTCTCTACTTAGCGCAGGATACGCGAAACCGCTGCTAGCTTTCGAAAGAAAATTCCTAGCTGCTGCTACTCTATCAGTCTTTCTCTCGACTGAGGACTACAATTTCGGTCGACTAAATTGTGCTATGAAAATTGTATTTCCTGGAATTTCACCTAACGAGATCAATTCATTGTGAGGAATTTCGCTGCGTTCCAGTATTGCTTGCCTCTGTAGGTGATGATGTGTGTGTATTCACTTCGGCAGCCAGGTCTTATGTTTTGGGTAATTTTGCTATCTTATTCTGCTGAATAAATCATCTGGCTAAAGCCTCTACGTTATACTATGGTCACTTTAAAAACGCAATGCTATTTAATCTTGTAGCTGTTGGCAAGTCAGTCCTGGCACTGTTCTCGACTAATCCTGGCACTATACCGCTGACGTCGCACTTATTACGGTGATCAAACTTGGCGAGAGCGGCAGTGGTTTCGTCGGAATTGTTCACTCGACAAGCAGGAAGTGCAAGGACTCTGCTACTTATGCCTGAGCCCCTCGTTGAAACCTTCGTCCTGTCGGAGTGTTAGCTTCGTCCGATACCGGAGCGTATTGCTGAACCGAAGCAGTCTGCTACTGGCGCTGCTTCCTTCGAATCGGAGTCGCTGAATATTCCCGTTAGCCGAATGTCCAACGTGGCCGAAGGCAAACCGATTGCAGTAACACCACCAACCGTAACTGAAATTTTGGCCTTTAATCCAAGTGCCTGCCATTGACATAGCGACAGACGAGTGCGCCGCAGGTTGGACCATCGGTTGACTCGATGCCGGACAGGGCGAAACAGCTGCAACAGGAGCGGACCTAGTATGGGGTGTAAAGGTCATCAATTGCCATAGATCACCAAAATGCTATGCGACTAACATTGTGAACAAAACAAACCAAACGAAATTGATCGCAACAACGATAAAATAATCTAAATTCTACCCAAACATTTGAAAATGAGTAAAAGGCAAAAGAAGTTTTGGTCGAATTCATTATAATTCTATTTAAAAATTGAATACAGTTTTATTTAGTTTGATTGCGCATATTGTTTACATCAGACACACCCCTTAATTCATTGAGTACGTATTTCACTGCCTTTATAATCCTTTTGGAATCAGTTACAATAATCCTTTATAATCATTTTATAATAAGTGTATTGCTAGTTAGGACTTTTATATCAGCCGGGCTCTTTTATAATTTGTTATAAAATCATTACCAAAATTCTTCATAATCCATTGTTGCGTTATGTTTATGTACATGGCCAGATAGATAGTTTTTAACTGGGACGGAACGTGTGGATACGAAAAAACCTAATGTCAATTGTAGCCAAGGGGAGCTGTCAAATGCAGCCAAAGGGAACCGTCAAATGCAGTCAGGGGGGACTATCAAATGTAGCCAGTCCATTTAAAATATGTGAGGAAGAAAGAGTGGCTATGCAAGACAAGAGATAAAATGAACAGAAAAAAGAAAAAGAAAACATCTATCCACAGGTTCTGTCCCAGGATTTTAATAGAGAACATCAAAATTCGATTTGTTTGCATTTGGCAGTAGGCCTTTTTCAAATGTTTTTTTCAAACCAAGTTTCTCATACTATGATCGAATCAACAAAAATTCCAAGATCATGTAAACAATCTCTTTGAACTGTCAAAAAAGTGAGGTTAAACATTACCATGCAACGTTCTCCACCGAGAGGTTCACTTTTTTTCCATACGTTTATTTGACACGGCATTTGCAAAAGCTTTTTACGCCAGTTTCTTTTTTTTACATAGCACGTTACAAAAATCCTTAAGACTAATTTTAACTATATTAGTAATTTGTCTAAAACTAACACTGAAATCACTTTATTGTTTGCTTTTTTCCTTACATTATTATATTTCATAATGATCTAGTATTTTTTGTATTTATTTACTTTTTTCTGTTATTGTCTAAATTTAAAAACTGAATATTCTAGGACACTTTAATTGGTGAATGATTAGCCTTGGATGAGAGTATGAGGAGATGAATTTAATTAAATTTTGACAGACGCTGTTGTTAGAAAATGATAGATAAGTTCCATGTATAGAGGATCGCGATACGCCAGGATGTCTCTAACAGGAACATGGATTGGTCTTCCTCGGACTTGTAAAGAATCTACTAATTGTGATCTGGCTTCACGATATTCAGTGCAGGATCAAACAACATGCTCAATGTCATGGTAGCCCTCTCCACAAGCACAATGATTACCCTCAGCGAGCCCAATACGACGGAGATGCGCATCTAAAGTATAATGATTGGACATGAGTCTTGACATCACACGGATGAAGTCCCGACTTACATCCAATCCTTTAAGCAATTGTGCTGAGACTATCAGTGAGGATAAAGTAATGGTTCGGGGGTAAAGTATTAATTATTTGCAAACTATAGTGAACTGCTGCTAGTTCCGCTATATAAACAGAGGCAGGTTCTGCAAGTTTGAGAGAAATTGAAAAATTATTGTTGAAAATACCGAAACCAGTGGCCTCACTGATTCGTGACCCATCAGTGTAAAACATTTTAAGGCAGTCTATGTGTTGATATTTACTTGTGAATATTTTAGGGATCTCCCGCGAGCGTAGATGATCCGGAATTCCACGAATCTCTGCTTGCATTGACGTGTCGAAAAATAAAGTGGATTCAGGAGTATCTAGTATATTGACGTATGTGGGAACATACCTAGCAGGCGTTATTTCTTGTGACATGTGATTGAAATTGTAACCCGCCAGGGTAACAATTTTGCACTGGGTGGAAATATATCCTTTTTGCGTATACACTCCGTAGAGTGTATTGTTTACGTAAAATTATGCTCACCGCTGTTCGGTACCGTTCACATTTAGTTGTAAATTTTTGTTCATTTTCGCGTTTGTGAACGGTTTTATTCGTACAGATAGGTTAGATTATTTTTGTTTTACGTTTGTGAATTAGTAACATAGGGTTTAGATAGGTCTCCGCTCTCCTCTCGCTGTAAAAGTGATTGCTAACTATGCTGTACCATGACAGCTATGCGGCGGTGTGTTTTTTTGGTGGTTGTTTGGTGGAGTGAAAAAGGCGGCCATCGAGATAGACAGAAAGTGACGAACCACGGCGTAGAACAGACGTCCGTAAATAGTGTTTTTCCGGGACAGTTTCCCGCCACTGGACTGAGAGTTAAGTGCGCGCGTGCGACGGCAAGTAATCCCGTCGAAAAGTGTCGGTCGTGATTCGGTTACCATAGTGTTCTGTGGTGTTGGGTCGCCGGATATCAGAAGCTAAACGCAAAGGAGCCACTCGCTTCTCCGGCTAATTACCAAGGACCCAGTAACACCACGCCGCCCTCACTGTGGAGGATCAGCCGAACGAGCATAGCTCTCCTCCACAGTTAATCGCAAAGGAGGGCGAATCAGGTAGGACAACGGATCCACCTCAGGTAGTTTACTGCGGTATCTACCTGGGCCATTCACGGGGAGTGAGTGGGCCCGGCGATCAGTCGCCCTGTCGCTAGGGAGGTTCCATCAAAAGAGGCCTAGGCCTAGGCCGCCCTGAAAAAAAGGCTTCGCCGGGCAAACAAGAACCCGAGTAGTGGGCAAACGCTACTTACATTTGGCGCACAGCGCAAAACACACTGAAAAAAATATTTTCCTATTTTGGAAAATATTTTTTTCTTCCGGAGTGTGGGGTGCTGGGGACACCGAGCACGGGAGGACGATGCTTTTCCACCAAATACTCCAGACACATTATAGGTTTCTGCGGTGGTTCGACTTGTTTCTGATTTTGACTGTTTCCCTCGAGATTCTTGCCGTCCTGATTCCCTTGCTGTTTCTTTTTCTGGTTGTCAGGAGGCTTGTTTGAATCAAGACCTGCCGGTTTGGCATTCTTGCTCCAAAACGTTTTGGATTTTACGTTGCCGTTATTCTGTCCACCTCCCTTCTGGTTTTGATTATTTTGTTTTTGTTTGTTTTGTGGTGGATTATCAGAATAAGCAGCAACTTCCCGAGAAGAACCGAAAACTTTCTGATAAATCGGCGTCTTGGAGGCGTCGATCGATTTACCAAGACTCATCAATTCTGAAAGCGTGTTCACTGGCCTGAGAATCAGCATTTGTTAATAATCGGCTTTCAGGTTCCGCTTGAGCACGTCGAGTTTTTCGCTCGGTGCCATTGGAACCGTCATAGCACAAAATATTTTTTCCATTTCCAGGAAGTATTCCTGGAAAGATTCGTTACGCATCTGCCGGCGCTGGAGAGCCTTCATTTTGAGCGTAGCATCAAGTTCAGGATGAACAAAATTTACCTAGAGCTCGCAAACAAGATGGTTCCAGTTAAACAACCGGTTTTGCGCACGCATAGCCTGATACCAGGTCAAAGCATTGCCAGTGAACAAATGCATCGCGAAATTGAAAAGTTCGTCTTCGCACATTTGCTCACACGCAGCGTAACTCGCTACGGTGTCCAAGAATTTATTTAGTCCCGTTCCTTCATCAGTTCCAGCATACTTCCGAATTTTCCAATCAGCGACGCGTTGCGGGTTACGCGAGTAATTCCTTGGGGCTGCCATCGATCCGTTTCCCGCGTTGGTAGATATTGAAAAGTTCGGATAGGATGGTCCCGTCCGCTGTTCGGTCCATTCAGGAACGTGAGGCTGGTTCTGAGTTTGGTACGGGGCTGTGAATCCGGTATTCTGTTTCGGTTTCTCGATTGGAAGTGATGGACATATATTTTGTTGATCCGAGAATCCTCGCTTCAACACAAATTGATCGGGACTGGGCGCCAGTGTTGGGCGAGGAATCTCTGGTTCATCAAATGAATCGGGTACGTCCATCAAACGCAAATCTTCCAGATCGGTCTGCAGATCCATCTCGGGAGCACTTTCCTTCTGATGTACTAGTGCCCGAAGTTCACTGACGGATTCACGAAGTGAGACAACTTCTTGAACCGTCTTTCTTAAAACTGACGAAATGGTTGTCAGTGAAGCAATCCCACCCATTAGCGTTTCAGTAGCTTTTGAAAAAGCATCAGACCCCTGAGACGCTAGGGCTCTATTATCGTCGGATTGCTGTCGCAATTGTCGAATCTCGTCCCTCATCTCGCACAAGACACGCAACAGGTCGTCCCCTACGAGCTGTTTAGAAAGAGATCCTTGGTTATCGGAAGGATTGGATCCCTGTGTAATTGCAGGTACGTCTGTACTCAGCAAATCTCCCAAAATTTCTCCATCCTCCCCTTCTTGATTGTCGGGAGGAAGTGCTGCCTGTTCGTCACTGAAATGACTGGCATAAACTGCTAGAACTTCCTCCAGCAACCCCGAAATTTCCTGGTTGACCTCCCCTGCCGCATAATTTCGGATAACCTGGAGCCTAGACCCCAAATGAAGCAACCGTGTTCGGTAAATCTCCTTGTTTGGGCACCGGTACTGAAGATCTTCCTTGATTGTTAGTAATTTACCAAGGCAGATCTCCTTTTCTTCACCCACATCACCCCGGAAATTGCGTACAAATTCCCTCCGAGACGACCGCTCATGCGACAAAATTCCCCGAAGACGCCGCTGCCGCTGGACACCCGAAAGATCCGAATCAGGAGAGATAAAAATGCTTCGAGATAGCAACTCAAAATCCAGCTCATCGAAATGTAAATGATCGACGCGCATGAACACACACGCTTGGTTGAATTTCTCCAACGCCATCATAACTTGCGCTATATTGGAAGAAATCACCAAGACACAAAGCATGTAAGTACTGACACAGTATTAATTTCAATTTTTCGCCCACTAACGATTCCCTTAAAATTTCAGGAAATCAAGCTGCTCCAAAAATGTCTCAAATCGGATTGAGAATTCAAGGCAATTGGCCACCGCAACCGAATAAATGACAACAACCTTCAAACTACTCGTTCGGCAGACCAAACACAAACAACGCAATCCACAAATTCGGACAAAAAAAGGAAAATGCAAAAATCAAAAAAAAAATATACCAAAAAATGTAAATAAATAATAAATATACGACCGCGGAACAATATTGCGGAAGAAACCTCACCGACTGTTCTACGAAAATCCTAGATTTAGTAGAAGCACCCCACACTCCGGAAGAAAAAAATATTTTCCAAAATAGGAAAATATTTTTTTCTTCCGGAGTGTGGGGTACTTCTACTAAATCTAGGATTTTCGTAGAACAGTCGGTGAGGTTTCTTCCGCAATATTGTTCCGCGGTCGTATATTTATTATTTATTTACATTTTTTGGTATATTTTTTTTTTGATTTTTGCATTTTCCTTTTTTTGTCCGAATTTGTGGATTGCGTTGTTTGTGTTTGGTCTGCCGAACGAGTAGTTTGAAGGTTGTTGTCATTTATTCGGTTGCGGTGGCCAATTGCCTTGAATTCTCAATCCGATTTGAGACATTTTTGGAGCAGCTTGATTTCCTGAAATTTTAAGGGAATCGTTAGTGGGCGAAAAATTGAAATTAATACTGTGTCAGTACTTACATGCTTTGTGTCTTGGTGATTTCTTCCAATATAGCGCAAGTTATGATGGCGTTGGAGAAATTCAACCAAGCGTGTGTGTTCATGCGCGTCGATCATTTACATTTCGATGAGCTGGATTTTGAGTTGCTATCTCGAAGCATTTTTATCTCTCCTGATTCGGATCTTTCGGGTGTCCAGCGGCAGCGGCGTCTTCGGGGAATTTTGTCGCATGAGCGGTCGTCTCGGAGGGAATTAGTACGCAATTTCCGGGGTGATGTGGGTGAAGAAAAGGAGATCTGCCTTGGTAAATTACTAACAATCAAGGAAGATCTTCAGTACCGGTGCCCAAACAAGGAGATTTACCGAACACGGTTGCTTCATTTGGGGTCTAGGCTCCAGGTTATCCGAAATTATGCGGCAGGGGAGGTCAACCAGGAAATTTCGGGGTTGCTGGAGGAAGTTCTAGCAGTTTATGCCAGTCATTTCAGTGACGAACAGGCAGCACTTCCTCCCGACAATCAAGAAGGGGAGGATGGAGAAATTTTGGGAGATTTGCTGAGTACAGACGTACCTGCAATTACACAGGGATCCAATCCTTCCGATAACCAAGGATCTCTTTCTAAACAGCTCGTAGGGGACGACCTGTTGCGTGTCTTGTGCGAGATGAGGGACGAGATTCGACAATTGCGACAGCAATCCGACGATAATAGAGCCCTAGCGTCTCAGGGGTCTGATGCTTTTTCAAAAGCTACTGAAACGCTAATGGGTGGGATTGCTTCACTGACAACCATTTCGTCAGTTTTAAGAAAGACGGTTCAAGAAGTTGTCTCACTTCGTGAATCCGTCAGTGAACTTCGGGCACTAGTACATCAGAAGGAAAGTGCTCCCGAGATGGATCTGCAGACCGATCTGGAAGATTTGCGTTTGATGGACGTACCCGATTCATTTGATGAACCAGAGATTCCTCGCCCAACACTGGCGCCCAGTCCCGATCAATTTGTGTTGAAGCGAGGATTCTCGGATCAACAAAATATATGTCCATCACTTCCAATCGAGAAACCGAAACAGAATACCGGATTCACAGCCCCGTACCAAACTCAGAACCAGCCTCACGTTCCTGAATGGACCGAACAGCGGACGGGACCATCCTATCCGAACTTTTCAATATCTACCAACGCGGGAAACGGATCGATGGCAGCCCCAAGGAATTACTCGCGTAACCCGCAACGCGTCGCTGATTGGAAAATTCGGAAGTATGCTGGAACTGATGAAGGAACGGGACTAAATAAATTCTTGGACACCGTAGCGAGTTACGCTGCGTGTGAGCAAATGTGCGAAGACGAACTTTTCAATTCTGCGATGCATTTGTTCACTGGCAATGCTTTGACCTGGTATCAGGCTATGCGTGCGCAAAACCGGTTGTTTAACTGGAACCATCTTGTTTGCGAGCTCAAGGTAAATTTTGTTCATCCTGAACTTGATGCTACGCTCAAAATGAAGGCTCTCCAGCGCCGGCAGATGCGTAACGAATCTTTCCAGGAATACTTCCTGGAAATGGAAAAAATATTTTGTGCTATGACGGTTCCAATGGCACCGAGCGAAAAACTCGACGTGCTCAAGCGGAACCTGAAAGCCGATTATAAACAAATGCTGATTCTCAGGCCAGTGAACACGCTTTCAGAATTGATGAGTCTTGGTAAATCGATCGACGCCTCCAAGACGCCGATTTATCAGAAAGTTTTCGGTTCTTCTCGGGAAGTTGCTGCTTATTCTGATAATCCACCACAAAACAAACAAAAACAAAATAATCAAAACCAGAAGGGAGGTGGACAGAATAACGGCAACGCAAAATCCAAAACGTTTTGGAGCAAGAATGCCAAACCGGCAGGTCTTGATTCAAACAAGCCTCCTGACAACCAGAAAAAGAAACAGCAAGGGAATCAGGACGGCAAGAATCTCGAGGGAAACAGTCAAAATCAGAAACAAGTCGAACCACCGCAGAAACCTATAGTGTGTCTGGAGTATTTGGTGGAAAAGCATCGTCCTCCCGTGCTCGGTGTCTGCTACAATTGTGGAGACAAAGGACATGAATATGAGGAATGCCGGAAACCAAATCGGGTCTTCTGCATCGTGTGTGGTTTTAAAGGATTTGATGTTTCTCTTTGCCCTTACTGCCTAAAAAACGGGATCAGAACCAACTGAAGTCGCAGTTGGCAGTAAAACAGCGCTCCAAACAACAACTCATTATTAATCCCCAGATTTACGACAGTTTTCGACCGGCTCGTGATGAGGACTATGATAATTCGTTGTCTGTCGAAACCATCGTCCTTGACGACCCGTTCGATAACCGTCCATTTGCAATTGTCGCAGTGTACGGCAAATCCTTCAAAGCCTTGCTCGACAGTGGTAGTAACGCCACGATTATAACTAAAAAGCTATACCGAAAGTTTTCGAAAAGTCCCTTGAAAAGTTTGGAACGACCATTCGAACTACGTTCTGCAAATGGTCAATCCTTACCAATCATTGGACAAGCGTATCTCCCGTATACTTTTCAAAATTTGACAAAGGTCTTATGCACTCTTGTAGTAGAGCATCTGACCGTCAACTCCATTCTAGGTATGGACTTTTGGCGCGCCTTTGGGATTTCTCCTGAGATACAAAACTGTGCTCTGTTGAACTCAGGTCAGGAATCGGAGAACGACGAAGAAGATGAAGTACCGCGTGAGTCGATACTCACTTCGGAACAGTTAGCGCGCGTAGAAGAAGTAAAGAAGTGTTTCTAGGCAGTAGAGCCCGGAAAGCTAAGCCCAACCTCATTCACAGAGCACAGGATTGTCATCAAAGATGAATTCCAAGGTGCGGCACCCGTTTGCCGATATCCTTATCACATGAGCCCAAAGAAACTGTCAAAGGTCTGGGAAGAAGTTGACCGATGGCGGTCTATGGGTATTATCGAGGAGTCTGATTCGGATTGGTCGCTTAATATTGTGGCGGTCACGAAACCAGACGACTCAATTCGCCTTTGTCTAGACGCTAGGCCTCTCAATGAGCGTACGAGATGCATACCCTCTGCCCCACCCTGGGCGAATATTGGGCGGCTTACCCAAGGCGAAGTACCTGTCTACTATAGACTTGAAGGAGGCCTTTCTCCAGGTACCCCTGGCCAAGGATAGTCGCAAATATACCGCTTTCAGTGTTCCCGGCAGGGGTATGTTCCAATTTACTCGTCTACCATTTGGTCTCGTCAACAGCCCCGCTACTCTGGCGCGACTGATGGACCAGGTTCTAGGACGAGGTAAATGGGAACCTTACGTTTTCGTTTACCTAGATGACATTATCGTGGTAAGCGAAACGTTCGAGCATCACATACAGTTGCTCAAAGCAGTGGCCGACTGTCTAGCAAGAGCCAACCTAACCATCAATTTGGAAAAATCCCGTTTTGGAGTCCCCGAACTTAAGTTTCTTGGTTATTTGTTAAATCGGGACGGACTCAAGGTCAATCCTGACAAAATTCAACCGATTCTCGACTACGAGAGACCGGTTACCGTGACGAAACTTCGTCGTTTCCTCGGTATGTGCGGTTATTACCGCCGTTTCATTGATCGGTTCAGTGAGGTCACTGCTCCCTTGACCGATCTTCTCAAAACGAAAACCAAGAGCTTAGTTTGGAACTCCGAGGCAGAACTCGCGTTCCTTAAAATTAAGGAACTTCTAGTCACTCCTCCAGTTTTAGTCCCACCAGACTTCTCCAAAGAGTTCATCCTTCAGACAGACGCTAGTGACGTAGCAGTCGCTGCTGTTCTGGTGCAGGAGTATCCCGAGGGCGAGAAAGTAGTTGCTTACTTTTCGCATAAACTGACCACTCCCCAAAGGAACTATCATGCAACTGAGAAGGAAGGTCTGGCGGTGATAATGGCGGTTGAACACTTCCGAGGTTACTTGGAAGGTTATCATTTTCGACTGGTCACTGATTCGTCAGCGATTACATGGATATTGAAGACTAAATGGAAAACCAGTTCACGTTTGAGTCGTTGGAGTTTAGAATTGCAACTCTACGACATGTCTATTGAGCACCGGAAAGGCAAGGACAATGTCGTTCCAGATGCGTTATCCCGGGCCGTAGCAGCCGTTTCCGCTTTGTCCACCTCAGACTGGTACTGTTCCATGAAGTCCAAAGTTATCCAAAATCCTGACGACTATGCCGACTTAAAAGTGGAAAATGATCAACTTTTCAAGTATGTAAACTCGAAAGTTGTTCCGTGCGACTCGCGGTTTAGTTGGAAACTCATCCCAGCACCCGAGTTCCGTCAAGATTTGATCCAACGTACCCACGAAAATTTGCTTCACGTGGGATACGATAAAACGATCCACGAATGCAGTTGCGATATTACTGGCCTCGTATGGGATCGGAAGTTCGAAAGTTTATTCGAGAATGTGGGACGTGCAAGGAAATCAAAGCTCCTTTCGTCCCAGTCCAGCCCGAAATTGGTAAGTCGCGTGCGACTAATGCACCATGGCGAATGGTTTCTGTGGACTATATTGGTCCTCTTCCAAAAAGCTAACGTGGCAATCAACACTTGCTTGTCGTCCTTGACGTCTTCAGCAAGTACGTCATGTTAACCCCCGTTCGCAAAATCGCTAGTACGTCACTCTGTACGATACTGCGCGAACAGTGGTTCAATCGCCATGGCAGCCCGGAAATTCTGCTAAGCGACAATGCCTCCACTTTCACCTCGAAGGAGTTCAGTCAATTCATAAAAGAAACCAACGTCAAACATTGGCTGAACTCCCGCTATCATTCGCAGGCTAACCCAGTGGAGCGAACAAATCGCTCGATAAACACCGCAATCCGGGCATATGCTCGAACCGAGCAGCGCAACTGGGATGTCCACATCACCGATGTGGAGCGCATTCTAAATACTACCGTTCATTCCTCCACTGAGTTTAGTCCTCATTTCATTATACACGGGTGTGAAATGGCATCTGCCGATGACTTCAGCAGGATTTCCGGTGAGGGTGACCTAGAAACAAGACACCAACAGATAGACAAAATCCGGGAGATTGTGGTCAAAAATTTGGCAAAAGCAAGCGAGGGCATTCGACATCAGTACAACTTGCGTCATCGAATGTTCTCCAAACCTTTTGAAACGGGACAAATGGTGTACCGTCGAAACATGAAGTTGTCGAATGCACTCGAGTCGTACAATGCTAAACTTGGACCACAATACTTACCGGCAAAAATTGTCTCAAAAAGGGGTGTATCCTCCTACGAGCTGGAGGATTTAGCAGATAAAAATCTCGGAGTTTGGCCAGCAAATCTCCTTAAACCAGCATAAAAAAACTTTTCCGTGCCGTTTGTGGACTGACGGTATGCTTTTATATGGATTACTCACTTGGGAGTTTTCCAAAAGAAGCCGTCAGCTCCCGACGGCAACAACACGGACTTTGGTCCGAAAAAAAACAATAAACATTTCTCCGTCTTCTCTATTTTTATTGGGGAACACCAACTCTGCCGCGGGAAGCTTCTTCATTAGCTTCATGCATTTTTCAGAGCCACACTCGCGCAGTGTGGTAAGCAAACATCCGCGCAACACATATTCTCTAGGTACATTCAGTTTACTGTGTACCGTCATTCGGTCAACGGTTGCATTAACCTGACACTTTCTGCAGTGTTCAGCAAACAAAACAATTCTTTTGCGCCCCACTCGCGCAGTGAGGTAATCAAACAACTACAGTAAACGTATGCCCCGGGACCTGGCACGGCAGCGGCGAAGTGGAATTCCCACACTTTAAAACATATAAATTTTACACCGTGCGAGTTTTTAGGGTCCCGAACGCATCAAAAAAAACTTTCAGCCGTGTTCGGCAACATAATTTTTTTTTTCCAAAAACCCCTCTTCATGGGGAACACTCGCACCTACGGGTGCACAAAATTATATATAATTTCCCCTTGTTTGGGGCACCAGAACATTAAAAAAAAATCACCAATCCCTTCTTCGGCAGGGACCGTTAATTTCGCGCCACTAGTTCCCAACCGGTAGGAATCCCGCGACACGAACGAACGGGTTAGAAACGCGAAAACAACACATCGTCCACGGCGATTTCGCAATACCGAACTTGTTTTGATTTTGGTTCATTCATCCTGTCGATGGATGACACCATCATCGATTTTGACATTTTCCCCGATGTTCGCATCAATGCTCTGCATCATGCAGGTGTAGCCCGATTTGGATCAGAGTAGTGTGAGTGGAAGAGCGAATGGGGTAAAACGATACCGCGTCTTCGATTTCGAATCAAATAATAAAGCTTTATTTCGCATAATTTTGGGTTTGTGGTTAAACCTGGGATGGTTCGTTTGATTCCAGCGGGAATCATTTTGATATTTTTAAATTATGCGAAAGACATTCTTTGGTCCCTCTCAAACGTTTCTTTTCCAATGTACGAAGCGTTTTGAGGCGAAAAGGGACGAATATACAAAATTTTTTGTCCGGAATGTCTGTGAGTGGGAGAAACGATGACGTGTTAAGCGGTATGGTATGTGTGAATGTATGAGTGCAGAATCATATTGAAGGAATGAATGCATGTGTGAATGATAAGATGAAATTGTTTTGGGGTCAATTCGAAGCGCTTATCGGAATGTGAATGATCGAGTAGGCCAGTGATTGAGAATGAATGAATGGGATAATTGTATGAATATATTTGGATTGAAACCCCAGCACAAGCTTGTAGTATTGGTACCGTTAGGACACGAAAGGCATTTCTGGACAGTCGAGAAAAAAACGAACAAAATAATGCCGACAACCGTTCCCCTGCAAGTTGGAAGATTGAAAATTGTCAATGTCACTTGCAAAATTTTAAGAATATCGAGTTGTTACCGATCTTGTTTTCGGATTGGATTTAGGGTTCAACCCATAACCGAATAGTGACAATGGCTGACAACCTCTCGCTTCGCGTATGCTGTCAGTATTATCAGACCCAACACAGTCAAACAGTTCACCGATGAGAACATCCGGTCGATTAGATTTTTGTGATGAATATTATTGATAAATTGCGGAAGAAACGGTTAGGGTTAGTTAGTTTTTCTTTGTTTATTTATTGATTCATTTCGTTATTATTATTGTATCGGTGTTAGGTGTTAGGTTAGAAAAAAATTGTTTCCAATTTTTTTCCACCCGGTGTGGGCGAGATTGTAACCCGCCAGGGTAACAATTTTGCACTGGGTGGAAATATACCCTTTTTGCGTATACACTCCGTAGAGTGTATTGTTTACGTAAAATTATGCTCACCGCTGTTCGGTACCGTTCACATTTAGTTGTAAATTTTTGTTCATTTTCGCGTTTGTGGACGGTTTTATTCGTACAGATAGGTTAGATTATTTTTGTTTTACGTTTGTGAATTAGTAACATAGGGTTTAGGTAGGTCTCCGCTCTCCTCTCGCTGTAAAAGTGATTGCTAACTATGCTGTACCATGACAGCTATGCGGCGGTGTGTTTTTTTGGTGGTTGTTTGGTGGAGTGAAAAAGGCGGCCATCGAGATAGACAGAAAGTGACGAACCACGGCGTAGAACAGACGTCCGTAAATAGTGTTTTTCCGGGACAGTTTCCCGCCACTGGACTGAGAGTTAAGTGCGCGCGTGCGACGGCAAGTAATCCCGTCGAAAAGTGTCGGTCGTGGTTCGGTTACCATAGTGTTCTGTGGTGTTGGGTCGCCGGATATCAGAAGCTAAACGCAAAGGAGCCACTCGCTTCTCCGGCTAATTACCAAGGACCCAGTAACACCACGCCGCCCTCACTGTGGAGGATCAGCCGAACGAGCTTAGCTCTCCTCCACAGTTAATCGCAAAGGAGGGCGAAGCAGGTAGGACAACGGATCCACCTGAGGTAGTTTACTGCGGTATCTACCTGGGCCATTCACGGGGAGTGAGTGGGCCCGGCGATCAGTCGCCCTGTCGCTAGGGAGGTTCCATCAAAAGAGCAAAGCTCACCTCCCTAGCTAATTGTAAAGGACCGCTGCGATAGCAGCCAACGATACGAGCAGGAGAACTCGGCCGTCGGAGTCCCGGCCGGTCGGATAAATCCCCGCCTTCCGCAGTCATCAAAAGCAGCAGCAGCAGCAGTGAAGTAGAGAAGCGGAGAAATAAAAGTCGGTAAATTTAGTAAATTACTTGTTTGTTTACTTTTGTTTTTTTGTTGTTACGAAAATCCGAAATTCTGTAGAGGCACCTAGGCCGCCCTGAAAAGAAGGGTTCGCCGGGCAAACAAGAACCCGAATAGTGGGCAAACCCCTACTTACAAAATACACTGTCATGAATCTGGTTTGGGGTTGGAGCTCAACAAGTCTTTCAAAATTTTCAATTACCAGTGGGTTCATAACCTCACATCGAATAAGTAAACGAGAGGAGAGATCCCAGAATCGGTCTTTTAAAGGAAGAACTCCCGCTAGTACTTCAAGACTCATCGTATGGGTCGACTGCATGCAACCTAGGGCAATTCGTAAACAACGATACTGTATCCGTTCCAGTTTAATAATGTGAGTGTTCGCAGCTGAACGGAAACAGAAGCACCCATATTCCATTACTGAAAGTATTGTTGTTTGATACAATCTTATCATGTCACTTGGATGAGAACATCACCATGATCCAGTTATTGTTCGCAGAAAATTTATCCTTTGTTGGCATTTCGTTATTAGATATCTAATGTGGCCTCCCCATGTGCCTTTAGAATCGAACCAAATTCCAAGGTATTTAAAAGTCAGGACTTGGGCTATCGTTCTACCAACCAACTGGAGCTGAAGCTGAGCCGGATCACGCTTCCTTGAGAAAACGACCAACTCTGTTTTCTCCGTAGAGAAATCGATGCCCAGTTTTAAAGCCCAAATTGATAAATTATCCAAGCTATCTTGCAATGGTTGTTGTAAATATATAGCTTTTGGTCCTGTGGCAGAAACCACCCCATCATCTGCAAGTTGTCTTAGAGTGCATGGGCTGACAATACAATTATCAATGTCATTCACGTAAAAATTATAGAGAAGGGGGCTTAGACAAGAGCCTTGTGGGAGGCCCATGTAACTTATTCTGAGTGTCGCCAAATCGCCATATGAAAAATGCATGTGCTTTTCTGATAATAAATTGTATAGATAATTATTTAATATCGGTGAAAGACCACATTGATGTAGCTTCTCCGAGAGAACATCAATGGAGACTGAGTCGAATGCTCCTTTTATGTCTAAGAACACAGACGCCATTTGTTCTTTTTTTATTTATTTATTTATTTATAATTAATTAATATCAACAGACACAGTGTGGTCCTAATGATAATTTCTTAATCTATTTAAAAAGTCAACATGTAATCTGCTACGTGGAATGTGAAGATCGAACTTGGATGACACTCTGTTGAAGGTCCGCTGCAAACCAATGATGGCACCGTTTACTCCATAGTTAGTCCGGCGAAGAGGTAATCGGAGGAATAAATTATTGCGAAGGGCGCGAGGGCGAACATTCATATTTATCGCACTGAGAAGCTCGGGGCAGTCAATTCGATCTTGCAAAATATCCGAAATCGTCATAGCACGGAATAGATCCCGTCGCACTTGCAATGTATCGAGTCCAATAAGCAAACCCCGGCTTTCATAACTTGGCAGCTGGTGAGGATTGCTCCAAGACAATCGACGAAGGGCAAACCGAACAAATCTGCGCTGTACTGTCTCAATTCGATGGACACCGTTGAGATAATGAGGGTTCCACACAACTGAACAATATTCCAGAGTTGATCGAACGAGTGAGCAGTAGAGAGATTTCAAGCAGTAAATATCTGAAAAGTGCTTAGATATTCTCATTATGAACCCCAAACAGCGTGATGCCTTTGCGACAATATAGCTGATATGCTGTTTAAACGTCAATTGTTCATCGAGAAAAACTCCGAGATCTTTGACGCAATTCGCTCTGTCAATTGTGGATTCAGCTAGACAGTAATTGAATCGAATTGGCGTTTTTTCCTCGAGAACGTAATGACCGTACATTTCTTGGGGTTTAGGGTCATTCGGTTGATCTCGCACCATTCCGCAAAGGTTTCCAGTTGGCGTTGAAGGAAAGCTGCATCATCAGTATTCCGTATTCTATGGTATAACTTGAGGTCGTCGGCGAAAGACAACCGTGGTCCTTCTAAACAAAAATTAACGTCGTTGAAATACAGAAGAAAAATCAATGGACCGAGATGGCTGCCTTGCGGAATACCAGATGAAGCAAAGAACTCTTCGGATACACAATCACCTATCTTGACTGCTAGACGACGATCACTGAGATACGATTGCATCCAACGGAGAATATTAGTACCAAAGCCAAGTCTATCCAATTTTGCCACTGCAATAGCGTGATTTATCTTGTCAAAAGCAGCTGAAAGATCCGTGTAGATAACATCAGTTTGAAGGCCGTCCGACATAGCATCTGTAACATATGTTGTGAACGACAGAAGATTCGTAGATGTTGAACGTTTCGGCATAAATCCATGCTGAGTCTCGGAGATATACTGTTTGCAGTGGCTGGAGATGGGTTCCAACACAGCCATTTCAAACAGCTTAGGAACTGCGCTTAGCGTTGTAATACCACGGTAATTGTCAACTACCTTTTTATCACCTTTTTTGTGAACTGGAAACATGAAGGAGGATTTCCAGAGTTCGGGAAATACTCCGGTTGATAGCGACAATTGAAACAGATGACAAAGAGGTTCAATTAGACCGGCAGAGCATTTTTTTAGAATAATAGTTGGTATACCATCTGGGCCTGCCGAGGTTGAAGCCTTCATTTTGCTAATCGCCAGTTGTACCATATTATTGTCGATATTGATAGAGTTCAAAGACTGGTATGATTGAGGTACATTGAGAGCCGCGCGTGAAGCCTGGGTCGGTGTCAGTTTCTCGTTGGAGAAAACACTCGCGAACTTTTCAGAGAATAGTTGGCAGATCTCCTGTAAACTAGAGCTCATACGTCCTCCATAGCTCATCGTTGAAGGCAACCCGGATTCCTTTCTTTGCTCGTTTACATGCTTCCAGAATGTTTTAGGTTCGGACTTCAACTTACGTTGCACGTTTCGCAAGTAATCGGCATGGCAACGCTTCGATGTCTTTTTATAGACTTGGTTAACATGAACGTAGTGTTGTCGCAGCACGTAGCCCCCAAACATGAAGTACTTCTTCAGAGCGGCTCTTTTAGTCGCTTTTAACCGTCTCAGCTCTTCAGTGTACCACGCTGGGTGCTTAGATTGAAGGCCACTTCTTTTGGGTACATAGCGATCGATAGCATAGCTCATAACATTGGAGAAGGTCTGCACTGCAACGTTGACATCATCATTGTCGAGAATTTCAGTCCAGTGGATATTCGACAGGAAGTCAATAATGCTATTATAGTTGGCTTTTCTAAAATTATAGCTGACGGTGTCAGAAGCATTGCAGTCATGCTTCACTCGAATCGCTTCAAGCAATATATGCAGGGGAGGGTGATATCTAACAGTCTTTACCAGGGGGAACGGTGCTGCGGTAACTTTTGGCGCGTAGTCAGATTTGCTCGAAAAACAGAGATCAAGGATTCTGTTGTTCTCGTTCACCACATTATTCGTTTGGCGCAGCAGATTTAGACTGTAGCAGTCAAGCAAACTGGTGATACCAGCATGAAAAGATGACAATTCGGGATCAGCGAACATAAATCCGTCAGAAGCAGAGCGCCATTTTAATCCGGAGAAATTGAAATCACCAACAATCAGGATCTCATCAACCGGGCTTGCTTGAGCGGAAATCCGTTCCAGTGACTCAGTATGTGAATCAATCAATGTCGAATCGCGAGTGCGGTCCGGTGGAAGATAAACCACGCAAAGAAAAAGTGCGTAGCCAGCCAGTTTGATTCGCACCCACACCTGCTCGACACAGACCCCCAAAGTATCGTCAATCAGTTGCGCTTTCAATCGACGATGGATAGCCACAAGTACCCCGCCGCCGGTAGCCTTGAGACTGTTACGTGAGCTGCGATCAGTTCGGAAAACATCGTAGTTGGCACCAAATGCTTGCACTGACAGAGTGCTATCGCTAAGCCACGTCTCTGTGAGGGCGATTATGTCGAAGCATTCATCCGAACTTGCTACCAAATAATCTTCGATTACTGAATTCATACCACCGGCATTCTGGTAATATATTTGTAGGTTTGAATGCCGCGATTGATTGCCGTTGGTATCGATTTGGAAGACCCCTTCACCACTCCTGCACACAGGACCGGGACGACTGGTGAACGCTGGCTGCAATGGCTCGACTGTGGCAGGGGGATCTAGGGCTTCCATATTGCTAGCAGCAGTGCGTCCCAGGGTGCGATGAGTCATACCAGCATAGCATAGAGTGCTTAGTCCTTCTGCGATCGTTGTAGAGCCGAATGTGCTATGAAGAGACGTGCTCGTTACGATGGGATCCAAACATTTTGCGTATGCGAGTTGGATTTCTGACGAAAGTAGCGCCAGGCAATCATTCGTTCCCTTTAATCTCCGAAAACCAAACTGGGTATCTGAGAGCAAGCCGTTCGCCTCAACCCAATTGTCGAGACGTCGTAGGATAATTTTTTCCAACAATTTCCTGATGCAGGATAGCATTGCAATCGGACGATACGAGTTATGATCGGAGGCTGGTTTTCCCGGTTTTGGAATGGCGATAACTCTCACTTGTCTCCAGTCACACGGGACAATATTCTGCTCAAGAAACTTGTTGAATAAATTCAACAAGCGTATTTTTGCTAGGTCAGGCAGATTCTTCACCAAGTTGAATTTAATTCTGTCTAGTCCCGGAGCATTATTGTTGCATGAGAGGAGTGCAATTGAAAATTCCATCATTGTCAAAGGCGAATCTATGAAATCGTTACTTGTGGGAGCATCGCGAATGATTTTCTGCGCAGGAGCAGAATCTGGACAAATTTTCTTGGCAAAATTAAATATCCAACGATTCGAAAAATCTTCGCTTTCATTAGTCACGTTACGATTCCTCATTCTTCTGGCTGTGTTCCAAAGAGTACTCATTGATGTTTCTCTTGACAAGCCATCAACGAAGCGTCTCCAATAACTAGACTTTTTGGCACGACGGATACTGTCAAATTTGTTTTGCAAAATCAAATAATTTTCAAAGTTCTCACGTATACCCCCTTTCTGTTTCATAATTTCTTTGTAGGCAACTTGTTTAGCTTCATATGCATCAGAGCACTCTTTGTCCCACCAAGGATTAGGGGGCCGTCTATTTATTGTCATTCCAGGATTGCATTTCGTTTGGGCTTGTTCTGCTGCTTCAATAATTAAACCCGCTAGGAATTCATATTCTTCGGTAGGGGGTAGCTCTTCTGTCGAAGCAAGAGAAGTGGAAATTAATGTTTCGTATGTTTTCCAATCAATATTTCGTGTTAAGTCATAAGGAACATTGATTGAATTCGTAAGGCCTAATTCACTGTTAATTGAAACAACGATTGGCAAATGATCGCTACCGTGAGGATCAGGTACAACCTTCCACGTGCAATCTAACCGAAGTGATGTCGAGCACAGAGATAGATCTAATGCACTTGGACGTGCAGGAGGTCTGGGGATGCGTGTTGTTTCGCCAGTATTTAAAACTGTCATATTAAATTCGTCACAAACATTGTATATCAAAGAGGATCGATTATCATTGTAGAGGGAACCCCACAATACTCCGTGCGAGTTGAAGTCTCCCAGTATCAGACGCGGAGCAGCCATGGATTCCACTACCTCGAAAATTTGACGTTGTCCAATTTGAACTTTGGGAGGTATATATATAGAAGCGATAGACATGTCTTTGCCTTTAATATTCGTTTGGACTGCTACGGCCTCAATGCCAGCAATCATGGGGATGGTAATTCTATAGAAAGAATAGCACTTTTTAATTCCTAGAAGCACTCCTCCATATGGGGTGTCTCGGTCTAGGCGAATAATGTTGAAATCATTTAAGTTGAAATTAATGTTTGAGGTAAGCCATGTTTCACATAGAGCAAAAGCATCGCATTTTAAATTATGCAGTAAAATTTTTAAAGAATCAATTTTTGGTATGATACTTCTGCAATTCCACTGTAAAACAGTGATGGAGTCTTTCACCTTAGGAGTTGAATTAACCATTGAAGGATATAATTGCTGCAAGGATGGGCCATTGAGCAATCAGCTGCTCTAAAAATGTTCTAATTGTTGGGAGGAAAGCTGAAAGTATACTCTTTAGTGGTTCAGAAATATTGAATGCTTTAAAAATCCAATCAACAATTTCAGAAAATTTCAATAATCCTACACCCGGCTGAGGCTCAGAGGAAGTCGAAATTTTATTATTTCCAGTAATGGTGTTCTGTTTGGATTGTACGTTCCCAAAACCGGGTGGAATTGATTTCGGGTTTGAATCGGAATTTTTCGGTTTTGGGCGCAGTTTATCTATTGGTGGAGAAATTTTAAAGCCCTTGCTTGGCAGCTTGGGAAAAGAAGACTGTTTTCTTTTTCTGGAATTTCCGGGTAAAACAAATGATGTACCTTCGCACGCTCCGTCGGAGTCAGACTGTTCCGAAAATAGAGATGTGTAAGTGTTTTCTAAGAAGATGGGTTTAGGGGTAGCATTTTTCAACATTTCTGCATAGGAGCGCTTAGACCTCTCCTTCAAGGATCGTTTAATTTTATCCTCGCGCAATTTATAAATGGGGCATGCAGGGAGCTCATGCGAGTTTTCTCCGCACATTAAACATTTTTCTGAATTTTCATTGCATGTATCCTCTTGATGAGAACCCCCACATTTGCCACACCGTGCCTTATTGGAACAGTAAGTTGTTGTGTGGCCAAGCTGTTTACAATTAAGGCAATTCATTACACGAGGGATAAAAAGGCGAACAGGGAGACGAATCTTATCGATAATGACATAGTTGGGCAGCGCAGACCCAGCGAAAGTCACTCGAAACGAGTCAGACAGTCGATAAACTTTTTTATCTCCTTCGTGTGATACTGAATGCAATTGCTTGCATTCAAGTATCTTTACGTCTTTAAGTATGGTGTCTTTGAAACGACCAACCCCATGCTTAATTATGTCATCAACAGTCAAACTCGATTCTGTGATGACCCCATCAATTTCAATTTCCTTTGAAGGAATATACGCTCTATACTCACGCGTAAAAAGCTCGCAAGAAGCAATTGCATTGGCTTGTTTGAGACTACCAACGACAATGCGTATTTTATCTTTATTAACTTTAACGATCTCTTTTACATCCGAGAATCGCGAAGTCAAATCTTTCGAAATTTGAATGATATTTAGCGCCTTTACTTTACGCCTAATAAACACAATCCATGGTCCCGTTGACGACTCTGGGTAAATTTTAATTCTACTCGGGTTTACATTTTCAACAGGCTTAGGGGGAGGGTCTGTTACTCGTTCTCCCATCTCTTCATCCATTTTACCTAGCAAGAAAAACTATCACAAAAAGGAATGAAAAATATACCTGTTATACCGGTAGAACACACCTCATGTGTTACGTTGTAAACTCGGTGCCCGTTGTTTGACAATGTGACACTTGCTGTCCTACTTCGTCGCGTTGCTTCTTCAGTAGAGAAATAGGCCTACCTGCAACACTTCAAAACTCTCTCCGGTTAAGCTGCTCGTCGGTATCACCACCACCAGCGCGCTCTCTCCGTTTCCACCACTGCGGTAGACAAATGTGGCTACCTGTGGCTTGCTGCGAAAATCCCACTGTCGATGCGGCACTTTTCGGTGCCACTTGTTTTCCTTATTCGTCGTACCACTTCTGCGGTAGACAAATAGAGCAAATGGGTCTACCTGTGACGCTTCCTCTCTCGTCGATTAGAATTGCTCGACGACACCAATACAAAATATTTTTCTGTGTGTACAGACACGATCACTGTCGATTTCTGCCACCGTGGTAGGCAAATTCGTCTACCCGCGGTTTGCTGTCAAAACACCACTTGTCGAGGATGCCGTTGACCACGCCTCCGACGTATCAACTGTCGACTCACACTTAACAAACTGGTCTCTCTCTCTCCTACAAGAACGCATACAGCGTCTCACACTCCGTCACTCTCTCCAGAACAAAAGCACAACCGTCTCGGCCGGTTGCAAAAACTGTTATGAGAGGTTCACTTTAGTTTGTTTACATAACCAATGAACTTTGTACCGCGACTCACCACTTCATTTGCCGCGTTGCCAGGAAGCCAAGCAAAAATATACAAAACAGTGCTGCCCAAACACATATTTTGAGTCCCACCATTCTTGCAAAGGTGAAAAAAATACTCAACATTCTTGCATTTTTCAAATTTAAAAAAATCATTAAAAAATCACGATAGCTCTAAAAAGTCTCATTTCAGCGGAAATATTCTTAAAAATGTGTAGTCTTTTGAATAAAAATAAGAAAAAAGGGGGTTAGGTCGGACGAGAAAGGTCTATTACATCGCACACATGATTGGACATTAATAAATATTTCAGATTATCAGAAGATTTTATCACACAACTGCATAAAGAAATAGCATATCTTGCTCGTGAATGCGGGACACCATTGCTTTGTTCGAAAGTTATTTTCTAAAAACCTGCTGTGTTGTGATAAAATCGCCCATATCTCAGATAATAAACAACATATCGAAAAACAAAAATAATAGTGTCAAATTGGGCCTTTCATTTGAAACTAGTTTCGTTAAGATCGGTTCACCCATTGCTGAGTTAATTACATGACATTTTGTACATACATACATACACACATACATACATTGTCTCAATTTGTCGAGCTGAATCGATTGGTATATGAGAATCGGCCTTCGGGGCCTCGGAAATAGTTTTCAAAGTTTGAGCGAATTCTATACATTTCTTTCGTAAGAAATGTAAAAAACTGTTTTCGTTTGTTAGCTTTCTTATGGCTATCAAGATGAGTGAAGCTGTTTAATTTGCCCACAATTTATCAGTTATTTTATCAAAAGGAATCAAAAGAAAAGAAACAAAATAAGCAAAACTAAGCAAGTGGAGGTTGATTTATATTTTTACTGCATTCGAAACAGCGCAACCTAAGTAACACCGCAAACAATCTGTTACAAATATTCTCATTTTGATCTATATTCAAATTTCACTTTTCACTATTTGTAATTTTTCATCAGATCTTGGATGATTAGCGTTTCCACTGTAGAACAAATTGTCGTTTAATTCTTAAGCTACCAGTACACTGTTTGTAATAACGTCAAATATTTGACATCTTTCGTGAAATAAATTTGAACTGCTGTGTACTGGATCCTCAAATATTTGATCAAACACAGTTTGCCAAATTTTTCATTCGTGTTTGTCAAAGCGATTATTTGACTATTGGTCAAACAGTGTACTGACCAGTTTGTCAAAACTTCAAACAGCGTAACGCTGCAGTTTGTCAAACTTGTCGATGGAGAAGTTTGTCAAACTTGTTGATGGAGAAGTTTGTCAAACTTGATGGAGAAATTTGTCAAACTTGTTAATGGAGAAGTTTGACAAACGTGCTTTGCTCATTCAGGGTAGCAAAATACGCCGTACGCGAAACTGATTTGTTTTGACAGAATTTGTTGTCAAAACGAAAAAAAGTTATGGTTTGAAATTCGGCTGATTGATTGATTGTTTTATTTACGTGAGTTTAAACAATTCATTCTCTCGTTAAAATAACAAAAAATTGAAGGGTTGTGTACAGGACACGACCACGGTGACATTAAAAATGTAGCTTTTTTCAAGAGCGTGCAAATGAATTTAATCTATCACACATATCGACTCACGTTCTTGTTCACTCGCCTGTTTTCATATGTTACAATTTGCTATATACCCTCCCCATCAAAACATAATTTATTGAAGGTCTTTTAACGGTAATCTATTAATTAATCAAGTATCTCACTAGCTGATTGGCATTATTTGGCTGATCCATCTAGTAAAAATAGGCTGGTCTGTCCAGAAAATATATTCAAAAGAAAAGTTCCATATTGAGAGCTGTGATGAGGAAGCCCACGCCCGCCAACGGAAATATACAGATTCTCCATGAAATATGAAATTTCATTTTCCAATTAAATTTTCAATAATGTACTAATGAACTTAAGTAAACAATCTTAAGTTTAAGTATTTCTTGATCGATTAGTGGTGGAAAAAATGAAATTATTTGATAAATTACATTGGTATGCAACGTTCGCACTACCAGTTAAAACGGGTTTTTATCAAGAGGGTGAAGGTTTTGACGTTTCTTTGAAAAATGAGTGAAGCCAACATAAGCTGGCTTTCTGGCTCAGCTAGTTGTCAAAAATGACAGCGAACACGCTTTAAGCAACGTTCACATCGCTACGAGCCAATGTTGTTAACTCGACCTGAAACTTATCGAATGCAAACAAACTTCATTTTGATGTGCTTAACTGGTACTCATGTGATAAAAGCGTTCGGATTTTGTGGAGAAGAAGCAATGCAAGAGAAAGCGTGATTTCTCATATATTGTTATTAATTACTTGTTTTGAATCCAACTTCCAAACAGTGTTATACAGTTCATGTGAACAGACCTTGAACATTTGGAAGGTAGCTAGCGCTACTGGCATTTGGTGGCAGCTTCAGGCAACAAACAGTTTTCACGGGGCTGGTTTTTATGCTATCTTGGTGACATTTTACTTGTTGCTAATTATTAAAACTTGTTATAACTCTGTAGTGTAAACATTGTATTATTAAACCAATTCTGCATCATGCATAATTATATCTTCAGTACAGCGGTTTGTTTCATGATTTAAAACAGATTTTTTTTAAATTTAAATTAGTATACCCAACCGTTCTATTTGTTGTATACTTTAAAACGCAATTAGAACTGTGTTTTAAATACATAGGGCAGGACAGATACTCGGACTGGATAAATTGGGAAAACAATTTTAAGTGCAGTAACGCTTAAGACATCGCTTGAATTTGAATCGAAAAAGAACACCCGCTTAAACTGCTGTTGGGACGGTAAGTTCTGTTTTAAAATTTTCCGTTGTGTGCAGTACGAAACAAAAGTGTTTGAAATTAGAAAACAAAAAGTTCTGCTGGGAATGTGATTGTTTCCGATGCAATTACACTCAGGTTTTTTCACGCAGGGGATACAGGCCGTGTAAATGAAAACCGCGTAAATTTAAAAAAAAAAACGCGTTAATGAAAACCGCGTAAATTTTAAAATCCGCGTAAAAACCTGAGTGTACTCTCCTATATAAAATACTACGCTGCTGAACAGTGCAATAACTACAGAAGCACGTTGTAAGATGCCTTATTGATAAAAAACATATAACCGAAATATGAAACATGAAAACCAATAGGCTCTTTACCCTACGCAGCTACAAAGCGCCGTAAACATGGATTAACAAGTTACAACGCACACGCATGCATAAAAATAAATATATTTTTTTCAAACGCAACACTCTTAAGCATCACACACCGTATTGAATTAAATCCAAACCACCCCACCCACCCACTTTGCAAATCATTCTGTGAAACTGTGCTGGTACCCGAAAAATCCGCACACGGCCACCGCTGCCGAAAATGCATAGCGTCTACCGCTTATTGTAGTGCCCAGACGCTACAGCCATGATCTTACTCGTTCGACATAAGAACAAAAACTGATTCAAACGGGTACGCGTCACCTCTATTTATAAACTAACCGTATATGGTTTAGTCACTTAGGTGCGCAGCGTTGCCAATGTTCCAGATTTACCTGGAATCTTCCAGATTTTTCCTAACTGAACAGACATTTGCGCAAGCCAGACATTTTGCCAGATTTTTTAAATTTTGCCAGATATTCTGAATTCTACGTTACACCCCAGAAGTAATGCCATTATACCAGATTTATCTGGCACAGCTAGAGTTTTTTAAGCCTTTAGCAGAAAGACAAACCTCTCATTCTACCATATTTATAAATCATAGAGATTGTTACACACATTTTTTGGAAATCTGGGTTATATTTTCCAAAACAAAAATCGATTAATGTTCTATGAAGACAAAAATGTATGCCAAATTTCGATGACTTTGAGGTAGCTGTCAAGTGACAGATTTTTCCAGACATTTTTATTTGAACTGCCAGATTTTCTTTGAAAAATAATGGCAACCCTGGGTGCGAGTGTGTGCAAATGCCAACGTTACCGAAAATCGATAGCGCTTATTGCATTGCCCGGAGACGACGTTGCTCGTATGGGATAAGAGCAACAACTGATTTAAACGGACATGCGTTGCTTCTATTTATGACTTTTCGTGTTTCATTGAGCAACTAAGCTGCCCTCTCTTGACGGCTGTGTCTGAAGAAATCTGCCTCACGAATGGTAATTTTCCCGTTTTTCGCGAACCTTTTAATTTTACCAATTTACAAAAGTCTACTTTTATTGGGGAGATATTAAATTATTACCAATATTTAAGTTAGGTGTTTCTGAATCGGTTGGTGTATGAATGATTAAAATCCATCTAGTAATATTGGAGTTATAAGCGTGCAAACCTTACATAGTTTCGTTACATGGGAGGTAGTTTAGATTTTAGAATGACACCTAGCCCCAGATAGTGGAGTAAGACATTTTTAATGTCAAAAAATTCGGCGCTATTTTAATATTGTTGGTATTTGTCTTTCCAGGAAAATCATGCCTCAAGTAATCAAGGTACAAACTATTTGAATTCAATTGTTTGATACATGCTGAAATGTAAGCAAATGCCATTTCTTTTGAATCCTTTCCGATAGTTCACCAAGAATCAGCTGCTCTTGAAAAGCATACAGCAGCTGAGTATACTGCCAGTCTTGCGTGGTATTATTGTCGAATGTATCTAGTTGAATTCTACATCCTGGTCGGACCGTAGCCTATGTTGACTATTGTTATTTTATCATAAAGTACTGAATGAGCTCATGAAAGTCGAGATGATGAAGAGTCTGTCGATAGCGATTCCATCGAAACTATCAAACGGAACCTGCGTCTGGCGCTGGATATTTAAGCTACTAATGTTGGTGCGCCAAATACTACCCAATAAACGGATACCCCATCCTCACCACTTGCCAAAAACATGCTCAGGACTAATTGCTCAAGTTGCCCGGTGTTGTGCTTGGTAGCTTTAACAATTTGGGAACGAGAAAGTTATTTTAGCTACGGCAAATCGCCTCTCCTTCGTCCGTCTCCAGATCTCTCAAAACCTCTGTCGAACCGTTTGTGTTTGGTTTTGTTGCTCATGTGGTACACCCCGCTTTGCTGATGCTTGAATGTTTTGCTGTAGATTTTACACTATTTGCTTATTTGTTTATTTGTTTATTTGGAGTAGGGAAAAGCCTCCTGGAGCTGAAATTCTTGCAACCTTCCAATCTCGCTCTCCAGGCGGCATAAAACCTCCTCATCTTTTGTATCAACAGATTACACATTTCCAAATGATACATTTCATTGACTAATACTATACAATTAACATCAACAGAACCTCATTTATATCTAAGGACTAGTACTAGAGCTATGACTATCGAGACAGGGAGTTTAGAAATAATTGTTTTACAGCACTACGTGACAGGTGAAAATCGAAAACATTGGAGCAACGATTGAATAGACGACACATGCTAATGAATGGCTGATTATAGCCGTAATTAGTTCTGGCTCGAGGGATTCTTAAAAATGAATAAAATCTAAGAATACGACGATGAATGTCAAAATCCACAAGTTGCAGAAGATCAGAACAATCGATTCTTGATTGAAGCAGATCAGCAATGAAAACTGCCTTAGCAAGGTCTCGACGAACAGACAGCAAATCGAGGTCGACAAGTTGACAACGGTCTTGGTAACACGGTAGGTTTAGCGGGTCCCTCCATGGTAGCTTACGAAGAGCAAAGTGAACAAACTTTCGCTGAATAGCTTCAATGCGCTGGACATCGATTAATGAGGTGACCAAACCACTGCTGCATATTCGAGAGTAGAGCGAACCAGAGCACAATAAAGTGCTTTCAAGCAATGTATATCGCTGAAGTTTTTAGTAACTCGCAAAATGAATCCAAGGAGCTTGGAGGCCTTTGAAATGACGTATTCCATATGATCCTTAAAATTTAGATTGGGATCTAGAATAACTCCTAAGTCCTTTACAGAAGATTCACGCTTAATAATATTTTTCGAAATATTGTAGTCGTATGTAATTGTCGAGCGTTTGCGGGTGAACGAGATAACAGAACACTTTGAAGCATTCAAAACCATCCTATTCACTGTGCACCAATTAGTGAATATATCTAACTGTGATTGTAAGAATTCAGTGTCTTCAGAATTTTTGATTAGATGGTATAACTTAAAGTCATCGGCGAATGATAGTTTCAGACAATTTACTGAAAGGTTCAAATCGTTGAGGTAGAGCAGAAATATGAATGGCCCAAGATGACTGCCTTGAGGAACTCCAGAGCTGACAGCGAAATAAGCAGTGGTGCAGTCTCCAATTTTTACAGCCATTTCGCGACCGGTAAGGTAAGACTGAAGCCAATCCAATAAAGATCCACTGAATCCGAGCCTATCCAACTTGGCAACAGTTATTCTATGGTTGATCTTATCAAAAGCTGCCGAGAAATCGGTGTATATAGCGTCAACCTGTTGACGATTTTCTAATGATCGAATAATGAATGATGTGTATGATGTTCGTGGAAGTTGATCGACGAGGCATAAATCCGTGTTGAGTCTCGGATATGTAATTAGAGCAGTTGTGAGTAATGAAATCTAGAACGATTATTTCAAAGAGCTTTGAAACAGCACACAATGAGGCAATCCCGAGATAATTAGAGATAAAGGATTTGTTGCCCTTTTTAAATACTGGGAAGATATACGACTTCTTCCATGTATCAGGGAAAGCTCCATACTGTAGAGAGCTGTTGAACATGATTGATAATGGTATCATTAGACTGCTAGAACAGTTCTTCAGTACTACAGATGGAATTCCATCGGGACCAGAGTTTGACGATAATTTTAGCTTAGAACATGCTGTGCTTACCATGTCACATGTAATAATAGGATGGGATCCAATTGCAGAACGAACAGGGACGTTTCTGGCAGCCTCAGAAACCTGTTCATTGGTTAATGTTTCTTCAGTGAAAACACTGCTGAAGTGCGTTCGGAATAAGCTGCATATGTCGGGCAAAGTAGATGATTGAACGTCATCGAGTATCATGTGAGTTGGTAGTCCAGTTTCATTTCTCTGTTCGTTGACGTGGTTCCAGAAGCTTTTAGGGTTAGTTTTCAGATTATTCTGGATGCGACGAAGGTAGGCAAAATAGAGGGCTTTATTCAATCGCTTGTAGCGGTTGTTAAGGTGCAAATAATGCGCTCTTAAATGAAGAGAGGGATGCTTCGTGAGTTTCTTAAGTGCGGACCGTTTGGCACGTTTATAGCCTTTCAGAGTTTGATTGGACCATTGGGGATGGATTGGTTTACGACGGGTTTTTTTTTGGTACGAACTGGTCGATAGCATATAATGTTATGTGCGTCCATAACATAGCTGCAGAGTTGTAGTCGCAGTTGGATAATAGAAAGCTCCAGTTTAGTGATGTAAGAAATTGATTCATGGCATCAAATTTTCCATTTCTGAAGTCGTAGTATGTTGTCTCGTCTGCATTATTGAAAACGGCGGGAGTACCTTCCGAAATAGCCATTAGAAGGGGAGGATGATGACGACAAGTTTTAAGGTTATGGTACAAGTATTCGATAACTCTTGACTGGCAAAGCATAGATCTAGCAAGCGATTGTTACTGTTTCTATTATCATTCAATTGAACTAGACCGCCAGTGTTGTAATCATCTAGGAGTTTAGAAGTAGCTGGTGCTTTTGTAGAACTATTTGCATCAGGATATAAATAATTTGAAGAGCTGCGGACCCACTTGATACCAGGGAGATTGAAGTCGCCTAATATAATTATCCTATCATTGAAACCAATTTGATCAGTAATCAATGAAAGAGAGTGCAAATGTTGATCAATTAGATCGGCATCGTTAACGCGATCAGGTGGAATGTAAAGCACACAAATATACAGCGTACAGTGTGTAAGTGTGAGAGCGATCCAGGTTTGCTCAACGCTACCGCAGTTAGAAAGAGACACCAGACGGGATTTGAATTTTGTGCTGCAGGCGATCAGTACGCCCCCACCACTCTGTTTGCTACTATTATCATTGTTTCGATCTTGCCTGTATACCGAGTAGGAGCTACCAAAAATTTGTTTGGATAAAGTATTACTGTTTTGCCAAGTTTCAGTGAATACATACATGTCATAAACGTTGTCAGAAACTGCCAAATTGTATTCAGTAATAACGCCGTTCATGCCCCCGATATTCTGGTAATAGATGATTAAACCAGAGTTGTCTGAATTACCCGAGCTGACTGGTAACATGTGGGTATAATTGGGAGCCGTGTAGGAGTGCGAGGAGTGGGTTGACGAACTAACCGTGGGCCGATTGGGAACAAACGTGGCGATTGTATTTGACTGTTGATGCGAATGTCTTGCATTCGTTGTGGTAGTGCTCGGGATGAACTGGATTTGCGTTGTGTTATTTGTTGCATGCCGGGTTGATTCGAATTCTGTTTGGCACTGCGATCTAAAAAATGAGCGATTGTTACACCGTTGGGCCAGAAATTCGGTGCTGTAATCTCTGGCTCAAAAGCTGCCGGGACGCATAGTTTGAATGAAACAAACGAAAGCTGTCGATCTTGATTTTGGCGGACTAGTTTCAGACAGTGAATTAAATTGTGGGGGCAGTTGGTACGGGACTGAACATAGTGGATAATATTGTCTTCAGATTCGCTGGGTAGAAACCTGGTCAAATAGTACCAATTTCCATTATTGTAACTCTCAGACACTTGTATTGCAGGGGGTGCTACCAGAAGGGTTGTAATTTGTCTATTGGGCTGATCGATTGGATGTTCTTTGGGGAGGGTGGTGTTATCACATGTGATTTTTTTCTGTCTAACCGGATTGAATTGAAACGGGTTACCTAAATATGGTACGTTGGATATAACAGATACACTAGCTTGCCTGGTATTATTTTCAGTTGGCCTCGAAGCGGGTGTTGCAGTACCAATGATGGGACTAGTTGGTGACACGTTGAGGTAGCGGGGCGCGGCGATGGTTGTTACTGGCAGTAGATTCGATGTAGCAGCGGGAAGCGCAGCGGTTGAGTATGATGTGGAGGGTGCTGATAAAATATTCTTAGTCGCATTATTGTGCGTGGACAAAGAATTTGCGTGCTAGGTGGCGATGATGGGTGCTTGTGACATTAGCGGCATATGCGCATGGGCGATGTTGGTGGTATAGGTGGCTTTGGCGATGTTGGTGGTAGTGGTGGCAGTAGCGATGGCGAGTGCAAATGGTGCTGGCGGTGTGGCAGCAACTAGAGGTGTAAAAGGAGCTTGTACTGCAGTGATGGAAGCATATTCGGTAGCAGATGGCGTAGTATAATGAGCTAAGTCTGAAGCAGATGCGATGTTGGTGGATGCCCGAGCAGTATGTGTAGAATTTATTGGCACTGAAACTAGGTGTGGAGCAACGGATGGAAATGTAGCGGCAGCAGGCATGGTAGCAGTAAGCGCTGAGGTTATAGGCTCTGTAGTACGGAGAGCTGGTTCTCCAGCAGAAGATTCAGCAACGGCAAGTATAGCAGCAGCAGGTATGGCAGCAGTTGGTATAGTAGTGGCAGGTGTAGCAGCAACAGGTGCAGCAGCATCAGACGTGGCAGTGGTAGTAAAATTCGATTCGTCAACAGCAATGTCGTGAGCAGCGGTAGTATCCATTGCTACGTTGTTGGAGGGCAAAACGGAGTTTCCGATGATAGATGCAATCGAAGTGACCTGCGAGTTATTGCCAAGGTTTACATCTGAAACGACAGAGGCTATAGTATTGGCTAAAACAGATTGGCTGATTGGAACATCAACTCGCGGAATTTTATCAGGTTGCGACAACGAAGGCCTGGAAGTACTACTGGTCCGAGGACGTTTGCATTTGTCTCCGAGAATTGAATCGAACAGATTAGTCAGCTCGAGGTGAAGGTCGTCCAAACGATCATAAAAAGTGGGTCCAGCGGTCGTCGAATTATCAGAATATGCGCGAGTGCCAGATTGATGGCAGCAGGTGGTTCTGGCACAAGAATTATTGCCCATACGGCAAAGCATTTGCATGGTATCCGTCATGTCACCAATTAGTTTTAGCGTTGATGTAATACGTTGCAGGATAAGATTTATGGCTTCACGAAGGGAATCGTTCTGATTAGTCGGCACTCGACATTTGTGACACAGCCAGCCGACACCGGGGCAGTCGCGGATTGATTTGGCGAGGGTGTTGTTGATGTTGTAGTAAATAAGCCACTAGAAAAAACCTGAACAACCGAAAAAGACAGAAACATATAACAGCTTACTAGTAAAATAGAAGGTTTGTTCCAGTAAACGCTTCTTACTGCGGAATACTTCCAGTTTCTCCTGGTATTGGAACAAACTTATAGTAACAGAACGATAAACATCCACTGAACCAAACTTTGGCTTGACAGGTATTTCTGGCGAAATATTCCAGGCGAAACATTTCAAATGAGTTACACCGTAAATACATAGTAGACAGTTTCACAGCGGAAGAAAGGTATGAAAGTTTAGAAAAACGTATAATTCGGAACGCAGTGTTTAACGCAAGATTTACCGGAAGACTCAAAGACTGAAAGTTTGAGCGCAAGTCAATAGAGCGTCATTCAGTTATCGACATTTGCCGAGAACGGTCGCGTTTTGCTCGCGTTAAAAAAAAAATAAATTTAATAGCACGTTTCATTTCGTCTCGAAATGCTGGAATACGACATGGCGCAGTCGGCTGGTAAGTAAAACGAAAGGAACCGATTTCTAGTCTGATATTGTGAATTCAATGGAAGATTAGACTAAATAATTACTTGTTCGTTGTCGGACAAAAATGATTTACCGTGCGAGAGGTCACAAAAAAAATGGTTTCACCGTGCGAGAAGTCACAGAATTGAAAATAAAAAAAGGCTTCACCGCGCGAGAGGTCGCGGTATAGTAAAATGCCTGAAAAAAAGATCATGTAAAATAATTGCCGTGCGAGAGGTCACGGATTAAAAAAAAAAAAATAAAAAAAAAAAAAAAGTTTTACCGTGCGAGAGGTCGCGGGATAGTAAAATGCTTAAAAAAAAAGATCATGTAAAATAATTGCCGTGCGAGAGGTCACGTAGTAAAATATGGGCTTTACCGTGCGAGAGGTCGCGGGATAAAAAAATGCCGTGCGAGGTCACGGATTAAAAAGAAAAATGGCTTCCCCGTGCAAGAGGTCACGGATTAAAAAAATGGCTTCCCCGTGCAAGAGGTCACGGATAAAAAAAAAAATATAAATGATTTACGGTCTCGGAAAATATAAATGCTTTACGGTGTATAGATAATGAGATAAGGGCCACCGTGCGAGTGGTCACTAAAATGGCTTTACCATGCCAGGACAATATAAATGCTTTACGCAAGAGATTGTGGGAAACTAAAGGCATTACTGTGCAACAGGTCACCATCAAATGAAATTGGTTAGCATACAAAAATGGTGTCTCCTTCGCAATAGATTTACGGCGATTTTTTTTGTGACTATTTATATATATTTTGTGGAGATAGTTTTGAATTAAAGTTTTATATTTCTTTCGTTCGAATATTCTAGAACAATCACCGCAAACACCGAAGAAGAAAAGTAAATTAAAAACAATGGCTCGACAATTGGCTGCCGAGAAGGCAAAAGCACACTTAAGATACAGGCTAATCGGGCAAAGCATGCAGTTAATTTTCGCACCCCGTGATCCAGATGAACCAAAACAAGCATCAGCGTCACATTTGTTCGTTTTTGTCATACTGAAAACAATGGTATCACTGTACACTGTGAATGGAAGCGAAACCGAGTACGAAAGATGGCACGTCGATGAACAAAAGCGCATCTTGTTTTCAACTTCGGCGGAGAATAATTAGTCTTGTTGCGAAGAAATAGTAAAAATAACACGATCTTGACGAAGAGTGAAATGAGGCTTTTTAACTGCGATATCACTTTAGGAGAAATGTAACTTGTAACACGCGAATATGGGTAAATATAAACGAGATCGAATCGTAAACACTATCCAATTGTACATCTTTTCCTTCACGTCGGTATTAGAAGCCTCGCATTTGGACACATATATGTTATACTTTTTACCACAATCGCGACAATCGAACAGTTTTCCGGTGGCATGCAACTTCTCGTGCGGCCGGAAACTTTTCACCGATCGGTAGACCTTGCTACATACTCGACATTTGTGCTCGGGCAGCACGTCGACTTCGCGTCCTATACCATTATCTGGTTGTGTTGGGTTCGCAGGTGCACCGTCAGATTGTAGGATTGAGTGAACCCTCGGTCGCAGTATTCCAACACGTACGGAGTTTTCCCGGGTGTGCAACCTGACGTGTATCTTCAGCGTTATCGATTGAGTGAATGTTTTCGAACAGTAGGGACACATTTGAAGAGCTTTTCGGGTGTACCCCATATGGCATAATGGACGTTTGGCATAACGGGTTTGGCATAAAGACGTTTGGCATAATGGACATTTGGCATAATGCTTATTGAGAGGTAGCGACATTTGGCATAATGGACGTTTGGCATAATGGACATTTGGCATAATACCTATTGGGGGTTAAGGGACATTTGGCATAACGGACGTTTGGCATAATGGACATTTGGCATAATACTTATTGGGGGGTAAAGGGACATTTGGCATAATGGACGTTTGGCATAAAATGGCATAGTATTTATCGGGGAGTGAATCCAAAATTATCATAATCAACTTTTGTCATATATACGATGTTTTATTTCGTAATTTGGAATCAACTCAAAAAAATATTTTTCATTTTGTATGAATTACGCAATCTATAAGTATTTAGATGGATCATCGCAAAAAACGACTAAATATAGGCACATTTACACACATTATTCTTAATGGGTTAAAAGGGTCCTTTGGATTACGTGGTGTAAATTCAGCAAGTAAGACTTCCGTTTTTTGATAACTTGAATAAAGAGTAACATGTACGGCAGAATACAGATGTATAATTGTGTTATTTGTAAAGAAGGCTGCATCGCTATGCTTTTCATATAATACTTAATTACTATTATGCACAGAATTATGATGCACCCTACTTTACATTATATATGGAGCATTCCACATAAAATTTACCACCCCAAATTTTGTTTACCATTTGTTTCGATTTGGCTGACTAAAATATTTGACACGTATTTTTTTCTTTCAAATAGTAGTAATTTGCTTTAATTTTTTTTAAATACTTTTATTTAATCTCCAATACTGCAATAACTGAAGAAGATATTAAAAATTGTTGAAAGCATGTAATGTGTGCTTTTCTCAGTTTTCGAATGAAGTTTATTAAAAATAATCATGCTGCTTATTTAATGTAAAATATTGAAAAGTTGGATGACTTTTTTTCTCTTAAAATATTTTTCTTAACGCCTTTAACATTTTGGAAAGAACATTTGAGTATTTTCGGCGTTATGAATTTTTCAGTCGAACCCTGCGCGCGCGAAGCATACCACCACACTCTTCGCTAACACGCGGGTTTGGCTGCAAGAGTTTCTACACGTCAGCGCGTGCGAAGCGCATGGAGGAACCTTTCGTGCGCGCAATATGTATACTATTCTGTGCATATTAATAAATAAATAGTATATGAAAAGTATAGTGATTCGCCCTTCTTTACAAAGAACGCAATTATACTTCTGTATTCTACTGTAGTACTGTACAATGTACAGTTTACATGTTACTCATTATTCAAGCTATCGAATTACGGAAATTTCACTTGCTAAATTTACATCACGTAATCCAAAGGACCCTTTTAACCTATTAAAAATATGTTCAAATGTGCCTATCTCTAATCATTTTCTCTTTGCGATCCATCTAACTACTTACAGATTGCGTGATTCATATAATATGGAAAATATTTATTTTCTGTTGATAACAAACCAAGTAACAAAATAAAACATCATATATATGACGAAAGTTGATTATGATAATTTTGGATTCACTCCCCAATATTATGCCAAATGTCCATTATGTCAAATGTCCATTATGCCAAATGTCCCTTTACCCCCCAATAGGTATTATGCCAAATGTCCATTATGCCAAACGTCCGTTATGCCAAATGTCCCTTAACCCCCAATAGGTATTATGCCAAATGTCCATTATGCCAAACGTCCATTATGCCAAATGTCGCTACCTCTCAATAAGCATTATGCCAAATGTCCATTATGCCAAACGTCTTTATGCCAAACCCGTTATGCCAAACGTCCATTATGCCATATGGGGTACACCCGAGCTTTTCACCTGTAACAGTATATAATTGGAATTTACAGAAAAGAAAATAAGTAAAACCTTAACCTACTCGTGTGCCATCGAATGTGCGTCGTCATCAGGTACTTGTCCGAAAACTCTTTATTACAATATGGACATCGGTTCCGAATGGGTAATGAACGATCCTTCTTTAGCGGCAAACCAGCAGATCCCTTTTCTCCCTTCGAACTATTTTGAAGTAGAATACTTCTAACGTTTCAATATGGGGGTCCCTTTTCAAAAATTTCTGCTGAGATATTTTCCCAGTTTTCAAATGCGAATAACTTCCGTTGTACTGATCGAAATCGCTATATTTTTGCACTATCCGATCGGTAATATGTGCACGTATATTGTATTTGAATCCGTAAAATGTACGTCTATTATAGATAACAAAAATAATGTAATTTGTTAAGGTGGTAATTATCTGAGTTGATTGGTCCGTACAATTCAACCAAGCAGCGAGCGTTGCTAAGACTGCCTCTTTTTTTATGAAATGAACTTCGCCAGGTATAAAAACGGCACATAAGAGAAAATTTGTCAGTTTGCTTTCTGACCTCGTAGTAGCTGCTACGTTTTGTGTCAGCTCAAACTCTTCGGTTGGAATATATTCAATGACTGCCTCCAGGCATCGTTCCATCCAATGCAATGATCATACAATGATCAGCGCACATCGCAGAAAAGGCAGAACGCTCTTTTTTTCGGAGTTCAATACGCGGATTGCAAGTGTGCGCGTGTGAAGGGGTGGTTGAGTGCGAAAGACTGCGCTCTCTTGCTCTATTATGCGTGGCGGGCTCAGATAAATTCATCATTAAATGATTTTGTTTAATTTTCTTTTGGTAAGCGGTAGTATGATTGACGATGACGATTTTAATAGCATTGGTTGTTGTGTGAAGGAGATGATGTTGGCTTATTGGATACTGATACAATATGTTTCTGCCGTTCATTTGGGGCAAACTGGGATAACTTTCTACATATCATCTATGTATATGCTGTTATAAACACAGTTTAATTGTATAACTGCTGCATGTATGACGGGATTTGTACATCCACATTAAGATCGGTTTATTTTATGTTCAGCTAAATGATTTTACTTATTTCGCAGTTCAACTAGTGAAATGCTCCATTAAAAGTAATGTCCTGGCACCAGCGATACCAGATTTACAGACATTTCAGGAATAAGGAACAGGAATTCTACAGACTTTTGATATCCTCCTACAGACGTAGTTGGAAATCTACAGACTTTTAAAAGAGTAATAGTATTTAGCAAAATTTAACTATTCGTCTACGAGTGATTCCTTCACTAATAGTATTCTAATTTCAATCAATTTTTAAATTAATATTCTAGTGTAACTAGGATTTACTCAACCATCTAGAGACATTTACAAACATTTTAATAATTCTTCTACAGACATTTCATAAAAACATGTGGCATCGCTGCCTGGCACTACATTCGTTGTGGGATATTATCATACGTGACAATTGCAGGCTTATTGCGAACACTCCACGCTAAGAAACCTGCTTGGTGAAGGTTTTAACATATGTATACGGCATTCGCCTTAACTCTCTAATGCTGACATTCCACGCGCAAATGCCCTTCTGCTGGTTATTAACTGTAGAGTAAGTACAATTTACAGTAAGTCCAAAAACTTTTTTTATCCGATTTGGCCCTTAATTTACTTTATTTGTACATGTCATACTTTTAAGTGGCCTATTTATAAAAATATTCACCAAGACGAATGTATTTTGATCCCACTATACATATGTGTAATAAAATATTCAATGATCAGGGCCGGTGGGTAATGCGAGTAGTTAAAAGGTAGCACTATCCACTTTAAAATAATCGAGTTGGTAATTAATAATTATCCACTCGAAACTTTGGAACAAACCTAACATTTGAATTTTGCCACGCATGTGTCTCGGGTGCACGTTTGAAATTTTTGAGGTATGTTCAAGATTCCATTTGCACAAACGCGTCGCAAGTGATTTATGTGAATGTAATGCAAGCATATGTAGAGGTAGATGGGATAAAATACACCCTGTGCAGGGGTAAGATGCACAACAACGGGACATAATACATCATAACAAATATCGAAATAGCTGATTTCAATGCAGAAGATAGCAAAAATTGCAGCATTCGAATTAACAGCTTATGTGTATTCTACTTCACTTCGGTTATGTCTCTGACATTACCTACCCATCTTTTTTTTTCATCTTGCGTTCCGGATCCATAAATCGACGAAAACGCTCTGCAAATCACCCATTTCAACTTTTTCCGCTCCCATCCCGCTAATAACGTAAATCTTCCCATTCTCTCCCTTGATGCGCATTTTGGTTTTTGGTTCCGAAGGAAAATGTTTAATTCATCAGCTTCATCCACTGCGTTTTCGATATCTGAACGCTCATCGTCCGCGTGCTCGTGTACTAACTCTGGATCCACTTTGATGTTAACTTCTTCCGCGCTAGGTCAAATCTGAAAGCAGCTTTCGGAAATAATTAGCTGCTGTATGAGGGTTCGGCGGCGTTTGTAACATGTAATGTAGTTAGATTGCACTAGCGAGGCAATGGAGAAATTTGGCATCATCAGGGTGCACCTGATTTGTTCCTTTCGTTCTTCCGTAACGGCAAGCACGCGCCGAAAGAGTGCTCTACATAGGCCAGCGCAGAAACCACACCTGTCGGAGCTGTGGGAGGAATATGGCCACTTAACCGTAAATGTGAGAAAGTACATAAACAAGTGAGCAAGAAATGCAACTAAAATCCATACCGTATTCATCGCCGTTTTGTATGTCCAATGTATGTATTACAAGAGGATTAAATATTTTTCAAATTCCCGTTCTAATCATTTTTTTGTCCAATTGAAGTCTGCCTAAACTTGTAGCTGTAGAGTTCTATGCAATTCCTTTCACACACACTAATTGGGGTTTTGTTTTCCTCCAGCTGACATACATAAAACTCAGCCAATTTAAACGTTCGAAATAGCTCGCCTGAAGTATTTATAATGGTGTTGAAATGCTCTGTGTCGCTCTATCGATATCTAACGTTTGAAATACGCACACCAGATCTCGCAATTTTATACTACCGCCCTCCCCTTAAGCCCAGGAGTGGTTTATTTTCCTCCCAATCCAAACGTCAAAACGGCACAGTACCAACGCAGCTGGATAAGTCTATACCGGTTGGTCAGGTTCCATCATAAAAAAAAATCCGACCGAAAAGCTATTTTCGATTTGTTTTCCTCCATCTGTGACTGGTGGAAGAAAACAAATCGTAGAACACACAAATGCAGTTACAGATTGCCAAGTGCTCTATAAAATGAAAACAAATGAAATGAAAATTCAATCATATATGAACAGCATGCTTTGATCGAACAGCGCTTCCAAATTAATTTTTCTTCTACAATTCGACCTGTCAACAAGAAGGGTAGACAAATTTAATTACGTGGTGAGTCATAAAATGATAACCCTTTTGTATGGGACCTTGGTGTATTTAATTTGTATTTGATCACACTCTGCATAATCACGAACAAAGGAGTGCGATATAGTTGCTTCGACCATTCATAAAAATAAAACAAATTTTCTGGAAAATCATTTCCTGCGCTAACACAAATATTTCATGTTACTATGTTTTAATTGCCGCAAGGTTCTACTGTATCGATTTTGTTGGCTATTTTCGGCAAATTTGAGACTAAGAGAAACGAAAGCAATGAAATTGAAAGACGGATAGGTATTCTAGAGCGAATCAGTTATAAACTTAGAACGGAAAACTAGAACTAGGCAGGCTCATATGGGCATGATCGAAAGGAAGTGTGAAGAATTTTTTGCCTTCTGCATAGTAGGAGTTGGGCGTTCCACCCAAGTCTACCGCATGGTCTATGGTAGAACATAACTCATCATCATGTTTTACCGCCGACGCCGGCAAAAAATTCTTCACAAATCCTCGCCTAGAACGACCATGCGATCATTCTTCTCCCTTTCTGCTAGCATCAAGCCGTGACGTATGCATTCAATCGACACCAAGCTATCGGTGTCGCACCGATCCTATTGTGATTGAACTACTTATTTTATTTTTTCGTTCCGCACACACGGATGGCTGATAGCAATTAATGACACAGCTCAGCTAGCAGAAATCGAATTTTTATCTACTTTTTTTACCAACTAGTTTATATGTTACTATGTTTTAATTGCCGCAAGGTTCTACTGTATCGATTTTGTTGGCTATTTTCGGCAAATTTGAGACTAAGAGAAACGAAAGCAATGAAATTGAAAGACGGATAGGTATTCTAGAGCGAATCAGTTATAAACTTAGAACGGAAAACTAGAACTAGGCAGGCTCATATGGGCATGATCGAAAGGAAGTGTGAAGAATTTTTTGCCTTCTGCATAGTAGGAGTTGGGCGTTCCACCCAAGTCTACCGCATGGTCTATGGTAGAACATAACTCATCATCATGTTTTACCGCCGACGCCGGCAAAAAATTCTTCACAAATCCTCGCCTAGAACGACCATGCGATCATTCTTCTCCCTTTCTGCTAGCATCAAGCCGTGACGTATGCATTCAATCGACACCAAGCTATCGGTGTCGCACCGATCCTATTGTGATTGAACTACTTATTTTATTTTTTCGTTCCGCACACACGGATGGCTGATAGCAATTAATGACACAGCTCAGCTAGCAGAAATCGAATTTTTATCTACTTTTTTTACCAACTAGTTTATATGTTACTATGTTTTAATTGCCGCAAGGTTCTACTGTATCGATTTTGTTGGCTATTTTCGGCAAATTTGAGACTAAGAGAAACGAAAGCAATGAAATTGAAAGACGGATAGGTATTCTAGAGCGAATCAGTTATAAACTTAGAACGGAAAACTAGAACTAGGCAGGCTCATATGGGCATGATCGAAAGGAAGTGTGAAGAATTTTTTGCCTTCTGCATAGTATGCATATGCATAGCATATGAGCCTGCCTAGTTCTAGTTTTCCGTTCTAAGTTTATAACTGATTCGCTCTAGAATACCTATCCGTCTTTCAATTTCATTGCTTTCGTTTCTCTTAGTCTCAAATTTGCCGAAAATAGCCAACAAAATCGATACAGTAGAACCTTGCGGCAATTAAAACATAGTAACATATAAACTAGTTGGTAAAAAAAGTAGATAAAAATTCGATTTCTGCTAGCTGAGCTGTGTCATTAATTGCTATCAGCCATCCGTGTGTGCGGAACGAAAAAATAAAATAAGTAGTTCAATCACAATAGGATCGGTGCGACACCGATAGCTTGGTGTCGATTGAATGCATACGTCACGGCTTGATGCTAGCAGAAAGGGAGAAGAATGATCGCATGGTCGTTCTAGGCGAGGATTTGTGAAGAATTTTTTGCCGGCGTCGGCGGTAAAACATGATGATGAGTTATGTTCTACCATAGACCATGCGGTAGACTTGGGTGGAACGCCCAACTCCTACTATGCAGAAGGCAAAAAATTCTTCACACTTCCTTTCGATCATGCCCATATGAGCCTGCCTAGTTCTAGTTTTCCGTTCTAAGTTTATAACTGATTCGCTCTAGAATACCTATCCGTCTTTCAATTTCATTGCTTTCGTTTCTCTTAGTCTCAAATTTGCCGAAAATAGCCAACAAAATCGATACAACAAATATTTCATGTGTTTGCACTCTTGAAAATTCATGAAGTTCAAATAGCACCAAATTTTTTTTCGCATGGCGATTTGTTTGACGTATACGCCGGTTTGACTATATTTGACAAACAGTGTACACGGCTAAATAAAACAACCTGCAGAATAAGTTCTTTTAACTTACTTTTGAGTTGTGCGTCGCCTTCGCACTTATTAGTGTGGTCAAAAACAAAACGAGAGATTCGACTCAGTCGAGGTCTTCCGTGGAGGAAGGTACTTTTGAGTTGTTTGGGGTATACTCAAAATTAGGTAAATTCAACTTAAATTTGAGTATAAAAAACCTATCAATGAGTTGTAATTTTTGCCGTGGTTAAATGGAAACTACCTTCAACACGGTTTACCTAATTTTAACTACCCCCACGATACTACGAGATTGAGTCAAAGGAACTCAATTTTAGGTAGTTTTTCGTTTCCGTGTACTGATCCATCAAACTTGTTTTATTATGTCTGTCAAACAATATTACACTGAAATGAAAATATCTTTTGTATTTATTAGATTTGTCATATGAATCATACCACTATTCTTTGTGTAGAATTTATATGAATTCCTATGAATGTTACACAAAATTCATGTTAAACCTCAGTGATATCCAATAAATTTGAATCCTGCGCGGTCAATATGAATATGATTAGAACAACATATTCAAGTTATATGAATAGCTAATGAGCTCAACCATCTCGTGGGTGTAAGTAGCGGGTTGTAAAACGAAGCCTGACAAGAAAAACGAAATGGTGGACCGGAAGCAAATGTTTTTGTTTGGTAAGGGTTTTTATCAAAATTAAAATGGTAAAGATGCGTTCTAATACATTTTTTTTATTTCCATCAGGTACTGGTTTCAAATTACACGTGTTGGTATTCTCTTCAACAACTAACCACAGAAAACACCCGTCAATTTCGAGTTTTAATTTGTTTAAAAAATAAAGGCCTATTCAAAGGTAATTGAACTATCACCACCAAATTCAAAACTGTCGCAATTTCTTTTAGTAGGTGAGTGTTACTGAATTTATAACTGGTCAAAAAGAAATTAAAAACGGACAACATAGTTATGCGATAGGTTATGCGCCTAGTTAGGATCGGCTGGTATGGCGGCGTAAAAGTTTTGACATATATCAGTTGAAATGTTTACACAAGTACTTTAAACTTGTTCGAACATGGAGTTATGTTCTTTGTAATACAACGGTCAATATTATCGTTGATAACCTGCCAATTGAAACTTCTACGATATCGTGTGCAAAGAGTGATTCCAGCTAACCTACAGGTTTGCCGAAATGGTAATTGAAATTGGGTTGTGTACAGGGCATGACCACGGTGACATGAAAAATTAGTTTTTGAAGAGAGTGTGATGTAATTCGCAAATGAACTTTAATCTATCAAACAAAACTATCGTCTCATCTCAGGACGGGAGACTATATAGTAGATCGGCAACAATTTTGACTTTTTTCTCGGAACACTGCTAATTCAAATGGTAATTGGATGCACAGATCATATGCTATATATGAGCTTTTTCCGATAGCTCTAGTTCACCCACAAGAGGTTTCAAGTTTCAAGAGTAATATATAGGGAAATAAAAACTTAAAATCCAATAAAAAATTCCACAGTAATTCCAGAGAGAACAGACATCCATGATCGAACAAAAATATTTAAAAAACGTGTGTAAACATTTGAATTAATATACGATAAACACTAGCGCCGCAACACCAACCTATCCTAACTATCCGTCAAATCCATTCCCGAACCGGTTAGAAATCCTGAATGAATTCCGACTCTATCGGTTGATGCATTTGAGCTGGAATTCATGCTGGAAGTCCGAACCGGTTCCGGACTAGTTTGACTGGGTAGAGGAATAACTGCTGTCAATTCTGTCGAACTCAGCCACAAAAAACATGACGACAGTAGCGCACCTGGTTTGGATATCCCAACTACCTTCGAAACCGTTAGAGATTTTACACAAGTTGAATACTGAAGATGGACGTCTGTTCTCTGTTCTTAATTCAAATGTTTACACACGTTTTTTAAATATTTTTGTTCGATCATGGATGTCTGTTCTCTGTGGTAGAATGTAGTTGAAGAAATTCTTTATCCAGTGCTATCTCAGTTTTTGATGTTTTGCGACTTGGCCCGGTCTGACTTAACACCGACCAACTGTATATGACAATATCTATTTGCTGCGAAATCCGATCAATTTGCAGTCTACGGCAATGATGATCCTTATACTTTAAACTATATATCTATCTGCAGATTTTGGGATGCACTAGATGACACTGGCATTTTGTACTGAATTTATTGCTTCTATTGCCTATTTTTCATATATTTTGACATACAAACTTCAAAACTCTTGTGAGTGAACTAGAGTTTTCGGAAAAATCTCATATTTGATAAATGCTATGTGAGGCCAATTACCGTTTGATTTCACAGCGTTCTGAAAAAAGTCAAAATGAATGCCGATCTAGTATATAGTCTGCAGTAAAAAGATGCAACCTCCCGTTCTAGCTTTATTTCAAGCTCCCATATGCTACACCTTGCTATATACCAAATATATATTACAATACCGTTCGCTTCTATAAATCCCAGGAGCGGATCCAGAAAAAAAATTCGGGAGGGGTCCGAAATTTTGATTTTGCAATGAACATTGTATAATACGTTATGCGTAAAAACCTCATTTAATGAAAATCAGTTTTTGTGATCAATTTTTTTTTGAAATGATTTTAAGTTTGAAACTAATACAATTTAAACTAATTCAAAATTTCTCAACGAGCTGAAAATTTTCGGAGGGGTTCGGACCCCCAAGACCCCCCCCCCCCTTGATCCGCCAATGATAAATCCCATACGACTCATAAATGTAACGCCATTTGTAGATGAAAAAGACTTTAAATCTCAAACAATCATTCTGCGATTAGCGTTCGCCGTAGAGTGACATGTCAAACGCGTCCATGAAGTACAAGAGAAAGGTGAGCGAAATTGTCATTTCCTAATGTGTTGGTATTTCGTCTTAAACATTAGGGCACAGAGAACAGACATCCATGATCGAACAAAAATATTTAAAAAAACGTGTGTAAACATTTGAATTAATATACGATAAACACTAGCGCCGCCACACCAACCTATCCCAACTATTTGTCAAATCCATTCCGGAACCGGTTAGAAATCCTGAATGGATTCAGTATGGAATCTTGCTCAAAGAAAACAACCGATTCCGACTCTATCGGTTGATGCATTTGAGCTGGAATTCATGCTGGAAGTCCGAACCGGTTCCGAACTAGTTTGACTGGGTAGAGGAATGACCGCTCTCAATTCTGTCGAACTCAGCCACAAAAAAACATGACGACAGTAGCGCACCTGGTTTGAATATCCCAACTACCTTCGAAACCGTTAGATTTTACACAAGTTGAATGCTGAAGATGGACGTCTGTTCTCTGTGATTAGGGTACTCCTGTTTCAGTTTTATATTCATAATTTTGACAGTTCTATAATATAAAACTGAAAATTTTAAAACTAGAATTTGCTGTACCCAGCAGCCCAGCAAAATTCATATCTCGCCATGTCTTCAGAATTACTGCATTCAAATTTATTTTTCCCCAGTCTGTCGGGGCTAAGGGCATGTTCAGGAGCGTTTTGTTTTGTATAGGAGTTTCAAAGTAGAACTGGAACTGAGACATTCACATCGCCAGCAGAGCGTTTTGTTTTATAATTTCGAACAGTTTTGTTTCAAAATTTAAAACTGTTTTACGAAGTCGTTCTATTTCTCGCTGATTTTAAAACATGTTTAGAACTGTGTCTTAAATACATGCAAAGTTTTCAGCACAGACACTTAGATCCGATAGACAGGGGAAAAATAAATTTGAATGCCTTAACGCTGAAGGCATGGCGAGACAAGAATTTTAAACTAAAAAGAACACCCGCTAAAACTGCTGCTGGGGACAGGAAGTTCTAGTTTTTAAATTTTCAGTTTTATTTTATAGAACTGTCAACATTATGAATCTAGAACTGAAACACTCCTGAACATGCCCTAAGTGTATGTGCTGAAAACTTTGAATGTATTTAAAACACAGTTCTAAACGTGTTTTAAAATCAACAACAAATAGAACGGCGTCGTATAACAGTTTTGAATTTTAAAACAAAACTGTTCGAAATTAAAAAACAAAACGCTCTGCTGGGGATGTGAAAGATTCAGTTCCAGTTCTACTTTGAAACTCCTATACAAAATAAAACGCTCCTGAACATGCCGTAAGAGCATGTTCAGGAGTGTTTCAGTTCGAGATTCATAATTTTGACAGTTCTATTATATAAAACTAAAAATTTTAAAACTAGAACTTGCTGTCCCCAGCAGCAGTTTTAGCGGATGTTCTTTTCAGTTTGATTCATGTCTCGCCATTCCTTCAGCGTTACTGCATTCAAATTTATTTTTCCCCAGTCTATCGGGTCTAAGTGTCTGTGCTGAAAACTTTGCATGTATTTAAAGCACAGTTCTAAACGTGTTTAAAATCAGCAACAAATAGAACGGAGTCGTATAACAGTTTTAAATTTTGAAACAAAACTGTTCGAAATTATAAAACAAAACGCTCTGCTGGGGATGTGAATGTTTCAGTTCCAGTTCTACTTTGAAACTCCTATACAAAATAAAACGCTCCTGAACATGCCCTAAGGGCGTATACGACGCCGTTCTATTTGTTGCTGATTTTAAAACACGTTTAGAACTGTGTTTTAAATACATTCAAAGTTTTCAGCACAGACACTTAGACCCTATGGACTGGAGAAAAATAAATTTGAATGCAGTAATTCTCAAGACATTGCGAGATATGAATTTTAAACTGAATAGAACACCCTCTAAAATTGCTGCTGGGGACAGCAAGTTCTAGTTGTAAAATTTTCAGTTTTATATTATAGAACTGTCAAAATTATGAATCTAGAACTGAAACACTCCTGAACATGCCCTAAGGGTATGCTACCAAGCGCACAGAACGTAAAAATCAATAGATGGACAAAATAACAGTTGGAGCTCAGTGTTTGTTTAGTTTTATTATTTCGGGTTTTGCTGTTTACTTTATTTTTGCATAATCTGCGTTTTAGGGTTACTGCTTAAAACTATCACAATCTTCCAAATACACGTAAGCGAATGATCAGATTTCCATCATTTTCGCCGGCATTTTTTTATTTCCTGTAAACTGCGTCTCAATGGTATGACTACACAATTATCGTTATCCCATGTCAGTACTATAACACAATCATTAGATCTATGTTATGTAATCTCACCTAAGTATAATAAGGGGTCCACATAGTGGATCGTCAGATGTGTGATGTAGGGAGTCTTATACTGCCTCAAGGTACAATATCATTCTATACGGATGGTTCTAAAATGGGTGAGCTGACTGGCTCGGGAGTCTACGGACCAAGAATTAAAGAAGCGATACCCGAATAGAAATGTACAGTAACAAAACCATGATTTTCACTGTGACAGTACAGTAATTTTACAATAATTTATAGTAAGTTTTAGTGTTATGCTACAATACAAAAACAATAAACTTTAACGTTTTACATTTCTTATAAAAGAAATGTATAGAATTCGCTCAAACTTTCAAGATTTTTTCCGAGGCCCGGAGGGCCGAGTCTTATATACCAATCGACTCAGCTCGACGATTTGGGACAATGTCTGTGTGTGTGTGTGTGTGTCTGTGTGTGTGTGTGTGTGTATGTAACGGACAAATTCTCATTCGTGTTTCTCAGCAATGGTTGAACCGATCTTATCCAAACCAATTTTAAATGAAAGAACTAAAAAACAGTATGAACGCTAGTAATTTGTTTTTGATTCTGATGTTTAGTTTCCAAGATATGAATGTTTGAATGCGTAAAAATGGCATTTTTTGCAGTTTTTTTGAATTATCTGCCGAAATTAACAGCATAGATTAACAATTTATATGTTTTTAGACAGCTTTAACGAATACCTTTCGAACAAGCTATAGATTATTGAAATCGGACTATTATCAAAAGAGATATTTAACATTAAATGCGGACGAAAGATTTTTATCATTTCCCATTGCCAGAAATATGACCAAAAACATGTAATCTATTATTAACGCCAAAACGGCTTATTTTAGGTCAATAGTATCTTCGGAGAATTTAATGGAGGAAATATGCCCTTTCTTTTGGTATTGTATTTTTGCTGATTAATCCCCCTATGAGTGAGATATTTTCACAAATTTTCTTGGAAGTGATTATATCGAAATGATGCCTTCTACAAATTTGTAGCTCTTAATTTTGCGAATAACTTTACTGAAGACTTCAAATAACTATTTTGAATACTTTAAAAGTTATGGCCTGTTGTTTGTTGATTACTCTTTGTCGCCTATTTATTGTTCAATATAGAAATAATCCATTGAAATAAGCCAAACATTATTTCGACAAATCGAATTTTGTATTTCATTTTTCTATCTACAACCGCTAGGAATAATCACCGAACACTTCCAAGTTGTCTGGAAGGAACTTGATAACTTATCAGTGCAAAAATGTTCATTTGTGCGAACCTTCTGACTGCAATTTTTCTAATGACCATCGGATCGATCTGAAACATATCGGGAAATGAAAAGCGAAATAAATAACTCCAAGCAACGGCGTAGCCCAGAGAAGTTTTTGGGGTTTAACACCATACAACGCCACCAACCCCCCCCACCACACCCAAAAAAAAATATTGGATGGAAGTTGAAAATTTATTGATGCAGACTGATTTAATTCAATATTACAATAACAATTATCTGATCCGTAGATTGATAACCTGTTGTTGTAAACATCATGAGGACTTTTGATAAATTGTCGGAATGGGGTCATGATATGTAACTGATCTATTGGTCTTGATTTCACAGTTGTCTAATAGCATCAATATCAAATTCCTGCCTGAAAACATTCCAATAGAAAATTACAGAGTTCTGTAATCAATCATAGTCCTCAGATTTATTTTCAAATTATCTCGTTTTTGTAGAGATGTACTGTAATAAGGGTCTTTATTTAATTGGAAGAGAAGTTAAAATTAATTTAATGTCTATGAAACATAGAACTGCTCACCAAAAAAATGCATAACTTTCAACATTTGCTAAAAATGTTCTTGCCTTTCTCATTCACTCTAAAATTCGTCAATCCAATCCCGACCCGGAGGGCCGAGTGTCATATGCCAATCGACTGAGTTCGTCGAGATCGGAAAATGTATGTGTGTGTATGTATGTGTGTATGTGGAAAAAAGGTGACCCTTTGTTTCTCAGAGATGGCTGGACCGATTTGCACAAAGTTAGTCTCAAATGAAAGGTACAACCTTCCCATCGGCTGCTATTGAATTTTTTTATTTATTGGACTTCCGGTTCCGGAATTACGAGTTGAAAAGTGCAATCACACATATAAACTGAAATGAAAAATTTTCAAAATCAAATTTGTATTTTTGATACCAAATGACTTTAAAATGCATGAAACATTGAGATGTTTGACAAAAATTGACTTTTTTTGGACTTTGGTACATTTTTGTCTTTCTCATATAGAAAGGTTATGCAATCACTCTCAAAATCGTCAATCATACCGGCCCGGAGGGAGTATGCAGTAAGGGGTTGCTACTTTAAAATTAAAACTAGTTTAAAATTTCTTAACAAGTTGAAAATTTTCGGCAGGATCTGGACCTCCCGGATCTTTCTCCGTGATCCGCCGCTGGTTTCAAGCGATGTTTCAGTATCACATATTATCTCAAGATCGTGGCTGTCGATCCATTGTATGTATGTGCAAATCGTACTGAACATGTAATATTCATTTCCACCATTGTACTGAACATAACCAGCCATGGAATCGTAGTCTGGACAAATGAGACAAGCACAATTGCACCACTAGGTGGACTAAGACAGATTTTTTTTGGGAATGCGTCGAGTTGAGACGGAAACGTAATATGATTAATAACGAGGATAACACATCACGAATGTAGAGAGAAATTTATGAAAAATGACGATTTCCATTCGATACTAGCAGGTTCTGATCGATTTTGATGAGCATTTGATTTTTGTTGTATGACCAATTATATGTATAGGTCAAATGTTTAAAATCAGTAATTTAAGGTCAAGATAGCATCATTTTGAAACCGCCAACTTCGGAGGTTTAGTATCTTCGATGAGTTTTACAAACGTTAAACAGCGCATCATTTGATAAAATAATTTTGACGGTATATCGTCCAAGAAGCATTTATGGTGATTTTTCTCAGGTTAATATTCATGACTACAATAAAGTCTCAACAAATTCGCTAGACACGAACTCTGTTACTATTTCTGAAAAATTAATTCTGCATAATTTTAAAAGTTCAAGAATTACGGTTTCGGAATTATGCCGTTTGGACAGTATGATCGATTTTCACCAAACCCCCACCAAACCGAATTTCTGGCTACGCTGCTGACTTCAAGTAAGTAGAAACAAAGTCGTTCTACACTCGTTCACAAGAAACTTCTTCGAATGCTGAATATCTATTATAATACATTGAAACCCTGATTTTATCAGCCAAATATGAACATATGTTTGATGGGCTCTAGCAGACGAACAAGACTGAATTCGAGTAAATCCTTTCTTGAGCATGTTTTCCTTATCATGAAGATGGAAATATGCAAAAATAAAAAGTTCATCATAATCAGAAATAGTTATGAGACTACATCAAGAATATTTCAACAGTATTTTAACAGCTTCAGTTTATTATAAAGAAAAAAAATTGCCCGATTTAGTCAATGTCCCCATTTTGTCAGTCTAAAATACACCATGAGACTGATAAAAATGGATCTTTATTGTATGTATTATTCACTGTGTTTCACATTAATAGGTACATTTCATTTTTGGGGATTTTTTATTGAATCGAGCTACAACATTTGTTTGTTTTTATTTGTTCTTTGGCATTAGGATTAGCGATAATAATTCAAATCAAGGATACTACTGGGAAGTCACCTTTAGAAAAAGTCGATGTCGAAGTCAAATTTGGAACTATGCACGCATGCACTTCAAAGATAGCGTGATATCCGGAGCTGCGATTTCATTTCAACCCTTTTTTGTGAAAATGGCGATACTTACAAATGTAAACATAAGGCTTTTTTCATACATGCGAATGAGGGCTTTGAAACACAACCAATTAACCTAAAAATTTGGATTCTACGATATTGCTTTCTTAAACTACAGCAAAAAATACAGGGCGAAACTGTATTTTTGTTTGTTTATTTAAAGTTTCGCCCTCCACGCTCCATGCAAACAAACAGGGCGATACTTTTTTTGCTAGCAGTTTAGAAGCGAAACTGTCATTTTCGTATTTTTTAGGATTATCAAGCTGATACCAGCTGTAAATAGTAACAATGATCGCTATTGAAAAAAAAAACCCGGACGAAATCGGTGGTGTAGAACGGTAGTTATTGTAAAAAACGTAAGAACGATACTTCAATGCTGATAGGTGGGACCGAAAAGGTAAAACAATCGCCAAAGGGGCGATACTATCATTTTGTAAATTTCAATAGCAAAAACAAATTTTAATTTAATAATTTCAAATACTTTATGAAGTTTTGGGTTTCGATCACTGAATCATGCAATCTGGGATATAAAAAACACAATAGTTTTTAAATAGGAAATAAAAGTCTGGAAATATTCACTGTTGATTTTCTTTGAACGGTGTCCTTTAGGAAAATTCAGTTTTCCCACCACAATTTAGATATTTTATTAACAGAGCATTAACAATAATTCGTAGCTATGTCTATTTTATGGGCCATTTTTTCTCTTCCCATTGATTTGATTTGAGATTTCTAGCGCTGATGTTGTCCTATGCTGATTTGAGCGATTCTCTGAGTCCTGCCACTTTCCCATGTAGTATGTGTTATCAAAAACATCGCGAAGCATCAAGTTCTAAATGTTCTCAAACGATATAATATCCGAAGAGAGTGATAAGAGTTATAATAAATGTCTCATCACACTGTTAGGTGGATTAAAAGCGTTTTTACAGTAAATTTCAATGTAAAATAGACTTTTACAGTGAAAAAGGGGGGTGGTTATGTATCTTAACATTAAAAAATCAATTTTTCTCCATACATTTTTTTCCCGAAAACAGTAATATTTAATGTGAATGCACTGTATCAGTTTTTGGCTGAACAGTGAAATTTATTGTTACATGAAATTTTATTGTAAATCTACTGTGAGAACTTGGCATCGAACAATGTTGAAACAATAATAACTATAATATTTATTGTTTTATGATTGTTTGTAGGGTAAATGCTATTGTAAAATTCTGTCCGGGTATCAATGGGAAAGTGGCCTACAGTTTTCCAGGCAGAGGTATATGCAATATACACTTGCTCGGAGGTCTGTAGGAAACTAACTACAGACCTTCAAAAATCGCAATCTTTTCGGACATCCAAGCAGCACTGTTGGCATTAAGGTTGTCGAAATGTCCAAACTGGTTTGGGAGTGCCTCACATTTTTACAACAACTGGTAACTCGGAATAAAGTAATGATATTCTGTGCACCTGGCCGCCACCAAGGAATCGATGGTAACGAAGTGGGCGACGAATTAGCCAGGCGTGGTTCATCAAACATGTTTGTTGGACCAGAACCATTTCTAGGTATATCTACCTGTGCTATTAAACTAGAACTTTCGGCTTGGGCAAGAGACCAACTGCTAAACGACTGGCGTAACGTAGAAGGCGCTCGACAAGCTAAGAAATTCATAAATCCACATAGAACGATAGCCAAAAAACTAATGGATCTAAAACATAAAGACTTACCTATAATCACAGGTTTATTTACGGGACATTGTCCTGCTAAGTATCATCAGAAAAAAATTGGCAAAAGTCAAGATGACATTTGTCGATTTTGTAACTACGAGCCCGAGAGCTCGGAACATATTCTCTGCCAGTGTGCAGTACTATTTCTTCGAAGGGAGCGATAATTCGGAAGGCATCTTATGAAACCTCACGAGATATGGCATACCGGTCCCAAACGGATCCTCAGCTACATTAATAATGTACTACCCAGTTGGGACGACACATGTGGACAAACACACAACTCGCTTCCAACTACATTGGATTCGCGCAATTTGTAACATGTAGAGCAAACAGGGGCCACAAAAGATAACCTGAATAGTGGTCGCAGTGGCCAAGTTTCCCCTAACAAAAAAAATCCCACTGACGCACCTTTTTAATGTGTCACTTCAGCAGCAAAAATTTCCCGTTGTCAGTCATGTTTCCGGTACACAAGAAAGATGACAAAAGTAACCTAGGAAACCACCGGGGAATCATTTCGCAGTCAAAAAATTTCAAATCGCTTATCAACGAGGTGCTGTTTTCTGCTAGTAAACATTACATAAGCACTTGTCAGCACGGATTCTACTCTGGTCTATCGGTTGAGACGAATCTAGATCTTAAAGCCGATTTCGATACAGTTAACCACGAGATACTGCTAGCAAAGCTTGATAAACTAGGATGTACCACGAGATTCTGCCACCGACTGCGATCCTACCTTGTACACCGCGAGGTCGTCGTGCAAGTTGGTGACAACGTGTCTGAATCTTTTTTTAATAATTTCGGAGTTCCTCATGGTAGTACACTAGGTCCCTTACTATTTTCATTATTCGTAAATGATGCGGTTTTCGTTCTAATACGTGGAGGGAAACTTTTTCGCTGATGACTTGAAATCTTGTCTTAAGGAATGAAGCCGATTGCCGTGAGTGAGTGTCTCATCGATACTTTTTTCAACTGATGTCAAAGAAATATGTTGATTCTTAATGCTTCGAAATGTTTTGTCATCAGTTTTCATCGCACAAATGGCATGCTTAATTTCAACTACAATATTGCTGGAACTCAGTTACAACGCGTTGACCATGTAAAGGACCTAGGCGTTATTCTTGATGACAAAGCGATACGATTGCTAGGTTTTATGTTTAAAATTTCCAACGAATTACGAGATCCTTTGTGTTTCAAGGCTTATATTGCTCACTTGTGCGCTCGTAGTTGGAATTTGCAAACATTGTCTGGTGCCCTTATCATGCAACGTGGAGTGAAAGGATTCAAACTGTCCAGCGCAAATTTATACGATATGCAAGCGCAGACTCACTCACATTTTCATAGTAAAGCTTATGTTGGCTGAGTACGATGTACCCGTTCTTCTTGGACAAATCAACCTCTACGCTTTAACCCGAGTTCTTCGCCCTCGGATATAGCTACACATCGAAATGTGTAACACTAACTATGCTGCCAATAGTCCGATTATAGCGATGGTTCGTCGCTTCCATGAGTTTGCCGAGCACTTCGACTTCGATACGAATTCATCACCGTTTGCTGTTAGGTTAATTATTTTTAGTTTAGTTTTTAGTTGAGAAATGTAGCCACATCTACTATAATGTATTGTAATGTACTGAGAACGAGAGCTTGAAAAAATTGACATCCCTGTGTGAACTTAAAAAAATCAAAATTCAATTGATGCCCGCCACGATGGATGATAAGTTTGGTTCGATCCCCTCGTCATTCGTTCTCCCGACACAGCGCATTAAGGTTTGGACATGTTCGGTTTCAGAAGCAAACTGAATTTTGTTTCCATTCTACCTATGAGAGGGATTATTGAGCAAAAGTGCACCAGATATATATTACGCAGTTCACTTATGCTCGAAAATGATAAAACGGTACTACTGGCGATAATACTAATTTAGTATTCTGTATCTACTTTTTGAATTTTCAGGATGAGTAGTCTGCAAAAGCTTTAGAGCCTTAAAAAACTACAAAAGCTTGCTTCAATCAAAAGTTCCATCTCACCATTTTCACCCTAAATAACTATACAAATATGTTCTGAATTGAAACCATTAAATATTTATCTTTTATTTAGATTATAGTTGTTTCATTGCAGTCCAAGAATGACTGCATTATTTTAATTAGGACAAATAAGACGATCGGTATACTAAAAATACCATAATTTTGGAGCACATCCGAAAACAGTCCAGATTCATATAAATATTACGTGGAAAAAGCTCTCTATCAAAATAATTACATTTTTTATAGATTTAATAAACCATCATATGGTTTAATACGTTAAACATTCCCTATACATTTAACAAAGTGCCTTATACATTTCATTGGACCACCTAATGTTTAAATATGATAATTATCAGATAGTTATTATATAGTGCGCTGATAGATTTGGGTCTAACACTGGAATTTAAATGTTATATGGAAATCTGATAGAATTGAATTTGTGAGGAATGCAACATTCAACATGATAACCATATAAGTTTGATATACTTTTGAAAGTCTAATGTAGCAATCATTGGAAATTCTAATAGTGCTGAGTTATATGATTATCATATAATATGGATGTAGCGAATCCGCTCAGTGTAGGCGTAACGTCCGGCAATGCATCAATGCAAATATTTGATGAAAAAAGTTTGTTAAACAGTTGATCTCGTGTACTGGCCTTGTCAAATTTGTTTGTCAAACACGTTTATTTGATCAAATTTTGCTTCATCAAATATTTTACGTTATGACAAACAGTGTACTGGTAGCTTTAGTGATAGGACAGATATGCACAAGGTATGAAAAAGTTGTGAAAGTTGAGACTGGACAGATGATTTGGCACAATTACGCAAAAAGTGGAATACGGAAGAATCGCCTAAATCGTGTCGGAATTTAAGGCGGGTTGTGTAAGGTATTATCGGCAAAAATTGCATTCTTAAATTTTTTTTTCGATACAAACATTGTTTGTCTATTTAGTCAGGTTGCACGTCGAAAACTGGTTCTGCGGTGTACATCATATCTCAAAATTTACAGGACCAATCGTTGAGACATTTGCACAGTTGTTTTTCACATCATTCCACAAGTAACTAAGGGAGCTTTTATTTTTTGGTCGATGTTCGATAATCGTGTTCTTGTACAAATAATAATATTAAGCATTTTGAAAAAAGCTCTTGTAGTTACCTGGGTAATGATGTGAACAAGAAGAACTGTGCAAAATTCAGAGCGATTGGTCCAGGATATTTTGAGTTATGGTTTACACCGCATTCTAGGAGGTGCCTCCTGAAGATTCACTGTCTGCATTCAGTGTCAGGTTAAATTTGTAAAGTAATAATTGTCAATTCATTATCAGACAGATCGCAAACTATAGGAAGTAATTAATTGTAATTTATTATTTTGTAACCGGGATTTGGCGCTTTCTCAATTTTGGCATGACGTCAGCAAAATTTCGTTGAACTCAACGTTTTAGCAATCCAAGATGTTGAAAGCTTAGCAATTTGGATTTAACCCATTCGACAGATTTACTTTGCCGAAAATCCCTGTTTAGAAAGCTTAGTATAACATAAGGAGTACATCTTCAACGCAGGTTTATACCGCCGAATTAAAAATTAATCTTACGTATTTGAGTGCTAGTATTTAAGGGCTCTACTCTTATCTCATTTAAAATGGTACAACGGTTTATAAGTTTTACATATTTTAAAACCCTATTTCTTTGCCGTTCAGAGTCAGAATTTACAAAAATGCATATCATTAGATTCCTTGAAGTCTCGGAATTGTTTCTATTGAAGTTTTCGTTTGAGAATCTAGGAACGAAAGCAGGATAGTTACTTCAAACAAACTTTTTTTTGATGAAATTGAGTTAGGTTTACGCAAAACAGAGGTGATGTTGGTGAACCAGAAATATACTTTTCATATTGTATGGAATAGCGATCTTTATTAACGTAAATGCAAAATAATTGATTTTCCCATATAAAATCCCATGCAAACTTTGAACGCAATGCGCAAACCCGGGAAGCAACTAACCGCTACCAAATTTTGCCCTGGCATTTGGGACCACAAAAGGAACTCAAAAAGTGCTGTACCCGCTAGTTTAAATCATTTTGAAGTTTTCCCATACAACCGCGAGCCACTCTACTCAGTTCCGATCTTGAAGTCGAGTGAGACGGTCGCATATGTGATTTATCTCGTGCGTTGTATCCCGCTTATGTGAGGCGTTGGCATAGGGACCTGCTAATATGTAAAAATAAAGAATGTAGGGTTTATATAAAAAGAAAATAAATAATGCAGGATAACCAGCTGCAAACAAATATTACGGAAGTGTTGAGTGAATAATAATTGCCACAGTGAAATAGTGAATTAGGATGCATACACATTTTATGAGTTGCTGCGTTTGAAGTGTTTTCTCTGTGGTGATCTAAAGGCAATAACATCGCATGATAAGTGAGATTAAGTGCAGTAATATTGATCGTGAGACAATACCACACCATAACTGTATCTTCTATGATACAGCATGACGCCATCATTTCGGATCCGGTGAGAAATTTCCAATTAGAATTTTTACTATATTCGACAAACTTTTTCTCCTTGTTTCATTGTAATGTATATAGTGTTCTGAATGTAGTGGTGTTCGGTGGCGCTTCTTGGCTTTTTCCACGAATCAAACCGAAGCTGAACCAGGTGCAACATATGATAGCTTGTCCCTTTCCGAACTCGGCGTCGCTCCGTAAAGTTTTGTTGTATAATCCCATAGAACCCAACACAAACACAGTTTTTTTTTATTTCCATCTTATTCTCATTCTTATGCACTATGTATCATACAGGCAAGGACAGGGGTTTGTATTGTATTTCACTTTGTGCTTACCCATGCTTCGTAATAGTTTCTGGAGGAGAAAAACGATTGCTGGCATTGGAGAGAGAACGAAGCGTCGGTCCGTTTCTTTCGTATGTTCTTTTGGTATTACATGCATAGCGTGGTATACATGGCCAAGTATTGGGCTGTGGTGAGCTGAGAAGTAGGATAGATGTTGCGAATTGTAATCTATGAAAAACAGTGGCGCTGGCGGCTTGTCTAGAGTTGTTGCTAGCTGATACTAACACTCTTGTTCAATTGTTTTGTCTGCGAGTTCCTTCATATACTTTCCTTTCCGTGAAATAATCGGTCATTTTTACGTTTGCTTCTTATAGGAGGTCTCAAGCGGGCCTTACACTTTCATTGTGTAGACGCATTGACGGGTTGATGGAATTCCCACCAATACGTCAATCCCATCATGCACATCCTAAATACAAACAATTACACCATCGCTACTTTTGTCAATACTTTCTAGTATTGACAGAAGTACTGAATATGTTAGCACTGTTGATGGTTCATGAAGCTTTGATTGAACGTGTGTATGGGTCGAGTGACTGGTGTTGTACGTGGTTGTGGGAGGGGGGAGTTAGAACTCAATTTTGCCACCAGTTTATCCATCTTGTTGGATTACGGTAGCGGAGTATCAGTCGGTTTATTATACCTACATATAGTACATGATTTCTATTAAGCGGGAAAGTTACTGTAGAGACAATCGACCTAGATGAGCGGTGCTTTTGGTGGAGGTGGCTTGTTTTTTGTAGTCTCGCAGAACAGTGTAGTAGGGTGATGAAAGATCACACCCATTGTTTTGGGGGCAGCATTCGGATCGGTCGGTTTTTCCGGGGCCTGTTCGGCATGGTTTAAGTAATGATTGTAAGATGGATCGACTGATGTTCCTTTTTCATATTTTGATAGTAGTTTTGTATGAATGGAGGAGGATAGGGGCTGAACACGTTTTCTCTCCTACGCGTAGTGCCGGGCGATTTATTTTTGTTCGCGATCAAACGAGGTTTTTCAAACCCTAGTTAGTTTCATAGTAGGCTGGATAAATGCCTTTAACATTTATTGAAAAAAATCATGCAAAGTTTTACAATACCATCATAGAATGCTAAAAAGAGGGCAGGGGGTGTTTTTTATTAATATCACATCTCAAATGAGCATCGTGCGATTGTGAATATTTGTCATCCATTGTTTAACCAACCTGTCTACTTGCATTTTTGAACACGTGAAGCGGGAGTGCAAAATGAGATACAGGATTTGTTTCTGTTCATTATCATATTTTCACACTGTGCCAACCATATTGTTTCACTTTCATTAGTAGTTCATTACACTTGTAGTATTTCATCGCGTTCATCATATTTATCATATCAATAGTCGTTGTTTTCAGTTAAAATTGTTGTACGCACAGTATTTAGTATATTCATAGCATTGTTTATTAAATCTGCATATTAATTCAACTTACGGTTCCAGGTTACATGAAGTAGCACAAGACGGAGTTCTGAGTCTGAAGATGATGGCACGCATTTGGTACACAGAGTAATTTTTCATTGTTTGTTGAACCCGGTTAATGACTTTAAGTTATACAGTAAAGACCCGTTTTTATCAGCTCCTTGGCGAATTTTAAATTGATAAAACGGGGACATTTATAAAATCGGGATATATATTTTTCTGTCTTTTTTAATAATCCGAAGCTCTTAAAATATTCTTCTTTGGTCGTTAGAGATAACCTCGCAATCTTTCCTGATTATTTACTTTAAGTTCGCCTTAAGGGTGTCTGACAGTACAAAATTTAACAAAAATTAATATTTTTACTTTTGCATTTTTCGGATCTCTAAGATAAGAAATATATGCCCAAGAAAGGATTTACTCGAATTCAACTTGGTTCGTCTGCTAGAGCCCATCAAACTACCAACTATCAATTTTCAAATGAAGCTGATAAAATCGGGTCAAAAAGCTAATAAAATCGGGTCTCCACTGTATTTGTAATGTAGTCCGAAGCATTTATAAATATTTTTTTCGTTTTGTTCTTTAGAGTTAGTAATGTTTTGACATTACATTTCTGTTATGGTTATGGTAATAATTACATTTACAGTATTTTCTATAACCTTCACAGTAATACTATATTCTTTAAATGAACTATATTCACTAAATAACTTACATTATATGCATTGTATTTTCATTAAATTGTGTTCGTTAATTTTTTTAATATATGTATTTAATATATGCTTTTTATTAATTATTGTCGTTATATATAGATTAATTACCATTGGTTGGGAGTGAGCATTAGGGTATCATTCCAGTTGCAACTTGTACAAGATGGCGTGGGTCGCCAGTTCCTAGTCACAAGATAGAAGAACTCTCACTGATAACACAATTCTTCGGGATAATGCTATTGCGGTTAAAATTCTTATCTGACAAGCGATAATAAGATTGTGGCGCATTTCTCACACAAACCATCAGGTAGTGCCTTAACAGGTACTGGAAATTGCGCTATCTGTAGCCACCGGAGTATTCCGTGCACTGATAGTGGGTTACTACATCATAAATAAACTATTTTATTCAGAATCCAATATAACACAAGCGAGGTAATTTCCTGTTCCCGCTAGAACTTTTTTTTAAATAATTCAACATTAGATTTTCAGTTTCAATTATATAATAACTTAGCGGTGAGAATCTGTTTTTAATAATTTCATTGAAATTCTCTAGATGTTTCACGCTTGCATTATATCATTGTATTGATTAAATTTGTTTATGCAGTTTTTAAATTATTTTTTGCAGCTACTATATTAATCAAATTCACCTGATTATTGCTGAGATTTCAAACATTTCTTATATCGTGCATTACCTTTATGATTTATTTAAATTAATGAATTTCTTTATTTCCAGTTTAATATATTATTACCATTATTTTAGACACATATGTTATATTTCTGTCATTTTTTTATAATAATTATATAATTATTTATTTATTTATATGTTATATACAATAATTGCGCCAAATTGTTCGATGTATTTATTAAATGTTATGCTTAAATTTCGTAGCACTATTAAACATTTTAAAACTCGGAGGGGCTGGGAGCACCAGGGTATCATACGAATTGAGGACTGGATGAGGGAACGTGGATAGCCAGCCCAAGTCACTTGAAGGAAACTTGTTTTCTTCTAAAGGTTTGATAGGAGTTTGACGCACCCTTCTCAAAACAAATCATCAGGTAGGTAAAGCAAGTATAGCGAAATTTTTTATCTTTTGACTGGAAAATTATTGTTGGAAGGGATTCTTTCCCCGCGAGGGACGCGTAAGTGCTTCTGCTTACGAATCCGCCAAACCCTTTTTGATTCCCCCTTCAATAACAGCGATAATATGAAAGTCTCATGATAAACTATTTCGGAGCTACTGTAAGTCTACCCGCAATCACTGGAAAAACTTTGAACTGTTGGTGGCTTCTTATCACATCACATCACAACCGCGAGCCACTCTACTGTACATCACCGACCAACTTTCAACTATCCAACACGTTAAAGTTCTAAGTTCAGAAACATATCGGCTAGAAGTTGACAAAATTGTACTCACACGCTGTGGAACGAGACATATACGTAGGAAAACCTTTTTGCCTTTCTCAATAGAAAGGTATTGCAATTGCTCTGAAAACCGACTTTTTAACGGAGGCCCGGAGGGCCGAGTGACATATACCATTCGATTCAGTTCGTCGAGTTCGGCAAATGTCTGTGTGTGTGTATGTATGTGTGTATGTATGTATGTGTGTGTGTGTATGTGTGTGTGTATGTGACCAAAAATGTCACTCATTTTTCTCAGAGATGGCTGAACCGATTTTGACAAACTTAGTCTCAAATGAAAGGTGCAACGTTCTCATAGGCTGCTATTGAATTTCTAATGGATCCGACTTCCGGTTCCGGAATTACAGGGTGATAAGTACGAACACGCAGAAAATGTCGATTTTAATAAATTCTGCAATGAATGTATAAAGGTGAAAATTTTTCCAAAATATGACCACAACTGCTTCGATTTGTAGTATTAGGTCACTCACATCCATTCAAAGTCTATTTGGCCACATTGGCCACCATCCTCGGTTCCGGAAGCCCTGGCGGAAGTATCTAAATTCAGAATAACAGTCACATCGGTTTCTCGGAGATGGCTAGACCGATTCGACTAAACTTGGCCTCAAATGAAAGGTATTGCGTCCCCGTAAATGGCTATTTAATTTCATCCCGATCCGACTTCCGGTTCCGGAGTTACAGGTTGTGGCGTGCGATCACATAGCAAATTGTGATTCAAACCGATACTCCGATGAAAGCAAAAAAGGTAAAAATTTCGCTAAAATGTCTCTCAAACAACTTAAATTTGCTGCTCTAGGTCACCGACGGCCAACCAAACTTTCGTTGACTACATTAACCACCATAGACGGTTCCGAAAGTGCCCGGGAAAAGCGGCCATCTTTCAAAATTTACGAACTCACATCAGTTTCCCGGAAATGGTTGGGCCAATTTTCACAAACTTAGTCCCAAATTATAGCTATAATATCCCCATAGATGTCTATAAAATTTCGTACGGATCGCTTATATGGTTCCGGAAATATAGACTAAACCGTCCGGTCACATATGAAATTCCCATATAAGCCGGAACTCAAATTTTTTTTCAAAGGGGGACCTCATGAAATTTCAGAAATCGAATTCGTATTTTTGATGCCAAACATCATTAAAATGCATGAAACGTCGAGATTTTATGTTATCTCGAAAAAAATTTTTTTTATAAAAATCGACTTTTTGGGACTTTGCCGATTTCGCACCTTTTTGCCTTTCTCAATAGAAAGGTATTGCAATTGCTCTGAAAATCGACTTTTTAAAGGAGGCCCGGAGGGCCGAGTGACATATACCATTCGATTCAGTTCGTCGAGTTCGGCAAATGTCTGTGTGTGTGTATGTATGTGTGTATGTATGTATGTGTGTGTATGTGTGTGTGTATGTGACCAAAAATGTCACTCATTTTTCTCAGAGATGGCTGAACCGATTTTGACAAACTTAGTCTCAAATGAAAGGTGCAACGTTCTCATAGGCTGCTATTGAATTTCTAATGGATCCGACTTCCGGTTCCGGAATTACAGGGTGATAAGTACGAACACGCAGAAAATGTCGATTTTAATAAATTCTGCAATGAATGTATAAAGGTGAAAAATTTTCCAAAATATGACCACAACTGCTTCGATTTGTAGTATTAGGTCACTAACATCCATTCAAAGTCTATTTGGCCACATTGGCCACCATCCTCGGTTCCGGAAGCCCCGGCGGAAGTATCTAAATTCAGAATAACAGACACATCGGTTTCTCGGAGATGGCTAGACCGATTCGACTAAACTTGGCCTCAAATGAAAGGTATTGCGTCCCCGTAAATGGCTATTTAATTTCATCCCGATCCGACTTCTGGTTCCGGAGTTACAGGTTGTGGCGTGCGATCACATAGCAAATTGTGATTCAAACCGATACTCCGATGAAAGCAAAAAAGGTAAAAAATTCGCTAAAATGTCTCTCAAACAACTTAAATTTGCTGTTCTAGGTCACCGACGGCCAACCAAACTTTCGTTGACTACATTGACCACCATAGACGGTTCCGGAAGTGCCCGAGAAAAGCGGCCATCTTTCAAAATTTACGAACTCACATCAGATATCACTCCATAGATGTCTATAAAATTTCGTACGGATCGCTTATATGGTTCCGGAAATATAGACTAAACCGTCCGGTCACATATGAAATTCCCATATAAGCCGGAACTCAATTTTTTTTTTCATGAAATTTCAGAAATCGAATTCGTATTTTTGATGCCAAACATCTTTAAAATGCATGAAACGTCGAGATTTTATGTTATCTCGAAATTTTTTTTATAAAGATCGACTCAATATTACCGTGGCTGTTTTTTCTTTTTCAAAATTTTAGAACTCGAATAATGATTTATTTTCCTGTATATAGTTGTCACGTGATGTATAATAATAAAATGTAATATATGCATTTAAAAGCTTTTAATGAATATAAACAACGCACAAATTCTCGTGATTCATGATTGAGAAAGGCACAATCGCACCGCTAGGTGGATTAAAATAGGTTTTTACTGCAAGAATTGAATGAAAAATAATTCGCCATATTGTCTAATTTACTCATTTTATTAAACTTGAATTTGTTGTTTTTAACATTGTCGTGTATCGCAGATCAGAACGCAGCCATATAAATGATAGCATCATTTCTTTATTATTCTTTATTAGTCTTATACACCAACAGGCATACCAAAGTCCCAATGGTGTTGGTCTTAATAATAAACTTATTACTAACATTCAAGTCATATACACAAATAGTGGTCATGCAATAATTCACAAAAAACGGTAAAAAAGTCAAATACGGTTAAAAATTGATTAAAAAGTCGAGAAAATCGCTGACGCAGAGTTTGTCTAGACACGTTGAAATCGAAAGCTGAAGCAACCTGGTTGAAAATCCTTTTTAGACCAGTGATGGCTCCAAGCATACTATAATTAGTGCATCTGAACGGTAATCGAAGCATAATGTTGTTGCGTAATGTTCGTGGTGCGACGTTTATATTAATTTGTTCTAATATCGCTGGGGCATCTATATGACCTTGCAAAGTGTCGGCTATGAACAAAGCTCTTGCTGTATTCCTTCGAATATTAAGGGGTTCCAGTTGAATTAGCTGACACCGGGGGTTCATAGCTAGGTAATCGAACAGGATCTCTCCACGGCAATCTTTGGAGCGCGAAACGTAAAAAGCGACGCTGTACGCTTTCAATTCTCTCAACGCCGTTGGTGTAGTTTGGGCTCCACACTTCAGGGCAATATTCTAGGATTGATCGGGATGAAGCGTAGTACAGCGATTTGAGACAATAAACATCTGTAAAATTTTTGGCTACCCTGAAGATGAATACTAGCGCTCGAGGCGCTTTACCGACTGCATAGGAGACGTGTTGTTTGAACGTAAGTTGAGAATCCAGAATCACTCCCAGGTCCTTCACGTGACTGACGCGTTCGATTTCTGTTTCTAGAAGACGGTACTCTAAATAGATCGAATTCTTTTTCCGTGAAAATGATATTTCCGAGCACTTCTTCGGGTTTACATATATGCGGTTTATGGTACACCAGTCAGTAAAGGCTTAAAGCTGCTGTTGGAGAAATCTGCAATCTTCAATTGTACGAATTATGCGAAAAATCTTGAGATCATCCGCGAAGGACAAACGGGGAGTCTTCAGAATTAGATGTACGTCATTGAAGTATATCAGAAACATCAACGGCCCCAAGTGACTTCCTTGAGGTATTCCTGACGTATAATATAGGGCCCTGGCAATCTCCTATGACAACCGCTATCTCTCGGTCTGTGAGGTAAGATCGAAACCACTGCAAAACACTACCATTTATTCCAAATCTCTCCATTTTTGCTATTGTGATATCGTGGTTTAGCTTATCAAAAGCAGCAGATAAGTCGGTGTAAACGACGTCAGTTTGAGCGCGACGTTTCATACTCTCTGTTATGTAGGATGTTAAGCATAACAGGTTAGATGCAGTTGACCGCCCGGAAGTGAAGCCATGTTGATCGTCACTTAGGTACTGCTTACAGTGAGCCTGAGTTCCATAGTCACCAGCTCGAACAACTTCGAGACAGCACTCAATGAAGTTATCCCACGGAAATTATTGACGTCTCGCTTATTGCCCTTTTTATGAACTAGGAACATGTTCGCCGATTTCCAGCAAGATGGAAAAATACCTCTGGAAATAGATGCTTTAAAGATCTGAAGAAGCGGAGCAACCAAAACTTCGATGTGCCTTTTCAGTATCGCGAAGGGGAGCCCGTCGGGTCCCGACGAAGAAGACTTAAGTCGAGAGGAAGCTCTGGTAATCATCGTTGCATTAAAATCGATAACACCCAGAGTGTGACCCACAAGTGGAGCTCTGCCAGCAGCGAGTTCGATTTGCTCAATAGTTAGTGCCTCATCTGTGAATACATTCGCGAATTTTTCCGAGAAAAATGCACGTATGTCTCGAGATGTAGTAGCTGTGTTCCCATTGAAAGTCATAGACGACGGCAGTCCTGATTCCTTGCGCTGCTCGTTCACATATTTCCAGAAACGTTTAGGATGCGACTTGAGATTACGCTGAATATTTTGCTGATATCGATAGAAACAGTGTTGACTGGCTCGTTTATACGCATGGTTGAGACTGACGCAATAGTCTCTGAGTGATGTTGTGCGATACTTGGTAAACCTCCACAGGGCAACTCTCTTTATAGACTTCAGCCGTCGCAGTGTACTCGTTTGCCATGGAGGGCCGGTTTGTCGATGGTGAATTTGGCATTTGGTTAAAGCTTACCATATATTTTAGACCGGTTTAAAAGTTAGTCCGGTTTAAAAACATTTAGTACGCCTTTTAGCTTACGGCTATTTGTGTTTCAATCGAACGACTGATCAAACGTGATGTCCCGTCCGAGCAGAATTTCTGTTTATGACGATAAGACACAGTGAAGCCGAAAATATTAATATATCATTTGCCAGTTTATTTCATCGATTTTTTGTCTCAAGCTTCATAATTAGTAGACTGGTAGCCAAACTCCTTTTCAAACTCACTGTCTTCACGATTGTTGTTAACATGCAAGAATGTAAAAAAACTCAATGGCTGTACGATAAACTTCATTTTTCCACAAAGGAATATATTTTACCACAATGTAATTACCCAGAAGTCTTCATTAATATTCGTCGTTAAAAAGTCCAAATAACAATGTCATGCCATGTAACCTAAGTAACACTTTTAAATATGACCGCAAACAATCTGCTACAAATATTCTCATTATGATCTTTATTCAAATCCTATCGAAGCTTGCTTATATTATTTCACTATTTATAATTTTTCATCAGATCTTGGACGATTAGTGTTTCCACTGTAGTAGAACAAATTGTCGTTTAATTCTTAGTGATAGAACAGATATGCACAAGGTATGAAAGATTTGTAAAAGTTGAGACTGGACAGATGGTTTGGCACAATTACACAAAAAGTGGAATACGGAAGAATCGCCTAAATCGAGTCGGAACTTAAGGGGGTTGTGTAAGGTATTATTGGCAAAAATTGTATTCTTTAATTTTTTTTCGATGCAAAGATTATTTGTCTATTCAGTCAGGTTCCACGTCGAAAACTGGTTCTGCAGTGTACATCATAACTCTAAATTTACAGGACTAATCGTTGAGACATTTGCACAGTTGTTTTTCACATCATTCCACAAGTAACTAAGGGAGCTTTTATTAAAGTTCGATGTTCGAACTTTTCGTAGCACTTTGTAGCCAGTCTGATTATTGCTAGAAAACGATAAAAGTGAATAATATTAAGAATTTTGAAGATTTTTTTGTTACCTGGGTAATGCTGTGAACAAAAAGAACTATGCAAAATTCAGAGCGATTGGTCCAGGATATTTTGAGTATTTCGTTGAACTCAACGTTTTAGCAATCCAAGATGTTGAAAGCTCAGCAATTTGGATTTAACCCATTCGACAGATTTACTTTGCCGAAAATCAGCTTTTGAAATTTTCAAATTTCAACCCCCCGAAGGGATATTGAGGCAACAGAACGACAACACCCCCGAAGGGATATTGTCATTCAAATTCGACTTAAATCGATTTAGGTTTATAAACCTTCGCCGTGACTTTTTGGAAGCCATAGTTCAGTTTTTAACCATGCCTTGCTAGAAAGTATATTACTATGTTTTAATTGCCGCAAGGTTCTACTGTATCGATTTTGTTGGCTATTTTCGGCAAGTTTGAGACTAAGAGAAACGAAAGCAATGAAATTGAAAGACGGATAGGTATTCTAGAGCGAATCAGTTATAAACTTAGAACGGAAAACTAGAACTAGTCAGGCTCATATGGGCATGATCGAAAGGAAATGAGCCTGCCTAGTTCTAGTTTTCCGTTCTAAGTTTATAACTGATTCGCTCTAGAATACCTATCCGTCTTTCAATTTCATTGCTTTCGTTTCTCTTAGTCTCAAACTTGCCGAAAATAGCCAACAAAATCGATACAGTAGAACCTTGCGGCAATTAAAACATAGTAACATATAAACTAGTTGGTAAAAAAGTAGATAAAAAATCGATTTCTGCTAGCTGAGCTGTGTCATTAATTGCTATCAGCCATCCGTGTGTGCGGAACGAAAAAATCAACAAGTAGGGTAACTGCTCCCTAATTCATCTTAGCTCCACTATTCATCTCACCCATTTGAACACATTAGTTAGAACAGTATCTGCTATCTCTATTCAACGCATTAGCTCAAATGGTAGGATGAATAAGGATACGTTGTACTCGACTTTTCACTTCGCTCAAACACGAGCATTTCACATTTTCCAGGCAAAAATTTTAACTGTTCTGCTTCTTAGGAACGTAGCAAAGATGATGACACCTATTTAACCGCAATCCAGTCACTCTAAGTCGAGTTATCAACGAAATAGTGTGACATACTGACTAATGAGATGAATAAGGGCTCGTCTACCCTAGTTCAATCACAATAGGATCGGTGCGACACCGATAGCTTGGTGTCGATTGAATGCATACGTCACGGCTTGATGCTAGCAGAAAGGGAGAAGAATGATCGCATGGTCGTTCTAGGCGAGGATTTGTGAAGAATTTTTTGCCGGCGTCGGCGGTAAAACATGATGATGAGTTATGTTCTACCATAGACCATGCGGTAGACTTGGGTGCAACGCCCAACTCCTACTCTGCAGAAGGCAAAGAATTCTTCACATTTCCTTTCGAACATGCCCATAAGAGCCTGCCTAGTTATAGTTTTCCGTTCTAAGTTTATAACTGATTCGTTCTAGAATATCTATCCGTCTTTCAATTTCATTGCTTTTGTTTCTCTTGGTCTCAAACTTGCCGAAAATAGCCAACAAAATCGATACAACTTGCTAGAAAGTCCAGAGATTGATCGTCGATACTGCAAAAATACTGCGGTATTTTCTCTGTAATCGACTTGGTTCTCAGAATTTCCCAGCAAACTGCCCGCGAACCAGTATTATGAAAATTTAGCCTCATCGAAACGTCAGAACTCCGCAAGATTTCTTGGAATTCCAAGGAATGTAAAGGAATATCTTATTCTGATGAAGGCTATATGGTTCTACAATAAAACGGAAGTTTCCTGCCTTCCCACTTATCATCTCCAATTTCTGTTTCAGCCAGATACAGCTTTGTTCGTTATCCGAAGAGAACCAAACAATGCCATACCTTAAGCCAAATCCGCTGAAGCGGGGGATGAAGGAGTCAGGTGGGATTGAAAAGAGACACCCATGAAGATCTTTTAACAGATCGTCCTTCAGTGCAACCGTAAAGTGACCTTTCTCCAACTTTGCTTGTACTCAATGGTTATTGAGACGCAAAGGCTCTATACCATGAGCCGAAGCATTGATTGGAGAAGCACCACTGCGGTTGCGCTTTTTTCTTTGTTTTTATCAAAGTTTTTACCCCTGTTTATGGGTTTAAAGAGCCCGCTTCTCACTACTATCAGTGTTTATACCTGATGTTGCAGGAAGAAACTCAAGTTCCGATTCCATGATACCGAAAATTTAGCGAAAAGCCGAAAAAAAGTGGAGGTGACCTGCACGCAGCAACGGTTGCATCCAAAAGAGTGGGAATTTGCACTGTGGAAAGTTCCGCACAATAAAATTCAGTTTTGCACTACCACTTATTCAAAACTGAAATACAACACATTAGAACCGCAAGCATATGCTACGTCTAGTAGAAGTACACTGGCAGCTAGGAAGATCGAGAACAAACACCAACCACAATAGATTAGTGTGCCAACGATTTCAGTCTACCAAGCACATACAGAAAGTATCTAGATCTGAAATTTGTAGTACACTGTCGCTCAAAATTTCCGAAGCAGCCCTGTAAAAGCTGCATGAACAAGGGAACACGGAAGTCTATACGGAGAGAGCACGACGGACATTAAACATTTGAGTGACTGAAAGTGTCACCAAGTGATGACTTCTTAATGACACACAAACTAACTACCATCGTGTGTCTCCGAAGATGACCGGGAACCCGAGCCAAATCAACTATTTCATACCTGTTCCAAAACATCTGAACGGCAGCGCACCACTGTTGATGAGATTTATTCTCAATCTGTGCTAGTTTTCGTAACCCTCCAAAGCACAACACCGTCGCAAAAACAACACAGCGAAGGAATCCCCCAGTAAAAATATTTACTGCTTTTATTTTTGAGCGCACCTCACCATACTGCTCCAAAGACAGTGCTGCGTATCTGAGGGTCCAGAAACAAAATAAGCCTTACTCTTGGCCGCACCTATACTGGAGACAATATTCGCTCAACAGTACACAGTATAACACTGTTGAAGGATACTTACAAATTTAAAATAGCTGTTATTATGGCCAAGCAATAGACGGCCAATCGCTGCGTAAACAATAAGTACTCCAAATGCGCATGTGGCTACATGCGATACACTGCTTGCCTTAAAAACTTACCAGTGGACTCAGATTTTACAAACCTGATTACGAGCCATTGCCAAAACCAACTGCCCTGGACAACTTATCAACGTGATACTATAACCATCACGATATAATACCGCATACAAAGAGAAATGCGGAACGGCACAGGAATTAAGTTTGATCGCAGAAACCGACTGCGAAAACAAACACACTAGACACTACCACTGTGTGGTGATTTACACACACAATACCATGCTATTCAGCATAAACAGTCATGATAACACAGCCATGCCAGGTTGGGAAACTGCACTGAATATCGATTTTTGATTTGTTAATCAATTTAGGCTTCACTACCTCACAATACGGGATAATAATAAACCAACAGATAACTAAATAACACCCCACAGATTTAATCGACGGCGTTTTCGCTAAAAAACAGGCTTTTCGGAAGATGCGCGGCATCTCGTCCACTACCCACTACACTTCATGGCTCATGGTTGCAGTAGAGCACGTTTGTATAAATCGAATCGCATATTCAGACCAAAGTTGCTTTTGCGAATTAGAAACAGAACTGCAATAAGAATTATTCTGTATCGATTTTGTTGGGTATTTATGGAAAATTTGAGACTAAGAGAAACGAAAGCAAAGAAATTGAAAGACGGATAAGTATTCTAGAGCGAATCAGTTATAAACTTAGAACGGAAAACTAGGACTAGGCAGGCTCATATGGTCATGATCGAAAGGAAATGTGAAGAATTCTTTGCCTTCTGCTAAGTAGGAGTTGGGCGTTGCACCCAAGTCAACCGCATGGTCTATGGTAGAACATAACTCATCATCATGTTTTACCGCCGACGCCGTTATGTTCTACCATTAACCATGCGGTAGACTTGGGTGCAACGCCCAACTCCTACTTAGCAGAAGGCAAAGAATTCTTAACATTTCCTTTCGATCATGTCCGTGTGAGCCTGCCTAGTTCTAGTTTTCCATTCTAAGTTTATAACTTATTCGCTCTAGAATACCTATCCGTCTATCAATTTCATTGCTTTCGTTTCTCTTAGTCTCAAATTTTCCGAAAATAACCAACAAAATCGATACAGTAGAACCTTGCGGCAATTAAAACATAGTAACAATAAGAATTATTTTGATTCATTTCTTTTTGCCTATCGCTATGAGAACATTTGTTAGTAAATAAAATCGTTCCAATCTGCATTGATGCATTACAGAAATATATCTATAGTCTCAGTTTTCCACAGCGCAAACAAAAATATTAACACTTGTGAATATAAAATGATTATTCTGCTAAAGTTTATTTTTTTGTTTGACCTTAGTTTACTTTTTATTTAAGCCTCGCTGAAAATACGTGTACAATTTAATTCGCAGAGTGTAACCTAACCTTTATTTATAATTGATATGTATTCCAAACTTGTGAAAATTCGCTTGAAACGAATATAAATATTCTCCCCCACGTCCACAGGTATCGCGTTCTATTAGAATGACATTCACAGTTCATTTTGAATTCAAATTGAAATATTACAACCAATTCTTTAATCCAAGCTCAAAATATCTCAGAATCGACTGAGCTCTCGATCGAAGCAGATCGTTTTATTGTGCTGTGCATAGAGTAAATCAATATATATATATATATATATATATATATATATATATATATATATATATATATATATATATATATATATATATATATATATATATATATATATATATATATATATATATATATATATATATATATATATATATATATATATATATATATATATATATATATATATATATATATATATATATATATATATATATATATATATATATATATATATATATATATATATATATATATATATATATATATATATATATATATATATACATTGTGAAGGTCAATCATTGTTTGAGGCAGGCTTTGTTCGCCGGTGCCTAGGTTGGTGAAGAGAATAGTTGAATAACCGGACAAGCCGCTATTTTTTTCATTTCCCTTTTCCCCGATCGGTAGCTACTTCTTAGATCCCTTTCCCCTGAATATAAGTTTCATCTCTCGTTTATACTACGTGCTATCCTCGTGCCTAAATGGCCGAGGGCGTAGTAACATTGAATGGGAATGATATTCCCATGGATTTACCGGATAAACCCGAAATTACTCCCTCCCCTGATTCCCTCAGTCCTCCTCGTATTAAAACATACCCACCCAGTTCAAATGGGCCCTGGGTGGTCTATTTCCGGCCCATCACGAAATCGCCTAATATTTTAGAGATCTCGCGGGAGCTGACTGCTAACTAGCCGGCCGTAGCTAAGATAGCACGTATTAGAGCTAATAAGATACGCATATTAGTGAATGACCTCGACCAGGCAAACCAGATTGCTCGCAGCGAGCGTTTTACAAAGTAATTTAAGGCGTATATACCTTGTTTGGCAGTGGAGATCGACGGGGTCGTCGCCGAACCGGGTTTGAAGTGCGAAGACGTGTTGAAGTACGGAGTTGGTTGCTTTAAGGACCCCTCACTTCAACATGTGAAGGTTCTGGAATGCAAGCAAATGTATTCAGCAAAAACTGAGAATAATAAGACAACTTATTCATTGTCAGACTCGCTTCGGGTGACTTTCTTCGGGTCTTCCCTCCCCAACTATGTCCTCCTGGATAAGGTTCGTCTACCTGTTCTCCTGTTTGTACCGTAGGTAATGAACTGCCGCAATTGCAAGCAGCTGGGCCACACAGCCACCTATTGTGGCAATAAGAAAAGGTGCGGCAAATGCGAGGGAGAACATGAGGAGGATGCTTGCGGTGGAGAAACTGAAAAGTGTATTTACTGCGGGGACCTTCCGCATGATCTTAAATGCCCCGCGTACAAACAGCGCGGGGATAAAATTAAGCGCTCCCTTAAAGCGCTCTTATGCAGAAATTCTTAAGAATGCTTCGCCATCTGTCCCTTCCGAAAATTCCTTTGCTCTTTTGGCTGGCGTTGAGCAAGAATCTGACGACCCACAAGAGTGATCTGTAATCATGCCCCGCGTACATACAGCGCGGGGATAAAATTAAGCGCTCCCTTTAGGAACGCTCGAAGCGCTCTTATGCAGAAATTCTTAAGAATGCTTCGCCATCTGTCCCTTCCGAAAATTCCTTTGCTCTTTTGGCTGGCGTTGAGCAAGAATCTGACGACCCACAAGAGGGAACATCTTTGGTTAACCCAAAGGAGTCCAGGAAGAGGAGAAATCTAGCCTCCCCTAGATTGCCTCGTAAGGTGTCGTCCACTCAGAGTGCGCCAGCTACAATCAATAAACCCAACGGAAGTGATGCACTAAAGCCGAAGCAATTTGCTCCGGGACTTGGAAATTTTAATTCTAACAAGGAGTATCCACCACTTCCAGGGACACCAAAAACCCCAAGTGTTCCCTTAATTTGGACTTAATTCTCACAGCTTTCAATGTTACTGATCCTCTTAAAAGCATTCTGATAATTTTATCCCTATGGTGCAAACAATTTTGAAACAGTTGACTGCTAAATGGCCCCTCCGATGGCTAAGTCATCAAACGAGGTCACTGATTCGATCACTGTCCTACAGTGGAATTGCAGAAGTATCCTCCCGAAAATCGATTCCTTCAAATTTTTACTAAACAGTTTAAAATGTGATGCTTTCGCATTATGTGAAACTTGGTTAACTTCCGATATAAATATCAACTTCCACGATTTTAATATGATCCGTCTGGATCGAGAAAACCCTTACGGAGGAGTACTTTTGGGGATCAAAAAGTGCTATTCTTTCAACCGAATTAACGTCCCTTCGACACCAGGCATTGAAATTGTCGTTTGTCTTGTTCTAATCAAAGGCTTTACTTTTGCATTGCTTCCATCTACATTCCTCCTAGAGCCTCGGTAGGGCACCGAACGCTTTGTAATATCACGGAATCCTTACCGGCACCGCGGCTAGTTCTGGGAGACTTTAACTCGCACGGTACGGTATGGGACTGTCTTCATGATGATAATAGATCAACATTAATCCAAGATCTTTGCGACAATTTCAACATGACCATCTTAAACACGGGAGAAATGACGCGGATTCCTACACCACCAGCACGCGCAAGCGCGTTGGATTTATCACTTTGCTCGACATCGCTACAGTTAGATTGCAGGTGGAATCTCCATGGTAGCGATCATTTGCCTATCGTGATTTCAATTGCTAACGTTCAAGACCATCGGGAGCAATCAATGTCTTGTATGACCTCACACGGAACATTGATTGGAAGAGTTACGCGATATCCGTTAAAATTGAATCCACTCATGAACTTCCTCCGGAGGAAGAGTACAGGTTTTTGGCTGGCTTGATTCTCGACAGTGCGAATCAAGCTCAGACTAAACCAGTACCCAGAGCGAATACCCATGGACGGTCTCCCACCCTGTGGTGGGATAAAGAGTGCTCAGAGCTGTACGCGGAAAAGTCCACTGCATATAAGGCCTTCCGGGAAGACGGGTTATCCGCTAGCTATCAACAGTACGCGTCGTTAGAAAGGCGAATGAAGAGCCTAATGAAAGCCAAAAACCGCAGTTATTGGCGCCGGTTCGTCGACGGGTTAACGAGAGAAACAGCGATGAGCACACTTTGAGGTACGGCTCGACGTATGCGTAACCGTAATAGTACCAACGAGAACGTGGAATATTCAAACCGTTGGATATTCGCTTTCGCCAAGAAGATCTGTCCGGACTCTGTCCCTTATTTATACTTTCATAAAAACGTTTGCCCTTATTTATACTTTCATAAAAACGATAAATATCCCAATTTAGCCCTTCTCTTTTTATTTCTCGTTTTTAGAAGTTTTCTCCTGCCTTGTGGAACCGATCAGCTCCAGTCTGCCACTATGTAACCGCCGTCGCCCTTACCACTATGGAAATTGAAGCGAGAGCGACTCGAGGTCCGATGACTTTTAAAGGATTCCCCGCGGGTCCGAAGAATACCATCCGCCAATTCGACCTACTAGACTGAGGCGCTAATTTGTTTCGCTGATCTCCCGTTTGCCCGAAAGTTGCAAGTTTTGCTCTTCTCTCCCCGTCACCATCTACGCCTTCTCTCCCCTGTCCTTGATACAACTGCTTCTACACCGATTCATAAATATTTGTTCCCCCTTTTGTGTACCAAACTATATTGTTAGTTTTAAGATAACTGTAAATATTTTCTAAAAAACTCTTACTATTGAATTTCATGTTTTAAAATTTTTCATAAAACAATCTTTTGCCCCCTCTCTTGTATATAGAATCTTATTTCTAGTCTTAAGATAGCTGTAAAATTTTCTCTTTTAAAAAAATATTTCGACATTGTAACCTCCTAGTTTTAAAATATTCAAAATGTAAAAACAAAAGAATTTGGCACCGCCAAGCTAACGCATTTGTGCCTTTCAAATAAACGAAATGAATAAAAAAGCTCACAATAACTATCATGGTACCAGTGGTTCAACCACCCTATACTCGACGAGCGCGCATTCAAACTGAATGAAAACATGCATATGTCTACAAATTTGTTTTCTTTTGTGCATTGAATATTATGTCACTACAAAATGCTGTACATCATCGGCCAACCTTCAACTATCCAACACGTTAAAGTTCTACGTTCAGAAATATATCGGATAGAAGTGGCTAGAAGTTGCCAAAATTGTACTCACACGCTATGGAACGAGACAGTAGATACAGAACACTAGATTAGGATTGTCGCTGGCATCAGTGGTAGGAACATCATTGTTTTGATCCCGGTATATAAGTGTCAAATGGGCCAAATAGAAAAAAAGCAAAAAACAAATTCTATCGTCGTTTCATAGCGACTAATCATTTTGGTATGTTATAGCCAGTAAAACAATGGCCATTCGTAGCTGGTGTATTTTCACTACATAGAATGCACAAATTGTCTAAACCTGTATTGAATTTTTATATTTCATTTCTTTGTGCGGCATTTACAAAATCGTCCATTTCATAACCCTCCGAGCTCTCGATCGAAGCAGTTCGTTTTCTGGTGCTGTGCATAAAGAATAAATTGTCAGTGAAGGTCAACCATTGTTCGAGGCAGTCTTTGTTCGCCGGTGCCCAGGCTGGTGAAGTGAATACCAGAATAGCCGGAATCGCCGCTATATAAGCTAAGTATTTTTTTTTTCTTTCATTTCCCTTTCCCCGATCGGTCTCTACTTCTGCCCTTTCCCCTGAATATAAGTTTCATCTCTCGTTTACACCACGTGTTATCCTCGTGCCTAAATGGCCGAGGGCGAAGTAACATTGGATGGGAATGATATTCCCATGGATATACCGGATAAACCCGAAATTACTCCCTCCCCTGATTCCCCCAGTCCTCCCCGTATTAAAACATACCCAGCCAGTTCGACTGGACCCTGGGTGGTGTATTTCCGGCCCAACACGAAATCGCCCAATATTCTAGAAATCTCACGGGAGCTGACTGCCAACTACCCGTCCGTGGCTCAGATAACACATGTTCGAGCTAATAAGATACGCGTTATAGTAAATGACCTCGACCAGGCAAACCAGATTGCTCGCAGCGAGCGTTTTACGAAGCAATTCAAAGTGTATGTGCCTTGTAGAGTTGTGGAGATCGATGGGGTCGTCGCCGAACCGGGTCTAAAGTGCGAAGACCTGTTGAAGTACGGGGTTGGCTGCTTTAAGGACCCTTCACTTCAAAAGGTGAAAATTCTGGAATGCAAGCAATTGTATTCCGCAAAAACTGAAGATGATAAGACAACTTATTCTCCGTCAGACTCGATTCGGGTGACTTTCTCCGGATCTGCTCTTCCCAACTATGTCCTCCTGGATAAGGTTCGCCTACCTGTTCGCCTATTTGTACCGCGGGTAATGAACTGCAGCAATTGCAAGCAACTGGGCCACACAGCCACTTATTGTGGCAATAAAAAACGGTGCGGCAAATGCGAGGGAGAGCATGAGGATGACGCTTGCGGTGGAGAAACTGAGAAGTGTATTTACTGCGGGGGCCCTCCGCATGCTCTTAAGTCATGCCCGGCGTACAAGCAGCGCGGGGATAAAATTAAGCGCTCCCTTAAGGATCGCTCGAGGCACTCTTATGCAGAAATGCTAAAGAATGCTTCGCCATCTGTCCCTTCCGAAAATTCCTTTGCTCTTTTGGCTGGCGTTGAGCAAGAATCTGACGACCCACAAGAGGGAACATCATTGGTTAACCCAGGGGAATCCAGGAAGAGGAGAAATCTAGCCTCCCCTACATTGCCTCGTAAGGGTGCCAAGGTGTCGTCCACTCAGAGTGCGCCAACCGCAATCAATAAATCCAACGGAAGTGATGCACAAAAGCCGAAGCAATTTGCTCCAGGACTTGGAAATATTAATTCTAACAAGGAGTACCCACCACTTCCAGGGACACCAAAAACCCCAAGTGTCCCCTTTTTTCAAACAGATACTCAGTCCAGTAGCGGACTAATGAAATTTTCTGACATAGTGGACTTAATTTTCACAGCTTTCAATGTTACTGATCCTCTTAAAAGCCTTCTGATACGTTTTCTCCCTATAGTGCAAACATTTTTGAAGCAGTTGACTACTAAATGGCCCCTCCTTGCAGCGATCGTATCCTTCGATGGCTAAGTCATCGAACGAGGTCACTGATTCGATCACTGTTCTACAGTGGAACAGCAGAAGTATCCTCCCGAAAATCGATTCCTTTAAATTTTTACTAAATAGTTTAAAATGTGATGCTTTCGCATTATGTGAAACTTGGTTAACTTCCGATATAAATCTCAACTTCCACGACTTTAATATAATTCGTCTGGATCGAGAAAACCCCTATGGAGGAGTACTTTTGGGGATCAAAAAGTGCTATTCTTTCAACCGAATTAACGTCCCTTCGACACCAGGCATTGAAATTGTCGCTTGTCAAGTTTTAATCAAAGGTAAAGACCTTTGCATTGCTTCCATCTACATTCCTCCTAGAGCCTCGGTAGGGCACCGAACGCTTTGTAATATCACGGAATCCTTACCGGCACCGCGGCTAGTTCTGGGAGACTTTAACTCGCACGGTACGGTATGGGGCTGTCTTCATGATGATAATAGATCAACATTAATCCAAGATCTTTGCGATAATTTCAACATGACCATCCTAAACACGGGAGAAATGACGCGGATTCCTACACCACCAGCACGTGCAAGCGCGTTGGATTTATCTCTATGCTCGACTTCGCTACAGTTAGATTGCGTGTGGAAGGTGATCCCTGATCCCCACGGTAGCGACCATTTGCCTAACGTGATTTCAATTGCTAACGTTCAAGACCATCGGAAACAATCAATGTATCGTATGACCTCACACGGAACATTGATTGGAAGAGTTACGCGACCGCGATATCCGTTAAAATCGAATCCACTCAAGAACTTCCTCCGGAGGAAGAGTACAGGTTTTTGGCTGGCTTGATTCTCGACAGTGCGAATCAAGCTCAGACTAAACCAGTACCCAGCGCGAATACCCATGGACGGTCTCCCACCACGTGGTGGGATAAAGAGTGCTCAGAGCTGTACGCGGAAAAGTCCACTGCATATAAGGCCTTCCGGGAAGACGGGTTACCCGCTAGCTATCTACAGTACGCGTCGTTAGAAAGACGAATGAAGAGTCTAATGAAAGCCAAAAAACGCGGTTATTGGCGCCGGTTCGTCGACGGGTTAACGAGAGAAACAGCGATGAGCACTCTTTGGGGTACGGCTCGACGTATGCGTAACCGTAATAGTACCAACGAGAACGTGGAATATTCAAACCGTTGAATATTTGCTTTCGCCAAGAAGATCTGTCCGGACTCTGTCCCGGTACAGAAAACGTACCGCGCCGCGTCTCCTCACGATACCGCGAACGAAACACCGTTTTCGATGGTGGAGTTCTCACTTGCTCTCTTATCATGCAACAATAACGCCCCAGGGTTAGACAGAATCAAATTCAACTTGCTGAAGAATCTACCTGACACTGCAAAAAGGCGCTTGTTGAATTTATTTAACAAGTTTCTTGAGGGTAACATTGTCCCTCATGACTGGAGGCAAGTGAAGGTCATCGCCATCCAAAAACGAGGAAAACCAGCCTCCGACCACAACTCATATCGGCCGATTGCAATGCTGTCCTGTATTCGGAAGTTGTTCGAGAAAATGATCTTGTTTCGCCTCGACAATTGGGTTGAAGCAAATGGCTTACTGTCAGATACTATTTGGCTTCCGCAAATACAATTTGGCTTCCGCAAAGGCAAAGGGACGAACGATTGCCTTGCGTTGCTTTCTACAGAAATCCAAATGGCCTATGCTAACAAAGAGCAGATGGCATCAGTCTTCTTGGATATTAAGGGGGCTTTTGACTCAGTTTCTATCAACATTCTGTCAGAGAAGCTGCACCAGCATGGTCTTTCACCAATTTTAAATAACTTTTTGCTAAACCTGTTGTCTGAAAAGCACATGCACTTTTCGCATGGCGATTTAACAACATCGCGATTTAGCTACATGGGTCTTCCCCAGGGCTCATGTCTAAGTCCCCTGCTCTACAATTTCTACGTGAATGACATTGACGATTGTCTTGCCAATTCATGCACGCTAAGGCAACTTGCAGACGACGGCGTGGTCTCTGTTACAGGGCCCAAAGCTGCCGATTTGCAAGGACCATTACAAAATACCTTGGACAATTTGTCTGCTTGGGCTCTTCAGCTGGGTATTGAGTTCTCCACGGAGAAAACTGAGTTGGTTGTTTTTTCTAGGAAGCGTGAGCCGGCGCAACTCCAGCTTCTATTAATGGGTGCAACGATCAACCAGGTTTTCACATTTAAATATCTCGGGGTCTGGTTCGACTCTAAAGGTACCTGGGGATGTCACATTAGGTATCTGAAACAGAAATGCCAACAAAGGATCAATTTTCTCCGAACAATAACTGGAACATGGTGGGGTGCTCACCCAGGAGACCTGATCAGGTTATACCAAACAACGATATTGTCGGTGATGGAGTACGGGTGTTTCTGTTTCCGCTCCGCTGTGAACATACACATCATCAAACTGGAGAGAATCCAGTATCGTTGCTTGCGCATTGCCTTGGGTTGCATGCACTCGACCCATACGATGAGTCTCGAAGTGCTGGCGGGCGTTCTTCCGCTAAAAAATCGATTTTGGGAACTCTCATATCGATTGCTCATCCGATGTGACATTCTGAACCCGTTGGTGATTGAAAACTTCGAGAGGCTCGTCGAGCTTAATTCTCAAACCCGATTTATGGCCTTGTACTTCGACTACATGGCACAGAGCATTAATCCTTCTTCATATACTCCCAGCCGTGTTCGTTTCCTAGATACTTCTGATTCTACTGTATTCTTCGACACATCCATGAAGGAAGAGATTCGTGGAATCCCGGACCATATACGCCCGCAAGTGATCCCCAATATATTTTATAATAAATTCCGAGAAGTCGACTGTGACAAAATGTTCTACACTGACGGATCAAATCTCGATGGGTCCACTGGCTTCGGTATCTTCAACAATACTATCACCGCTTCATTCAAGCTCAATGATCCCGCTTCAGTTTACGTCGCAGAGTTAGCTGCAATTCAGTACACCCTTGGAATCATCGACACTCTGCCCACAGATCACTACTTTATCATTTCGGACAGCCTCAGCTCCATCGAGGCTCTTCGTGCGATGAAGCCCAAAAAGCAATTCCCATATTTCCTGGGGAAGATACGGGAGTCCTTGTGTACGTTATCTGAAAAATCTTATCAAATTACCTTTGCTTGGGTCCCCTCTCATTGCTCTATCCCGGGCAATGAAAAGGCCGACTCATTAGCAAAGGTGGGCGCATTAAATGGTGACATATACGAAAGACCAATCTGCTTCAACGAATTTTTTAGTATTTGTCGTCAGAGGACACTCAACAGTTGGCAAACCTCGTGGAGCAATGGTGAACTTGGACGATGGCTACATTCCATTATCCCAAAGGTATCAACGAAGCCTTGGTTCAGGGGGATGGATGTGGGTCGGGATTTTATTCGTGTAATGTCCCGACTTATGTCCAACCACTACACCTTGGATGCGCATCTGCGGCGTATTGGGCTTGCGGAGAGTAGTCTGTGCGCTTGTGACGAGGGCTATCACGACATCGAGCACGTTGTCTGGGTATGCGCCGGGTACTTGGACGCCAGGTCTCAGTTAAAGGATTTCCTTCGGGCCCGAGGTAGACCACCCAATGTCCCAGTCCGAGATATACTGGCAAATCGTGATTTCCCCTATATGTCCCTTATTTATACTTTCATAAAAACGACAAATATCCCAATTTAGCCCCTCTCTTTTTATTTCTCGTTTTAGAAGCTTTCTCTTGCCTTGTGGGACCGATCAGCTCCAGACTGCAACTATGTAACCGCCGTCGCACTTACCACTACGGAAACTGAAGCGAGAGCGACTCAAGGTCCGATGACTTTTGAAGGATTCCCCGCGGGTCCGAAGAATACCATCCGCCAATCCGACCTACTAGACTGAGGCGGTAATCTTTCGCTGATCTCCCGTTTGAGCGAAAGTTGCAAGTTTTGCTCTTCTCTACTGGTCACCATCTACGCTTTCTCTCCCCTGTCCTTGATACAACTGCTTCTACAGCCCCCCTCTGAATATCTTGACCAAGCATAAGTCTCCGCTAAAAAAGTTCAAATTTTTATTCTGTATTCCTAGTTTTAAGATAGTTGTAATTTTACCTCTTTGTTAAAACTATTGTCCCCCATCTTGTAAATAGAATTGTATCCCTAGTCTTAAAACACCTGCGAATTTTCTCATAAATATTTGTTCCCCCTTTTGTGTACCAAACTATATTGTTAGTTTTAAGATAACTGTAAATATTTCCTAAAAATTATTACTATTGAATTCCTTGTTTTAAAATTTTTTCATAAAAAAAATCTTTCGCCCCCTCTCTTGTATATAGAATCTTATTTCTAGTCTTAAGATAGCTGTAAAATTTTTCTTTTTTAAAAAAATATTTCAACATTGTAACCTCCTAGTTTTAAAATATACAAAATGTAAAAACAAAAGAATTTGGCACCGCCAAGCTAACGCATTTGTGCCTATCAAATAAACGAAATGAATAAAAAAAAAATCGTCCATTTCATAACAATAACAATAAAAAATTTACACCGAGAAAAATCGCTATATTGAATCTATTGATTTCACACATGACTTTTTCAAATTTGTAGCAGCACATCAAAATTATCTGTCATAAATATCATGCAAAAACTATTGAAATTGCTGTGCCGTAAATAAAAATTATAATAGTATGCCACATAGAAATTTGATTCATAGCAAATTTCACATTATTTTTCGGTCTACCTGACTGCCTCTCGGTTTTTCTGCTGTAAATGAAAAATATGCAAACTCTGCATTTTACCAATTTGAACATAAACTAAACAGTTTGTTTTTGCAAACAAGCTAAATTTTTCTGCGTGTACCAAGAATGTAAACCGAAGACTTTTAGCAGATGCGGCACCTTGACAGATATATACCGAAAACAAAACAAACATGTTTTGAAGCGAAAACAATGGGAAACACCAGCGACAATCCTAATCTAGTGTTTTGTATCTACTAACGAAACATATGACGTAGAAAAACGTTTTTTACTGCAAGAATGGAATGAAAAATAATTCGCCGTATTATCTAATTTACTCATTTTCTTAAACTTGAATTTGTTGTTTTTTAACATTGTCGTGTATCGCAGATCAGAACGCAGCCATATAAATGATAGCATCATCCCAGTCACCGTCGCAAGCAGAAAGTTAGCAAAAGTTGAGTAAAGCGAAATTTATACTGGCAGAGTCAAAGGCCTTAGTGTAAAGGTACGCAGAGAGTGTGCAGAAAGTTAAGCCGAAAAAAGTCTACCTATCGAGCAAAATTAGAATTCAGCTTTGCTTCAGAGGTATCAGATATGGATTCCAATTGTGCTCGATAGGTATGCTTTTTTGTCTGCACTCTTTGCGCAACTGTTCTCTATAGACTGTGGGCAGAGTTTCTGCGAGCATTTTGCGCGATTTGTGGCAAAGAATTCGCTCAAATGCAACAACCGTTTCTGACAGAAGCGGTTAAACCAACCGATGCTGCTCACTTTTATCCAGAATCCAGCCAGGAATGTACAGCCAAGATCTCTGTACGCTTCCTGCCACATCTTTGTCAGATGTTTTGCTCGAGTCGTGCTAAATTCTACCAGGTAGGAATTGCCAGGATCTTTGCACAGTTTATGTCCGAGTTATGCCAGGGTTTTGCCCGGTTCCTGTCAAAATTTGCCAGAACACTCGAAAGAACCGAGTTCGCCCTAGCTCAACTAAGCCGACAGGATACGCGAAGAAATCTGACAGGGCTGCCAAACCAAGACTGACAGAAACCTAGCAGAGCGGTCTCTGCCAGAAAATTTGGTGACTGGGATTTGGTTAAAGCTTACCATACCATATATCTTAGACCGGCTTAAAAGATAGTCCGGTTTAAAAAAAGATGGGTGGGTAATGTCAGAGACATAACCAGAGTGAAGTAGAATACATATCTGCTCTCTATTTCCGGATCAAAAAACCAGAGGTGGGAAAAACCGGTTTAGTACCGGTGCGGCAAACTAAATTTTCACACGATTTTGTGTTTCCTTTACATCGTGTGCGGTCTTACCGCTGGTTGTGTGTCAACGAGACACGAAAACCAAACCGAGTTTCGTTTACACAGCACCGTGGTTTGGTTTTGATTTTCGTTTACCGGTGCACGAGTATGGACTCATAGTTGGAACCTGTGTACATTTTTCGCGACATGTCAAGTCACCTGTACATTCACGCTCTGCTGAAAATGTCTCATGTCTCAAACAGGTTAGCTTCCAAACCTTGATGGTTGGTCGCGTGACATGTCATGGAATTTAAATGCGTCATCGGTCTTGAGACTGGTCATGAAAATAATTTACCTGTCGCGCGTAAGGCGATACCAGTCACAAAGTTTACGAACCTGTACAGAGATGAACATTTTGTTATGGTTTGCTAGTTTGACCTGCATCTTATTCTTGATCGTTTAAGTACCGTGCAGTCAGTTTCTACGCATCGCTCGATCGAGATAGAAGTGTTTTGTTTTCGGTCTGTTGGAAAAAGAACAGTGCAGTAATCCGCGTTTAAGGTTACTTTGCCATGCTCTGCCTCTTCGAGGTTTGGACTTTTATTTTCTTTTGTGTGTGTGTTAAGCGTTAGGCCACATTCCTCAACCTTTTGTTCGTAAAGCGAGGATTGAACAATAACCAGCTATTTAAGCTGGACTGGTGCGTCGTGGGAAACGAGTATACAGATAAGTGAAATCTACCTTTTTGACACATTTACGGCTTTTTCCCGTCTGCGCGGGTGCTGACCCCGTGCGTTGACGGTGTCGATGGCTTCCTCCCCGGATGGCCACATGGAGATCGAGTCTACTCCTAAGGCTCTCCCCCGACCCAAACAATATCCAGAGCTCTCGACCGGTCCCTTTGTGGTCTTCTTTCGGCCCAAAACAAAATCGCTGAATCTATTACAGATTTCAAAAGACCTAACGGAACGATTCTCGGCTGTGACCGAAATAAAAAAGGTCCGCTCAGACAGGCTGAGGGTCGTGCTGACTAACTCAAAGCAGGCAAACGATATTGCTTGCTGCGAGCACTTTACGAAGGACTATCACGTGTATATTCCAGCTGTAAAAGTACAGTCTGAAGGCGTTGTCACCGATGAGAGTTTGACATGTGAGGATCTGCTGCAGTACGGGGTTGGCCGTTTTAGAGACCGCATACTTCAGCCAGTGAAAATACTCGAGTTCAAGCGTTTGCACTCAGTAGTAGTTGCGGGGGATGGTTCAAAAACGTACCCCCAATCAAACTCTTATCGGTTGACCTTCGCTGGTACCGCTTTGCCAAATTACGTCCTCTTGTACGAGGTTCGTCTGCCTGTGCGCCTGTTTGTGCCGCGGGTCATGAATTGCACAAAGTGTAAAAATCCGAACGTTCTTTCGCAGAAATGCTAAAGAAAGCTACACCACCAACCTCAACAAACATCTATGCTCACTTGCCTCCTAACGAGGGCGAGGCTGATGACCCACAAGAAGGAACATCTACTAGGGCGCCTAGAAGTTATAGGAAGAGGAGGAACATTTCCTCTCCTAAAGTTCGTTGTAAAGGCCAGAAGGTATCCCTTGACGGGACTCCGAAAGTCACATCTATTGGAAGTGTTGCAACCAAACCGAAGCAATTAGCTCCTGGTCTCGGAGGATTAAACTCAGAGAAGGAGTTCCCAGCACTTCCCGGAGCATAAAAAATCCCAAGTGTTCCTCTGTTTCAGTTCGAGAATAATCGCGGCACTGGAATTATCAACCTCTCGGACATTGTGGACTGGATAATAAAAACTTTCAATATAACTGATCCTATTAAAAGTCTTATGTTAGCTTTTCTCCCTACAGTAAGAACATTTTTGAAGCAGTTGACTGCTAAATGGCCCCTCCTTTCAGCGATTGTATCCTTCGATGGCTAACTCATCGAACTAGGTCACGGATTTGATCACTGTTCTACAGTGGAATTGCAGAAGTATCATCCCGAAAATCGATTCCTTCAAAATTTTAATAAATAATTTGAGTTACGATGCATTTGCATTATGTGAAACTTGGTTAACTTCCGACATAGATCTCAACTTCCACGACTTTAATATTATTCGCCTGGATCGAGACACCCCCTATGGAGGAGTGCTTTTGGGGATCAAAAAGCGCTCTTCCTTCTACAGAATTAACCTTCCCTCGATAACAGCTATTGAAGTTGTCGCTTGTCAAGTAACAACCAAAGGCAAAGATCTTTGCATAGCTTCCATATATATTTCCCCCAACACCGCGATTGGGCATCGCCGGCTACATGACATCATAGAATCCCTGCCTGCACCGCGACTAGTTTTAGGTGACTTTAACTCTCACGGTACGGAATGGGGTTGCCTTTATGATGATAACCGTTCCTCTTTAATTCACAATATTTGCGACAACTTCAACATGACAATTCTAAACACGGGTGAAATGACACGGATTCCTCCCCCACCAGCGCGCCCAAGCGCATTAGATTTATCCCTTTGCTCGACCTCGCTACAGTTAGAATGCGCGTGGAAAGTAATCCCTGATCCCCACTGTAGCGACCATCTGCCGATCGTAGTCTCAATCAATGACGGCTCAAGGCCATTGAAAACAATCAATATTTCGTATGACCTCACACGAAATATCGATTGGAAGAGCTATGCTGCCGCGATATCCGACAACATCGAATCTACTCAAGAACTTCCTCCGGAGGAAGAGTATAGCTTTTTGGCTGGCTTGATTCTCGACAGCGCGAATCAAGCTCAGACTAAGCCAGTACCCGGCGCGAACATACAAAAACGTTCTCCCAATCCCTGGTGGGATAAAGAGTGCTCAGACGTGTACGCAGAGAAGGCCGCCGCGTTTAAGACCTTCCGGAACGACGGGTTACCCGCTAGTTTTCGACAGTACGCGACGTTAGACAAGCGAATGAAGAGTTTGATGAAAGCCAAAAAGCGCGGTTATTGGCGCCGGTTCGTCGACGGATTAACGAGAGAAACATCGATGAGCACTCTTTGGGGAACAGCCCGACGTATGCGAAATCGAAACAGTACTAATAAGAGCGTGGAATATTCAAACCGTTGGATATTCGATTTCGCCAAGAAGGTTTGTCCGGATTCCGCCCCGGCACAGAAGATCTACCACGCCGCGTCCCGTCACGATAACGTGAACGAAACACCTTTTTCGATGGTGGAGTTCTCACTTGCTCTCTTGTCGTGTAACAATAAAGCTCCAGGGCCAGACAGAATCAAATTCAACTTGTTGAAGAATCTGCCAGAGTCTGCCAAAAGACGCTTGTTGAACTTATTTAATAAGTTTCTTGAGGCTAACATTGTCCCACACGATTGGAGGCAAGTGAAGGTCATCGCCATCCAAAAACCAGGAAAACCAGCCTCCGACCACAATCTCGACCCCAGCTATCTTGTATCCGGAAGTTGTTCGAGAAAATGATCCTATCCCACCTCGACAATTGGGTCGAAGCAAATGGCTTATTGTCAGATACACAATTTGGCTTTCGCAAAGGCAGAGGGACGAACGATTGTCTTGCGTTGCTCTCAACCGAAATTCAAATGGCCTATGCTAGTAAAGAGCCGATGGCATCAGTGTTCCTAGATATAAAGGGGGCTTTTGATTCAGTTTCTATCAACATTCTTTCAGAGAAGCTGCACCAGCATGGTCTTTCAGCGACTTTAAACAACTTTTTACTAAACTTGTTGTCGGAAACGCACATGCATTTTTCGCATGGTGACTTATCGACATCACGATTTAGCTACATGGGCCTTCCCCAGGGCTCATGCCTAAGCCCCCTGTTATACAATTTCTACGTCAACGACATTGATGAATGTCTTGACAATTCCTGCACGTTAAGACAACTTGCAGACGATGGCGTGGTGTCTGTTACGGGATCCAAATCTGTCGATCTACAAGGACCATTACAGAATACCTTGGACAATTTGTCTGCATGGGCTATTAAGCTGGGTATCGAATTCTCCACGGAGAAAACTGAGCTAGTTGTATTTTCTAGGAAGCGTGAACCAGCACAACTAAGGCTTCTATTAATGGGTTAAACTATAGCTCAGGTCTTCACAGTAAAATATCTAGGGGTCTGGTTCGACTCGAAAGGTACTTGGGGATGCCATATTCGGTATCTGAAACAGAAATGCCAACAAAGGATCAACTTTCTTCGTACAATAACCGGAACGTGGTGGGGTACCCACCCAGGAGACCTAATTAGGTTGTATCAAACAACGATACTGTCGGTACTGGAATACGGATGCTTCTGCTTTAGATCCGCCGCGAACATACATTTCATCAAACTCGAAAGAATTCAGTATCGTTGTTTGCGTATCGCCTTAGGGTGCATGCAGTCGACCCATACGATGAGTCTCGAAGTCCTGTCGGGCGTTCTCCCGCTGAAAAATCGATTTTGGGAACTCTCATATCGATTGCTCATTCGATGCGATATCTTGAACCCGTTGGTGATTGAAAATTTCGAAAGGCTTGTTGAGCGCAATTCTCAGACCCGTTTTATGTCCCTGTACTTTGACTACATGGCGCAAAATATTAATCCTTCTTCTTACAATCCCAACCGTGTGCATTTCATTAATACTTCTGAATCTACTGTTTTCTTCGACACATCCATGAAAGATGAGATTATTGGAATTCCGAACCACATTCGCCCACAAGTGGTTCCAAATATTTTTTATAATAAATTCCGAGAAGTCGACTGTTCTAAGATGTTTTATACTGACGGATCAAATCTCGAAGGGTCCACTGGCTTCGGTATTTTCAATCAAAAGTTCACCGCCTCCTACAAACTAAGTGACCCTGCTTCAGTTTACGCCGCAGAACTAGCTGCTATTCAGTATACCCTTGGAGTCATTGACACATTACCCGCAGACCATTACTTCATCGTCTCGGATAGTCTGAGTTCTATTGACGCTATTCGCTCGATGAAACATGGAAAGCATTCCTCGTATTTTTTGGGGAAAATACAGGAGCTACTGAGTGCTTTATCTGACAAATCTTTCCTGATTACCTTGGTGTGGGTCCCTTCTCATTGCTCCATTCCGGGCAATGAGAAGGCGGACTTCTTAGCTAAGGTGGGTGCCATTGAAGGTGACGTTTTTGAAAGACCAATTTGCTTCCACGAAGTTTTCAGTATTACTCATCAGAGAACCCTCGAAAGTTGGCAAACCTCGTGGAGCAATGGGGAGCCCCCGATAGTCCCTAAGGTATCGACGAAACACCGCTAGCGAATGACGGATCTCAATAGTAGCATGTCTGTAATAACATACGTACATGGAACTATTGAGAACCAGAGCTACAGGTCCAAAGCCCTGGTAAAGGAGGATGGTTGTGATGATCTGGGCCGAGATCACAACGTAAAGCAAGGTAGGGCATAACCCCAATTCCAAGGCGTGAAGCGACCCGTGCTGAGCGATGAGTGATCGAGGGGGTGAAAAAGATGCTCGATCGTTAACGGAGCCTGTGGGGTACCTGGGCAACCCCCACAGTAAGCGTCCCTTACCACGCTAATGCGGAGCTCTGGCGTGGCGGACATTTATTTCTCGCGCGACTCGTGGGACTATACATGGAGATAACAAAAAATAAAAACAAACAGACGGAGGTGCCAAACCCCTTCGCTAGAGGTGGTTTGGCGAGGTCTCCCCCTCGTGGGGAGAGTAGTGGAGCGATGAGTGCTGCATCTGAAAGCACCAGTGACCCCTCAGCAGCGGTAGGCAATAGCCCTACCAATGCATCGGAGGGGCCAATAGCTGCGATGCGCAAAGTAGCGAAGCAACTCGATTCAATAATCGACTTCGCTAGCGCAAAGCAGAATATAGCCAAGGAGTTGAAGTTGAGCCTCTTGGAGCTCCGGAAAGCTGTTCGTGTCGCAAGACCGGAACAGTAGGCCTATGCTAAGAGGGTAGAATGTCGGGAGAGGCCCGACAGAGAAACCCAGACAGTGGCCTCCAATAGGGAGGAAAGAGAGAAGGTCGATAGAGGTTCACAGACAGTGGCCTTTACCTTCTACGGAGCAGCCACGTCGATCGGAGCGGCGACCGAGTTCCCCTCGAAGGGAAAAGGAAAGGGCAATCGCAAGACGGCATCGAACGCGAAGCGCCCTAGGAAGTCGCCAGGCGAGGGTGCCAAAACCGACACCACTCGGCGTGCAACCGTCAAGGTCAAACGCCGTTTGGGCGAGGTAAGTGAGGGCGAGAGTGACCTCGCTGTGGAGAGCGATGGTGCCAGCAACCCCGCACGACCGGGGCAGGGGGGCTCAAACCCCTGGACGCTGGTTACCAAGAAAAAGCCGGCACCGAAACCGGAGGTACCGCGGTCTGCGAAGAAGGCCAAGGACAGAGGCGAATCCTTGTGGTTAAAAACCGACAAGGACAAATACGCCGATGTCCTAAAATCGATGAAGGCGGCCGAACGCCTCTCAGCCCTTGGGCAGGATGTGCGTAGCGTAAGACGCACTAACACGGGAGAAATGCTTCTGGTGCTGAAGCGAGGCGCACAATCAAGTGCAGTATACAAGGCCTTGGCCCAAGAGGTCCTTGGTGAGGGCGCCCAAATCAGGTCGCTATGTGCGGAAACAACTCTCCAGTGCAAGCACTTGGACGAGTTCACGACCGCAGAAGACGTCGTCGCAGCCGTTAAGGAGCACTGCGACGTCACAATCGAGCGGGCCTCTGTGCGATTGAGAGATGGACCCTCTGGCACCCAAGTAGCCTACCTCAGGCTACTGAAGGCGGATGCCAAAAAGGTAACCGAGAAAGGAAGCTGAAGATCGGCTGGTCGGTATGCCCTATTAGTATACCCCAACCGCCTCCAGTGGATAGGTGCTATCGGTGCCTTGAGTCCGGCCACAAAGCATACGAATGCAAAGGCAGAGATAGGAGCAAACTATGTCGTCGCTGCGGCGAGGAGGGACATAAAGAGCGGGGGTGGACTAAGGCACACAAGTGCCTTATCTGCACCGCTAAGAAGCAAGCCCATAAACATGCTATGGGCGGACCTTCGTGTCCCTTCGGCGAGTTAAATAAGAAGAAGCCGTGAGAGTCACACAGCTAAATCTTAACCATTGTGCAGCAGCCAAACAGCTGCTGTGGCAATCGGTCTCGGAGTCGAGGACAGATGTCGCCCTCTTATCAGACCCGTACAGCATCCCTGCCGGCAACGGCAATTGGGTGTCGGACGGGTCTGGAATGGTGGCAATCTGTACAACGGGACGGTTCCCGGTTCAAGAGGTAATACACCCCTCCGCCGAGGGTGTGGCGATTGCCAAGATCAATGGTGTGTTCTATTGCAGCTGCTACGCCCCACCAAGGTGGCCAATAGAACAGTTCTACCAGATGATCGACAGGCTCTCGTCGGACCTAGTGGGCCGGAAACCGGTAGTAATAGCGGGAGACTTTAACACTTGGGCAGTGGAGTGGGGCAGCCGCTGTACAAATAGCAGGGGTCAAGCGCTAATGGAAGCGCTTGCGAAACTCGATACTGTGCTAGCTAATAATGGCTCCGCTAGTACATTCCGTAGAAACGGAGTGGAGGCGTGGATTGATGTGACCTTTGCCAGCCCGAGTCTGGCTCCAGGCATGGAATGGAGGGTAGACGAAGGCTACACCCATAGCGATCATTTAGCAATCCGCTTTAAGATCAACTATGGTGTGCAGCATCCGAGGGCGGGAGATCCCTGTCAGGTACACGGGTGGAAGTCCAATCACTTCGACAGCGAAGCTTTCACCGCGGCCCTGGGACTGGAGGCCAACACCGACAGTCTAAGCGGGGATGCGCTGGTAGCTGTTCTATCACGCGCGTGCGACGCCACTATGCCGAGAAAAACACTACCAAGAAACGGTAGATGCCCGGTATACTGGTGGAGTGCCGAGATTGCAGCTCTACGGTCAGCCTGCCTCAGAGCTAGACGTAGGATGCAAAGAGCTCGCACCGAGGATGCAAGAGAGAACCGCCGTGAAGTGTTTCGAGCTGCGAAATTAGCCCTTAACAAGGCTATTAAAAGCAGCAAGAGAGCGTGTTTCGACAACCTGTGTAAGAGTGCCAACGCGAATCCGTGGGGTGACGCCTACCGGATTGTGATGGCCAAGACCAAAGAGGGCTTCTCACCCCCAGAACGGTCTCCGGATCGGTTGGCGACGATTATCGAAGTAGTCTTCCCGTCTCGAGCCACAAGCCCCTGGCCACCTGCACTACGAGACAGTGCGGGCACGACCGAAACGGTGGCTCCAGTGACGAATGAAGAACTACTCGCAGTGGCTAAATCCCTAGCAATGAACAAAGCTCCAGGGCCGGATGGAGTTCCAAACAACGCTCTCAAGGCAGTGATCATAGCGAACCCGAACATGTTCAGGCTAGCTATGCAGAGATGCCTTGACGAGTGCCGTTTCCCCGATAGATGGAAAAGGCAGAAACTGGTGCTGTTGCCGAAGCCCGGGAAGCCCGGGAAGCCGCCAGGCGACCCATCGGCGTACAGACCAATCTGTCTGATAGACACGACTGGCAAACTGCTTGAGAGGATCATTCTCAACAGGCTCACCCCGTACGCGGAAGGTACGGACGGTCTGTCAAGCAACCAGTTTGGCTTTCGGAAGGGTAAGTCCACAGTGGACGCTCTCAACTCAGTGATAAATACTGCCGAGATAGCGATCCAACGAAAAAGACGACGTATTCGATACTGTGCGTTAGTGACACTTGACGTGAAGAACGCATTCAACAGCGCAAGCTGGGATGCCATCGCGCTCTCGTTACACCGGCTTAGCCTACCGGTGGGTCTGTACCGGATCCTGGAAAGTTACTTCCAAAACCGCGTACTGCTATACGAGACCGATGCCGGTCAGAAAAGGGTTCCGATTACCGCCGGAGTCCCGCAGGGCTCGATCCTAGGCACGGTGCTCTGGAACCTCATGTATGACGGGGTTCTGAGACTGAAGTTCCCTCCTGGGGTCAAGATCGTCGGCTTTGCCGACGACGTAACCTTGGAGGTCTACGGGGAGTCAATTCCTGAGGTAGAACTAACCGCAGAACACGCGATTAGCACGGTGGAGGAATGGATGAGCGCGAGAGGCCTGGAGCTCGCTCATCATAAGACGGAGGTAGTTATCGTCAACAACCGCAAGTCGGCACAACATGCAGTTATCCATGTGGGAGATCTCGCGATCACTTCACAGCGAAGTCTGAAGTCTCTCGGAGACATTATAGACGACAAGCTGACCTTCGGCAGCCATGTCGACTATACGTGCAAGAGAGCGTCGACAGCTGTTGCGGCACTATCGAGAATGATGTCCAACAGCTCAAAGGTGTGCGCCAGTAGACGTAGGTTACTGGCAGGCGTTGCTGTATCTATCCTCAGGTACGGCGGCCCGTCATGGTCAAGAGCACTGAGGGTAACCAGTTACCTACAGAAACTGGAGAGCACCTACCGCGTGATGTGCCTCAGAGTGATATCTGCCTACCGCACGGTATCACACGATGCATCCTGCGTGATAGCGAGCATGATGCCAGTCGGGCTGGTCATTCGGGAAGATGAGGAGTGCTTTGAGCTACGTGGAAATAGGGGAGCCCGTGAGCGCACCAGGGCGACCTCGGTCGCCAGATGGCAGCGTGAGTGGGACAACTCCTCGAAAGGTAGGTGGACTCACCGGCTGATACCTAGCATATCGAGCTGGGTGGGAAGTCCCCATGGGGAAGTTCACTTCCACCTGACACAATTCCTGTCAGGCCATGGCTGTTTCCGTCAGTACCTCCACAGGTTCGGGCACGCGGAGGTCCCAGTCTGCCCGGACTGCCCAGGTGTAGATGAAACTGCCGAACACATACTGTTCGTATGTCATCGGTTCGACGTCGAAAGAAGAGCAATGCTTGACGTCTGTGGCTGGGACACAACCCCTGACACCCTTATTCAGCGGATGTGTCAATCGGTGGAGAAGTGGAACGCAGTCTCCGCTGCTACCATCCAGATTGCCAGTAGGCTACAGGTAATCTGGCGAACCGAGCAACAGACGACGGGCACGGCTAACTAGTGATTGGTTAGCTGGAGCGGAAAAGGCCAAGCGCAAAATAAGAGAGTGAATGGTCTGTTCATGCCGAGGCAGGTTGGCGCAGCGAATGGCGACCGCGTAAGGGGTAAACCCAGCCACCCCGAAGCAAGACAGAAGAGTGAGTGTATAGGCGTATAAGTGGACTGCCTCATGCCAAGACGGGAGGGTCGTAGCGTAGTATGTTGGAACTAAGCTATCGATGCCTCATGGCGTGGCAGAGGAGTGAAAGGGTGAGCATCCAAGTCAGTCTCACACTGCATGTTAAGGGTGAGCATAAAAGTCAGCCTCACAGGTTGGTAGAGGCTAGCACAAAAGTCAGCCTAGCAAGGAATGAAAAAGGTGAGCACACAAGTCAGCCTCGCATGGTATGTCAGAAGTGGGGCCTAAGAAAAATGTCCCACATGGGATGCCAGGGGGAGTGACAAAGGTACAATAGAGTGGCACGATTGAGAGTGAATCAGGTGATAGGGTGAGCACCCAAGTCAGCCTCACGTGGTATGGGTAGGGCGAGCACAAAAGTAAGCCTAGCAAGGAATGAGTAAGGTGAGCACACAAGTCAGCCTCGCCCATGGTGAGGTCAAAAGTCAGCCTCATGTGGGAGTCTTTGAGAGTGAATCAAAGTGCGATTGAGAGAGCACCCAAGTAAGCCTCATACAGGATGTATGAACGCGTGAGTGAGAGTGAATGAGTACATTTAGTACAGCCATCCCCCCAGAAGTAATACCGAGAGGTAGTTCCTGGGAGGAATGATGGCGGAGCCCAATGGAGTTTAGTCGGTATTAATGGCTGGTCACCATTCGAGTCCGACAAGCCCCCAGTGCACCCCGTGTGGTAGATTGGACCCTACCAATAGCACGTGTACTGGGCTAGGACATAAAGGTCTTCTCCATTGTAAAAAAAAAGGTATCGACGAAACCTTGGTTCAAGGGGATGGATGTGGGTCGTGACTTCATTCGTGTGATGTCCCGACTCATGGCGAACCATTACACGCTGGATACACATCTCCGACGTATTGGGCTCGTGGAGAGTGGTATCTGCACTTGTGGCGACGGTTATCACGATATAGAGCACATAGTCTGGGCGTGCGCCGAGTACAGTTCCGCCAAGTCTCGGCTTATGGACACCCTCCGGGCCCGAGGAAGACCACCCAACGTCCCGGTTCGAGATGTGTTGGCGAGCCGCGATGTCCTCTATATGTCCCTTATATACACCTTCATAAAAACCATCAATATCCAACCTTAACTGCCCCTTTTTCTTTATCATTCTCAGAAACGCTCTCTTCCACCTGTACCATACACCCACGATGGTTTGATGCGACTCCAAGGCGACACAAAACATCCCTGTCAAATGAGCCAACAAACACGGGACCTAAAGCACGAACATCACACGCACAACTCGAAATGTAGCCGATCAGCCCAGTACAAGATTCTTCCTGATGAAGGCCACCCTGATTCTGTAATCCATCCGTTGATCTCCCGAAGTCTGAAACTGAAATAATGTTCTCCCCCTGCCATGTTTGTCCACCCTACTTCCCCTGACTCTTATACACAGAAGTAACACCCCTTCCCCCCAAATATCTTCCTGAAACATTTAGCTCTTCTTGCCTTTTCTAGTTTTAACTATTATATTATATGATCTCGCTGAAAATGCCCAACTCTACTACCACATAAAATAACTCTAATTAATGTATCCGAATCTTTACAAAATTTAATCACGCCCTCTAATTATTTCTACTTTTAAGATAGTCGTAAAAATTTTCCCCCTTAGTTAAACATTATTTGTTCCAATAATCTCATTGCTAAAAATGTCAAACCATATTGCCATAAAAACTAAATGACCCCCTAATCTTACGAAAATTATATTACCCCCTTGTGTATATGTGTAGCTATAAATGCCCCTTAGTTTAATGTCAAAAATCAATATGTAATCCCCTAGTTTTAAGTAATTTAAAATGTAAAACAAAACAAAATTGGCACCTTTAAGCTAACGCAAACCTGCCTTATCAAATAAACGAATTGGAAAAAAAAAAAGTACCGTGCAGTGGCAGATAAACGGAATGGTAGACGCTATATAAATTCAATTAGTTAGAAAAGTTTTTTCAACTTTTTGATAATAAATGTTGCGAGTTACTAGGAGTTGAAAATCAATAGTTTTAGACATTTTAAACGCACACTGGGAAGTAAATGTGTAAAAATCGAAAAATTTTCATTCCTTCACCGATAAATATTGATTGTTATTGCGAGTTACGAGGAGTTGAAAATCAATTGTTTTAGACATTTCAAACGCACACTAGGAAGTAAATGCGTCAAAATCGAAAATTTTTCAACTTTTCACAGATAAATTTTGTTTGTTATTGCGAGTTACGAGGTGTTGAAAATCAATAGTTTTAGATATTTTAAACGCACATTGGGAAGTAAATGCGTCAAAATCGAAAAATTTTCAAGTTTTCACACACAAATATTTTTCGTTATTGCGAGTTACGAGGAGTTCAAAATCAATAGTTTTAGTCATTTTAAATGCACATTGGGAAGTAAATGCGTGAAAATCGAAAAATGTTCAGCTTTTCACAGACAAATATTGTTGGTTATTGCGAGTTAAGAGGTGTTGAAAATCAATAATTTTAGACATTTTAAACGCACATTGGGAAGTAAATGCGCCAAAATCCAACAATTTTCAACTTTTCACAGATAAATATTGTTTGTTATTGCGAGTTACTAGGAGTTGAAAATTAATAGTTTTAGATATTTTAAACGCACACTGGGAAGTAAATGTGTCATAATGGGAAAAAAATCAACTTTACCACAAAATGTTTATTTGTTATTGCTAGTTACGTGAAGTTGAAAAACGATAGTTTTGGACTTTTTAGACACACATTAGTAAGTAAATGCGTCAAAATGGAAAAATTTCAACTTTTCGCTAATAATTGCTTTCTTCGTTTTTCGAGTTACAGTAAGATTCCGTTTTTGGCACGTTCCGTTTTTGGCATGCTCCCATTTTGGCACACTCTGATTTTGGCAACAAATGGGTTCCGTTTTTGTTAACATTCTTGTTGTAAATAATAAATCTTTTAAAAATGTGCAATAGATATTTATTGTATCAATTGACATTACATTTGACTTTATTTCCAAACATGGGAGTCATATTAATCCTCAAAAGCCCAAATCATTTTTTTTTTTCAAATTTTGTTAAAATTGTCTTACAGTTTCAATACTTTACTGTGATAATATTGCGATGTTTTTCGCAATGTTGTTTTAAAAAAGCGTTATGCATTTAAAGGTTAACTATATTTTACACTATATGTGTCGTATTAAATGATAACAATAAGTATAGAAATGTGTTTTTTATGTATAATACAACTGGTAGCAGTGTAACTAGTGTTAGACGGAATCAATTTTTATAGTCGAGTGCAGAGTGAATGCGCTAAACCGCATAATACCACGTCACTATAAAACTTGGCACTAAATTTGCAGTACATATCGAAAGCCCGTATTTAGGAATACAAAACTGATAGCTCCCAAGTGGTTATGATGTCTTTGGCAAATTTGTTAGTTTTTTGACGATTTTTTCAAATGATTGGAATTAAGGTGGTCCTTGTGGTTAGGGTGTTCAAATTATCGACTATTTAGATGTGTGAAGTTTACCTGCGCAATGCACTACAATATAACACAAATAAATTAAAGCAAGTTTGCTGAATAAACAAGGCTATCTATAATGGTTAAATTGCCATGATTTTTTAAAAAGATTTGAGGTAGGGTGCCTCTTGAAAAATCGGGTTGCTTATATTATCTTGAATTTTCAGAAAGAAGAGATCACAGCCCCAGGAACGAAATCAACACTACCATGCAGTGAATTGTTTGAGTTTTGACGTCCAGTGGGCCGAAGAAAAGCGATTCGAATTAAATGATATGTTACACCTTCGTAATGAGGGGCATTGTACTCTAAAAGTGCGCGAAGGTTATGAGAATTCTACTGGACGACGCACAATGTCGCCTAGCCTTACATAACCTCAAAATTTTATTTTGGATTTTTCCTGATTTAACATTTTTCCCTGTTTGTAAACGGGTTGAATAGAGCCTTTTCAAAATATTATGTCTTGAGGACAAAAGATAGATATTTTACAGAACTTCAAGGGTGAAATAGATGATCAATTCTGAAAAAAACTGTGTTCCAACCTTTGTTATTCAAATGAATATATCGTTTTAGTTAAGATTACGATTAAGGTCGAACTGATTTCATTAGCAAGGTTATTTGCTGGACTTATATTTACCATTCGATGTAGTCGCTAAAAGTTCTTTTCGCACTCAGAACTAATAATAAATCGTGCATTAAATTAAAATTATAATGTTCAAGTGGCTGTACTTTCTTCCACGACGTATGAAAAAGGTGATTGCAAAAGTATTGATTGTGGAAGAATAGTGAAGAAAATAACATGATAATGTGTGTGTGCACTACTAAATTCCGTTTGGTGTAAATACCACTACAACTACAAGGCATATGTGTTGTCATGGGAATGGCATTGTGTGTCGTGCTATGGCATCGTTCATGTATTCGGGTGAGAAATTTCCAATAGGATTTTTATATAATGCCAAATATATCTCGACAAACATATGATTGCGGGCCGACTGTCGGATTTCACTTTGAATGGGGATTCCGGACGAGCCGCTGCTCGCTAATCGCAGATATTAAAAGTAAACAAAAGAGAAAAGTTTTCTCTTTCATAAACTGATGGGAACTGTATTCAAGCAGTAATATGCTTGTTTCGTTTTTGGATCGGAGTCGCTCTGGGTTCGCTCGGAGCTGTCATTTTATACGGATTTTGTAAATATTAGAACAGACCTAGAGCGACTCCGGTTTGGAAACGGGATCGGCAATGGTTTCTCCGGGGTTCCCCTTCGGGGGGAGTTTTGGCGGATGGCTTTTACGTAGTTTGTCGAGATATGATTTAATTAGTTCAGTGCGGGTAGGACAGGTTTCAACAAAATCTAATGCGTCAAGGCACCGTCACGCGCAACCTCGATGGAATATACACTGGAGTTCAATTTGTTCTGATTGAGATAATTATTATGGGCATAATTTCGATGCTTATTATTAACGTTTTTGTTGATATTGGATTACATCATAGGGGCAATGCGAGTAACAACTACACTATGCATAATCATCATTTTCTAAAAAATTTCAGCCAATATTACTTGTTCTCCACGTAGCAAGCTTCTCTTAAATATTTCTCAACAAATCATGCTTTGTTAGTTCGGAGTTGGAAGATGGTTCGGAGTTGTTTGTTGGAAAATAGTTCGGAGGACTTCTATAGTTTTTTTATACATGCATACAAGTTTTTAAAGCATCATTTTAAAAGTACCAAACACTGGTCAGTAGCGGAGTGGCGCGACACGGCCGGTCTCTTTATGCTCACATTTAATTGGCAAATTGGTTTCTTGTCGTTCTTCTTGTCTCTAGTTTTGTTTCTATTTCTAGTGTTAGGCTGAGAAATAAAACACGCGTGTGTCGTCGGTTGTGTGTCCGACATACAGGGTCGCTCGGTTCAGACACATCGGTTATACTTATTTTATACCTCGCAGGATGCACTCCGGTTAGCATAACGACGCGTGCGATTATTGTTATATTAGCTATATTACGAAGACTAACTACATGGTTCCTACCATAAAAAAACTCATGAGTCAGAAAAAATAGTCGCTTTTCGTTGTATTCTACAGTTCTTTGAATGTCGTGTATAGAAACAAGGTGAAAGCTCACGTTCCGTTATACAATTAATAGCTCTTCAGGATCGGTCATAGATCGAGGACCCATATTCTGTACAGCGCTGCAGCGATGGCTTCTCATCTGGCGCTGTTAAACGCGTATGGGTATACATGTATATGTGCAAATATGTGTGTGTGCAGATATGTGTGTGAATGTGTGCATGAGTGCGTATGTATGCATGTATACATGCGTCTTTTCATATGTATGTTTACAGGCATGCACACATGTGTGTATATATGTGCATACACTGGATATTTGAAAGTAGATCGCAATCGGTGGTCCGACGAAACTTTGCCTTAGAGGTTGGAGGTAGGTTCAGCCCGCGGTGGCTATGACTCGATATGAGGATAGACTAAGTTGTGGTTTTATTTGAAAGTGCACATTAAAAATACTCTTGACTTGTGTTCCTACTACCCAATTCTCAAACGAATATTTATATCAGACTAGCTCGCGCTTTTAGCAATACTCCTACGGCCGGCTGTTTGGAGTTCAAATTGCTGTAGTTTAGGGAAAAACTAAATCACTCTTGATGGCCGGCTATCCAGAGTTTAAATACAAGAAAAATCATAACTAAATATCTTTTTGCTCTGAGTATACGTGTACTCGGAGATTAACCATCCCACCGCATAAAACATATTCATTTTGTGGTCGCATTGCCTGCTTGTGGCGAATCCTAGACCTGTACCTGTCCTTCAATCCAACTCCGTAATATCTATGGAAGCGTCGCTGAGTCGGGGGCCTTCCTTAAGTAGGTATTACATCAACATTTCCTACCCTATCCTAAGTATCGGTGAAGATGGTCGTGGCCGGCAATAACGATTCTCATGCTATTGGTTTACTGAACTCATAAGAGATAAAGTTCATTCCCGATCATTTATCTCACAAGCAAGATGAGTTGAGCTACCTATAGGCAACATGATAATCGTTAGTATGCAATCTACGAATAGCACCGTGCTTCGCAACGCAACGCAACGCAACGCAACGCAACGACGTATGAAAAAGGTGATTATTCATGATTTGTCTGAAGGAGACGCTTAATAGTATTTGATTGCCCAGGGTTCGCAATATAATTTATAAATGTCTCTTAGCATTATCAACAATTGAAAAACAGTGTATTCTGCTGAAAATTCACTAAACCAAGTTTTTTAAAAATTAATTTTCAGATATAGTGCATTTCATATTCGTAAATGTAGAATTTGCAAACCTCCCTAGGTGCCAAAATTTTCTGGTGAAAAGAAATAATAAATTAACACCAAATATGAATTTAGCGACGTAAAATTACCCCAATGTGAAGTTTTCATCAAATTCGGATCCCTTTTCAGGTTTTGACCGACTTTTGTATAGAAGGTGATCACTGTGCGAAGACTGAATTTGATAAACATATGAATAAAATTGAATTTTCTTATTTTTTCCTTTCATCTAATTGAAAATCCAAACTTTAAAAATAAGGTTCAATATTTGGCACGGTTCCGGTTTTGACAACTGAAAAAAATAAAATTGTTATGAAAATCATATGATATGAAAATCACTAGTTTTGAACATTTTGAACACACATGGGGAAGTAAATGCGTCAAAATCAAAAAATCGCAACTTTTCACAGATGATTGTTTTTTCCGAGTTATTAGGACTTGAAAATCAAAAGTTTTGAACATTTGAACTGCACAATGGGAAGTAATTTCGAATTTAAAAATGGGTTAAAAATTAGAGGTGTGCCCAGCGCCGCCACGCCAGCGTTTGCAGGTAAAAATAGTAAGCACGCCGGAATGGCCCGGCGCGCCGCCGATTTTTATCTGAATTCGGCGGCGCGTCGCGCACCTCTATTTAAAATGTCTAAAACTATTGATTTTCAACATCTCGTAACTCGCAATAACAAACAATGTTTATTTGTGAAAAGTTGATTTTTTTTTCGATTTTGACGAATTTTCTTCCCAGTGTGCGTTAAAAAAGTCTATTTCTTTTTTATTTATTTCATCTTTGACGCTATGCGTCTACAGATTACAACTTAATCTAGGTTACACATACATATCAACACATAAAATCAATTTCATGACAGAATTCATCTCGTTACAATAAAAACATAAATAGAGAACAATAATTACGTCGGCTCCCAGAAATCGAATTTCTCATAGAACTCTCTGAAGCAAATTCCTTTCGGCCACGTCGATGAAAACAGCGCTTTCTGCTTATATTGCATATCGATTCTCACTTTAAATGAAATGAATGGCATCGAAGATCCCTCCTTCCACGCTGGGACAAGTTTCTTCACTGCGGCAGGGTTAACACCGAGCGAATCTTTAACCATTTCGGCGATATCATTTTCACTCACTGTATTTCTAATACGCGTAAAGAACAGCCAACACACATTAGCAGAAATGCTATTCGGAGCTAATGAATGCATGTCTGTCGATTCACTTTTTGAACCTTGTTTCAATTTGATCGATGAGAGCGGTGAAGACTGAGCCAGGGGTGCGGTTTGTGAAGGTGCTAATACGTCGAGATTAGTTCGAGCCAGTTTCATTATTGTTTCATTCATTGTTGTAACTTGAATCTTTAACTTGCATACTTCATCTAACAAATCCGATTCACACACGTCGGTTTGGGATGCAGTGTTGACAGCGGATGCAGCGACTGATCGGGCTGGATTGGAAGCAGAAGCTTCAGAAATCAGTTTTCTCTTGTTAATGAATGCTTCGAAACGGCGAACATCGCACATAATCACTGTGCATGGAGTACACATCCAAGCGATATTTCGGTGCCTATTACATCTGTCCAAATCATCAACAGTCAGTGCAACGCATTCGGCGTGATACTGTTCAGAACAAAAACCTTCGCAGGCGATAAAATTTTGGCCATACAAGATAGCAGCAAAGCATTTGCCACATTCCATATTTCACTAGCTTATTGTTTGCGTGGAGCGAGCTATACTGCAATGTCTCGTATACAACACCGTCAGATTGTTGTGATGGACAATAGATACAATAACGACGACAGCTAGTTGAAACGAAAATCGTTTTAAAATCCTTTGATTTTGGTTGCTTGCTAAAAAATTCGCGATCTACCAACTCGGAAACACTTCATACAGCCACACATGTACACTACTTTTCATGAAACGACGGTTGCGCGCAGAAATATTACAATAATCGGAGGAGCCACCGGCAGTACACCGCTTAACACACAAGAATTCAAAACACATATATCTACTACCACATAAAATAACTCTAGTTAATGTCTCCGAATCTTTACAAAATTTAATCACGCCCTCTAATTATTTCTACTTTTAAGATAGTCGTAAAAATTTTCCCCCTTAGTTAAACATTATTTGTTCCAATAATCTCATTGCTAAAAATGTCAAACCATATTGCCATAAAAACTAAATGACCCCCTAATCTTACGAAAATTATATTAACCCTTTGTGTATATGTATAGCTATAAATGCGCCTTAGTTTAATGTCAAAAATCAATATGTAATCCCCTAGTTTTAAGTAATTTAAAATATAAAACAAAACAAAATTGGCACCTTGAAGCTAACGCAAACCTGCCTTATCAAATAAACGAATTGGAAAAAAAAGTACCGTGCAGTGGCAGATAAACGGAATGGTAGACGCTATATAAATTCAATTATTTTGAACTTTTTTCAACTTTTTGATAATAAATGTTGCGAGTTACTAGGAGTTGAAAATCAATAGTTTTAGACATTTTAAACGCACACTGGGAAATAAATGTGTAAAAATCGAAAATTTTTCATTCCTTCACCGATAAATATTGATTGTTATTGCGAGTTACGAGGAGTTGAAAATCAATTGTTTTAGACATTTTAAACGCACACTAGGAAGTAAATGCGTCAAAATCGAAAATTTTTCAACTTTTCACAGATAAATGTTGTTTGTTATTGCGAGTTACGAGGTGTTGAAAATCAATAGTTTTAGATATTTTAAACGCACATTGGGAAGTAAATGCGTCAAAATCGAAATTTTTTTCAAGTTTTCACACACAAATATTTTTTGTTATTGCGAGTTACGAGGAGTTGAAAATCAATAGTTTTAGTCATTTTAAATGCACATTGGGAAGTAAATGCGTGAAAATCGAAAAATGTTCAGCTGTTCACAGACAAATATTGTTGGTTATTGCGAGTTAAGAGGTGTTGAAAATCAATTATTTTAGACATTTTAAACGCACATTGGGAAGTAAATGCGCCAAAATCCAACAATTTTCAACTTTTCACAGATAAATATTGTTTGTTATTGCGAGTTACGAGGAGTTGAAAATTAATAGTTTTAGACATTTTAAACGCACACTGGGAAGTAAATGTGTCATAATGGGAAAAAAATCAACTTTCACACAAAATGTTTATTTGTTATTGCTAATTACGTGAAGTTGAAAAACGATAGTTTTGGATTTTTTAGACACACATTAGTAAGTAAATGCGTCAAAATGGAAAAATTTCAACTTTTCGCTAATAATTGCATTCTTCGTTTTTCGAGTTACAGTAAGATTCCGTTTTTGGCACGTTCCGTTTTTGGCATGCTCCCATTTTGGCACACTCTGATTTTGGCAACAAATGGGTTCCGTTTTTGTTAACATTCTTGTTGTACATAATAAATCTTTCAAAAATGTGCAATAGATATTTATTGTATCAATTGACATTACATTTGAATTTATTTCCAAACATGGGAGTCATATTAATCCTCAAAAGCCCAAATCATTTTTTTTCAAATTTTGTTAAAATTGTCTTACAGTTTCAATACTTTACTGTGATAATATTGCGATGTTTTTCGCAATGTTGTTTTAAAAAAGCGTTATGCATTTAAAGGTTAACTATATTTTACACTATATGTGTCGTATTAAATGATAACAATAAGTATAGAAATGTGTGTTTTATGTATAATACAACTGGTAGCAGTGTAACTAGTGTTGGACGGAATCAATTTTTATAGTCGAGTGCAGAGTGAATGCGCTAAACCGCATAATACCACGTCACTATAAAACTTGGCACTAAATTTGCAGTACATATCGAAAGCCCGTATTTAGGAATACAAAACTGATAGCTCCCAAGTGGTTATGATGTCTTTGGCAAATTTGTTAGTTTTTTGACGATTTTTTCAAATGATTGGAATTAAGGTGGTCCTTGTGGTTAGGGTGTTCAAATTATCGACTATTTAGATGTGTGAAGTTTACCTGCGCAATGCACTACAATATAACACAAATAAATTGAAGCAAGTTTGCTGAATAAACAAGGCTATCTATAATGGTTAAATTGCTATGATTTTTTAAAAAGATTTGAGGTAGGGTGCCTCTTGAAAAATCGGGTTGCTTATATTATCTTGAATTTTCAGAAAGAAGAGATCACAGCCCCAGGAACGAAATCAACACTACCATGCTGTGAATTGTTTGAGTTTTGACGTCCAGTGGGCCGAAGAAAAGCGATTCGAATTAAATGATATGTTACACCTTCGTAATGAGGGGCATTGTACTCGAAAAGTGCGCGAAGGTTATAAGAATTCTACTGGACGACGCACAATGTCGCCTAGCCTTACATAACCCCAAAATTTTATTTTGGATTTTTCCTGATTTAACATTTTTCCCGGTTTGTAAACGGGTTGAATAGAGCCTTTTCAAAATATTATGTCTTGAGGACAAAAAATAGATATTTTACAGAACTTCAAAGGTGAAATAGATGATCAATTCTGAAAAAAACTGTGTTCCAACCTTTGTTATTCAAATGAATATATCGTTTTAGTTAAGATTACGATTAAGGTCGAACTGATTTCATTAGTAAGGTTATTTGCTGGACTTATATTTACCATTCGATGTAGTCGCTAAAAGTTCTTTTCGCACTCAGAACTAATAATAAATCGTGCATTAAATTAAAATTATAATGTTCAAGTGGCTGTACTTTCTGCCACGACGTATGAAAAAAGGTGATCTGCCACGACGTATGAAAAAAGGTGAATTTGATAAACATACGAATAAAATTGAATTTTCTTATTTTTTCCTTTCATCTAATTGGAAATCCAAACTTTAAAAATAAGGTTCAATTTTTGGCACGGTTCCGGTTTTGACAACTGAAAAAAATAGAAAAAATAAAAAAATAAAAAACGGAATTCTACTGTGCTAGGATATGAAAATCACTAGTTTTGAACATTTTGAACGCAAATGGGGAAGTAAATGCGTCAAAATAAATAAATCGCAACTTTTCACAGATGATTGTTTTTTCCGAGTTATTAGGACTTGAAAATCAAAAGTTTTGAACATTTGAACTGCACAATGGGAAGTAATTTCGAACATAAAAATGGGTTAAAAATTAGAGGTGTGCCCAGTGCCGCCGCGCCAGCGTTTGCAGGTAAAAATAGTAAGCACGCCGGAATGGCCCGGCGCGCCGCCGATTTTTATCTGAAATCGGCGGCGCGTCGCGCACCTCTATTTAAAATGTCTAAAACTATTGATTTTCAACACCTCGTAACTCGCAATAACAAACAATGTTTATTTGTGAAAAGTTGATTTTTTTCGACTTTGACGCATTTTCTTCCCAGTGTGCGTTAAAAAAGTCTAATACTATAGATTTTCAACACCTTTTAACTCGCAATAACAAACAATGTTTATCTGTGAAAAGTTGAAAATTTATCGATTTTGACGCATTTACTTCCCAATGTGCGTTTAAAATGTCTAAAACTATTGATTTTCAACACCTCTTACCTCGCAATAACAAACAATGTTTATCTGTGAAAAGTTGAATTTTTTTTTATTTTGACGCATTTACTTCCCAGTGAGCATTTAACATGTCTAAAACTATTGATTTTCAAACCTTTAACTCGCAATAACAAACAATGTTTATTTGTGAAAAGTTGAATTTTTTTGATTTTGACGCATTTACAATGTGCGTTTAAAATGTCTAAAACTATTGATTTTCAACACCTCTTAACCCGCAATAACAAACAATGGTTATCTGTGAAAAGTTGATTTTTTTTTTCGATTTTGACGTATTTACTTCCCAGTGCGCGTTTAAAATGTCTAAAACTATTGATTTTCAACTCCTCGTAACTCGCAATAACAAACAATGTTTATTTGTGAAAAGTTGATTTTTTTTTCGATTTTGGCGCATTTACTTCCCAGTGTGCGTTTAAAATGTCTAAAACTACTGATATTCAACACCTTTTAACTCAAAATAACAAACAATATTTATTTATGAAAAGTTGATTTTTTTTTTATTTTGACGCATTTACCTCCCAATGTGCGTTTAAAATGTCTAAAACTATTGATTTTCAACACCTCTTAACTCGCAATAACAAACAATGTTTATCTGTGAAAAGTTGAAATTTTTTCGATTTTGACGCATTTACTTCCCATTGTGCGTTTAAAATGTCTAAAACTATTGATTTTCAACACCTCTTAACTCGCAATAACAAACAATGTTTATTTGTGAAAAGTTGAAATTTTGTCGATTTTTACGCATTTACTTCCCAATGTGCGTTTAAAATGTCTAATACTATTGATTTTCGACACCTCTTAACTCGCAATAACAAACAATGTTTATCTGTGAAAAGTTGAAAAAATTTCGATTTTGACGCATTTACTTCCCAATGTGCGTTTAAAATGTCTAAAACAATTGATTTTCAACACCTCTTAACTTGCAATAACAAACAATGTTTATTTGTGAAATGTTGAAAGAAATACAATTCTATATTTCCAATTATCCGCCAAAGGACGGTATTCAATATTTTACTTATTTTCAATACCGGTTCTTTGTCGACATGTCACATAACAAGCAAACCTGTTTTTCTATTGTCGCGACCGTTCGCAAACGAACATTCATGTCACAGTTCGGTAAATGTACAGTCGCTTGACAAACCAGTTTTGTTTTGAAACATGTACAAATTTTATGACATGTCACGGGGAAAATGTATCGTGTCATAGTACACGCGCTTGTGTCATATGTCGCAAGAATCCGCAACTTGTACATGTCACGAGCAAACATGCGACCAGTCACCAGATGACTGGTCATAACCATGACATTTTGCAGCTATGACTATGGAACGAAACACGAGAATAGCGAAACCAAACTTCGGCTGTGTTGCGGTTGTGTATTCGGGTTGATGTTTATCGGCTATGCTAGTGCTGCCAGCATTTTTATTGGAAATTCAGTGCAAATTTATTTTAGATATAATATCAGATATTCTTTCGGTAATTGAAAAATTGTTCTGAGACATCTTCCATGTACAACAAAAATGTTCCTCGTCATTTTGGAAAAAATAAATGACTTACCTTAACTCAATATTGCGGCATTTTCATGATGATTTATCATCAGAAACTTTGCAATATGGGTATGTTTGGTATGGGGAACTGCCCAAAAATCGAAAGTAAAAGGAAGTTAGCCTTCGCTTTTTGTATGAGAGACTAAGAGCAAGAGTGGATTAAAATTTTGTTCGGAGCAAAAGTGGGTTAAAATATTCTCTTAGATCCGAAATGGTATATTTATCAAAACTTCAGGCAAAAGCGGGTCAAATATCATTTAGCGCAAAAATTGTTCGACAAAATTTTCAGAGCAAGAATGGTATAGAATATTTCCCATTTTTGCGGTACAAAAATTATACATAGGTTCAGAATATTTCTTATTCGGACTTGTGAACAGAAATCGTAAGATTTTGGATCCGTATTGGTCAGCAGACACCGAAAATTGACCATTACCGCCATTTTGAAATCCAAGATGGCGACTTCCGGTTACCACAAAATAGTGAGAACCACCATCAATATGAGTGTCAATTGAAAGGATATGGTCAGCAAACACCGAAAATTGACCATTAGCGCCATTTTGAAATTCAAGATGGCGACTTCCGGTTACCACAAAATAGTGAGAACCACCAGAGACTAATTGAGACGGCGGACTCACGAGTTTCTCATGGTTCAAGAGGTACTAGCTCAAGTTGTACTAGAGGGTCCCTCGAAATGTCAAACAGAAAACGGGTTTATAATCGAAGGTGCTTTGCTTTTCTTTGGAGAGTGCTGTATAGTCCTTGACATCGGTCGTGATAGATTCTTTATTTATATTTTATTTAGGATTTTTTTTTTCAAAATTAGCAGATTGCGGATGCCATTACGTATTCATTGGCATGGCACGCAACATCAGGAACATTAAGACGCATAAGCTGTGTGTCGTAAGATCAGAAATTGAGTGTGCGTCATAAAATCCGAAAAATTAAAGTTTCAACCCAAATTTGCTTCCGATTTTTTTAATGCGTCATAAGGTCTCTGGCATGGCAAAAATTCATTATCGGTTTTAATGTTACAAACTACCTCAAAACATCTGATCTCATAAAACTCCTTTACAATGAAAAACTGTTAACATTAGATGCTTAAAACTATCAATAAAATACTAACTATTTCTTCGCCCTTTACGAGTACAAGTAGAACCCCCTTTAAGTATTTAATTCCCTTACGCTTTACTAATCTTCTGACAACTTTCCTAGTCTATTTAACGAGCTTATATCGCCCAATCTCGGTGGTGTTGCATGATTTAAAAACTTTTACACATTTTTGCTCATAAACAATAACAAATGCATGTAGCAACGATCCTAGAAACGAACTTAGCAACGAACAACAAACAATTGCTACCAACTTTACGAGCCTGATAGAAAGTTCGATGGTCAGATTTATTTGTCAAGGTTGGCAAAACTGAAGGGACCGTTCTTTCTCTATTACTTCAAAAGATCTAGTACACGATGTACCATGAAATTTGAAGTACTATTTCGTGAGTTGGTAGTCTCGATTAGTCTCTGGAACCACCATCAATATGAGTGTCATTTGAAAGGATATGCTCAGCAGACACCGAAAATTGACCATTACCGCCATTTTGAAATCCAAGATGGCGACTTCCGGTTCGGCCATTTTGAAATCCAAGATGGCGACTTCCGGTTCCGACAAAATAGTGAGAACCACAATTAATATGGGTGTCATTTGATAGGATATGGTCAGCAGACGCTGAAAATTGACCATTACCGCCATTTTGAAATTCAAGATGGCGACTTCCGGTTACCACAAAATAATGAGAAACACCATCAATATGGGTGTCATTTAAAAGGATATGGTCAGCAGACTACGAAAATTGACCATTAGCGCCATTTTGAAATCCAAGATGGCGACTTCCGGTTACCACAAAATAGTGAGAACCACCATCAATATGGGTGTCATTTTAAAAGATGTGGTCAGCAGACACCGAAAATTGACCATTTCCGCCATTTTGAAATCCTAGATGGCGACTTTTGGTTACCACAAAATAGTGAGAACCACCATCAATATGGGTGTCATTTTGAAAGATATGGACAGAAGATACCGAAAATTGACCATTGGCGCCATTTTGAAATCCTAGATGGCGACTTCCGGTTGCCACAAAATAGTGAGAACTACCATCAATTTGGAAGTCATTTGAAAGGATATGGTCAGCAGACATCGAAAATTGAGCATTTCCGCCATTTTGAAATTCAAGATTGAGACTTTCGGTTACCACAAATAATGAGAACCACCATCAATATGAATGTCATTTGAAAGAGGTGGTCATTTGAAAAAGGTTTTATATCTTAAGGTTATTTGAATTACTATTTGATACCGCGAGAATTGTTGCTTTTTCTCTTCTTTCAATAACATTTAGATACGATACATTATATTAGTTACTGATTTATTGAAGCTTTCAAAAAATGTTTAAAGATATCTACAGAAGTTACAGCCACGTCTTCTGTCAAAATGTTTTTGTCTGTACCTAGGACGATAAGTTTATATCGCTTTTCTGTTTTATTGGCACACACGTTCCATACATCGAATGTTTTTATCACTAAGACATCTGACAACATGCTTCTGTAGGTATTTTCAAAGAACGGGCAGATCCCACTGGGTTTGCGCCTGCTGAACGGCGCACAGTGACAAAACCTCAAATGTTACCTAATTTGGCTGAAAACCACAATTTAAGCTAATTTTGAGGTGCTGAGCTCATTTTTGATGTCAAAAGTAATATTTAATAATAATAAATATTAAATACATTTTTTCATACAGTGTCATTGAACCTTTCTTATAACTATGATCCTGTTTTCATGATAAATTTTCCGTTACTGTTCACCAATGTCAGCAATATCATAAAAAGAAGAACACTACTTTAAATCCATTGTATAACGTGTTGGTTTACTGTAGATTGTCTAACTATTTTACACAAAACACCATGCGCCTCCATAGCAGCAACAAAGCTTCAAAATCTCTTGAAACTTTTTTGCACACCTAGGCGCAGAACGAGACCATGATATTCGAAAAGTAGAGGTTATTTCCCATAGAATGTATACTATGTGACTGTTCCGAAATGATTCCGAAATTTGTACTGAATACATTAGTGAGAAAAGTATTTTTGATCTGACCACCTCAAACATATTTAAACTAAAAAATCATAGTTCCAAGCAAATTTACCTAATGTGTTTTATTCACTAACCAAGTTCTTTCGTTCCTCTACACAATGAAACTAGTTGTGCTAAAATCGGACCAAAATCAAAAGAGAAACATGCATTTGAAGTGAACAGAGCAGTGGTGGTTTCGGAAATGAAAATCATTAAAAAGTCCGGACTTTGCTACGTTTAAACTCATGTTAAAAATCATGTTCTTATCCAATGATCATAAAATATCAATAATTCTAAAATAAATTTTTGAGGTTTTGGCCAGCCTCCAGCCACTGTGCGGCGCGGCGGGGGTTAGTTGGATATTTTGGTGAGTGAAAAGATTGAGTTATGTTAGAGCAGTTGCAGTTTTGAATTGTTCTCAAAAAGTTGCGAAGCTAATCCGAAGCAATCCATGGTTGTCAAACAAAAAATAATGCCATTTGGCCAAAAGAAAGTACTGATTGGTATTAATTTTTATAGCATATTTACAAGCATTAATATTTTGTACACCCAAAATCCGACGAGTATGTTTCTATTACTTTTGGGTATGATTCTATTGTATTTTCGGTAACAGACCATGCAATTGCGCATTTCGGTATTACACTCATATTCCCGCAAAGGTAGTAAACGGTGGAATGACGAATTTCGGTTGCTGTTTATGTATGTGCATCACACAATCAAACACTTTTTCAGTATGTGTCAACCTCGGCTCTGTTCGCATGTAGAATAATTCGGTCGATTTCTATAATAGTATTAGTGCCGAGTCAAACTAACCGGAATCCTGGCGGATATCCAACCAAATTCAAGCTGGAATCTACCTCAATATTGGCAGAAACCAGCCCGAATTACGATATTTTCACTAGGTAGGTTGGATAGCGAAAAAAAAAATTTAGGCAGTTTCCGGATCCGGGCTAGTTGCCAGATCCGACACAGTTCCCGATCCGGACCAGTTCTCGGATCCAGACCAGTTCCCAAATCCGGACCTCCCGGATCCAGACCAGTACCTAGATCCGGACCAGTACCTAGATCCGGACCAGTTCTCGGATCTGGATCAGTAACCGGATCCGGACCAGTACCTGGATCTAGCCCATCCCCTTTTCCCCTTTCCAAGTCCGGACCTGAACCAGGCCCAGACTTGGTGCTTAGATCCAGACAAGTGTCTGGATCCGAACCCTCGGTTCGGACATGTGGATCCAAACCATAGGTCTTACTTCCCGTAAATGACGGGAAGGAATGTTCATGTTTTGTTCAGTCGCTATCCTGCTGTTAACGTCCGTGATAGAAAAGAAATTTCAATTTAACACCGTCCGAAGTACCCCACCACTATTCCGAGTCGTTTTTTTCTGACTGTGCTTTGAAGTTATCCGAGTGTGAGCCGATCTTCAAATACGGAATGTGTCGTGTAGAAAAATCGAACCTCGTCTTTATCCCCATTGTGTTTACTCCGCTTAAAGCGCAATATAGTGACAAGCGAAGTGCTCCACACTTCCAGACAATCCGACGCGTTAATATTTATTGAATAAGAATTGATGAAACATGAGTGCGACGCAGAGAAGATTTGAATGTGTTGGTATTGCCGTTTGAGGAATTTTTTGTTGGGACCGTTTTAGCATGAAACATCTTGCTATTAGAGCAATTTTTTCTTATTACCGCAAAGGTATTACGGCCGAGTTTTGGGTGTATCTACCAAATTCCATGTTCAGTAGCGTAGAATTTTATATAGAAGTTGCAAAGTACAACTGTTTCAGTATCATTAGAGGTGTGCGCTGCCCCGCCACGCCTCCGATTTCAAGTAAAAATGGTAAGCGGTTCCGCAGACCTCTAAGTATCATTACACTATTGTTCTCTTTGTTGCCCCATTTGAAACACGTTTAGAGCTTTGCTTTGAATAAACAGTATTCAGCAAATACACTTAGGGTGATGAGCCTATTTTCACCATACTAAGCAAGGTGCCTCACTAATTCGATAATTTCTTGCCTTACAATCAATAGAATGCGTAAAAATTGACATCAACCGCTTTGCTTCGTTGTTAAGAACCAATATAATAACACAAATGCGTTGAAAACAGTAAAATTCTCGTGTTTGAGAACAATGAAAACTCGAATCGAGTGCCCCTATTGTTGCGCTACCATTTGACTCAATGCGTTGAACAAAGATGGCAGACACTGCTCTAACCAACGGCTTCAAATGGGTAGGGTGATAATAGAAACATGGCGCAAATAGACTCATCACCCTAGATGCGCTCTACTGGGGAAAAAATTCGAGTTATGTAACGACCTAAAATATGTTCAGGAGTGGTTCAGTTATAGATTCATAATTTTGACAGTTCTACAGGATGGCTCATCATGAAGTTTTATTTGCGAAACTAGCAGAAAACATTAAAAAATAAATCGTGAAATCTTTATTTTCGCTCGAAAGAACATAATTTGCCATTTATTGTTTGTAAACAATTTCTATTAAATTTTGACCATAGCAGCGTGTGAGGTGGTCCAAGTGAAGATACGATCGAGCATTTTAAGTGGTATCTGGTTAATTACTCGAGTAATGTTGGCTTCCAATGCTTCAATCGTTGCAGGCATATCCATATATGCAAACACCGAATCAGTAGAAAATGCCATGTTAAAAAATCTCATGTTCAAACACCCTGTGTAATGCAAAACAGAAAATTTTAATGTTACAACCTATTCTCCCCAGCAGCTGTTTACTGAAGCTGTAGAGTTGTGTTCTTGGAAGGGCTTCCTATCAGAAGCACACATTAAAATTGCAGACGAGATAGGATATATCCTCCACTAAAACACTACTTAAGTCAAATTGCAGCAGGCCGTGATTCTGATTGTGATATTGACTGTACGGTTCAGATGTGCGGGCGTAGGGACTTTACGATCGTATGGGAATAAGCGTTTATTGGTTCGTTGAGACCATGTTGATTAGATTATAAGCGTAATAGCGTTCACTAAATCATCGAGGCATTGTTCTATTTTTGAAATCATGGGTGGAGTTGAGCGTTGATGATCGCGATTACATTTCACCTATGTGTATCATGGCGAGGGGCTCGAGCGTTTGTAAGTTAACATATCCGATCATGTGAGTTTTTGTATCTCGCGTGTAAATTCGCTTGTATAAATTTGATTTTATAACTGTGTGCTCATTTGCATTTTCGAGTGGTCTTGAATAATCGTGTGGACCGTGAATATGAGATTTAATTTTTAGCATTGAGTTCAGATGCTAGAAGAGAGTGAGTTCCCCCATATCACCAGTCTCCGGTCGCTGCGCCATAGAACGTGCTGTCTAGTGTATATGAGCGTTATTTTTTTAGTCCAACTGAACGCATGGATCTATGTTGCTAGGGCCGAGATTAGAGACTTCCTGGCGTAATCAATTCATGATCGCGCGAACACGAGCGTTTGTAGATTCACATTTGACACCCCGTGTTTGAAAATTAATAAGTGCTGAACGGTTCACTTTATCACTGGAGGGTTATCCTGATTGTAGAGGTGTGCGCCGATGCATTTTTAATCGGCGGCGGCGTAAGCGACATATTTGGCCGGCGGCGGCGGCGTTGCCGGCGTCACGCCGTTGGACCCTATCGGCGGCGGCGCGCCGGCGTGTGTCGGCGTGACGAATATTGACGCCGATGTAACCACAAAAAATTCTTGGCAGCACAATTCTTTTCCCAAATTTTTGGTTTCTCTTGTAACAGACTTCGCAGCACTTACAAACAGACGTTACAGCTTGAAGAAAATTCTTAAAAAAATCATTGCCTACGATGTACTACCGACATCTGTTGAACATATTGCACAAAATGTAATTCTTGCAACCAGATCAAATAATTTTTTTTCAACTGAAGCTCCAATAGTGCCCACCCTGCATGCCAAATGCAAGATATTAAATGAAAGATGGAACTATTTTTACAGTTGTAAAATTTGAAGAACGAAATAGAATAATTGTCGATGTCGAATACTACGACTTCGCATGAAATAATGATTGCAATGGACAAATTTGAAGAATGCAGAGTAACGACTGTATTTCAATGACCTATAATAATTATTTATTGTTGTATATTTGGGAATTTAAGCAACGGTAAAACATTTTTTGTTTTGTTTGAGGAAATTAATTCTTGTTGTCGCTTCATTGTTTTTTTATTTCTATATAGTCTTCTTTGCTGTCGATCTTTTAGAATCCCGCAGCTATCAGGTATCAGGTTATTAATGGCATTACTGCGCAGAAATGTCACATTTAATGATCGTGTAAGGACACCTTTCAAGGTAGACACATTACTTTATTTTCCAGGCGTTTACTTTTATTTCTTGTAAGTACCAAATCGCCGCGATGATAAGGCATACGATTCCGTGGCCCTACATTTTCTTTCAACGTAAGATTTGCTTCTATCTTGAGTAGGCTGTCCCAAAAAAAAATCGATGTTCGAAAAGTCATGGTGCTCAACCCTATAATGAAAGATAAGCATATTTTAAGCACTTTTGTAGAACAAATCAAGTTTCTAAAAAATCATCCAGAGGTTCCGCAAATGCGATTTTTGAAAAATGGTCATTTTTTAGCAAAATTGTCGTATATAAGTGGTTTTTCTAACTTTTTCAAAGTCCAATTATTTTTAATATATTTTTTCATTTTTCTCTGGACCTTAGAGAATAAATCTCATTTAAAAGTTTTTTACAAAAAGTTCTTATATTAATTATAGAACCTCTAACAATAGCAAAAAAAAATTTTTTTTGGTTAATTTTGAAGAAAATCCACACAAAACGAATGTCAATAATTTTTTTTCAATAAAACAAAGGCATGTTTTGGAAAGTACTGTTCATTGCAAAAATTTTCGTGAACAAATGTTGTGAAAAATCGGTCGAGGGGCTGAGATATAGCATTTTTTGTAAATGCTTTCAAACCATGAAACTTTGTTACATTTTTTGAATTGTTCAATATCTCAACCGTAGCTTGACCAGTGTAGGTATATTGGTTGTCAAATAAAAAGGATTTTTCTCAATCCTACAAAGCATTTTCATATGTGAAATCTATTATCTTATTCTAAGGTAGCTATTGAGAGATTTATGGGATTGTGCATGATCAACAACTTTTTCGAATAAGAAGTGATAACACCAATGATGCTATAACCTATGTAACATTCACGATTGATTAGATTTATTTATTAATGTGAATGTATGCTAAGTCTTGTAATAAAACACTCAAATTGAAACCATTTGATATGTTATCGAATACATGGCCTGATTGAAGCTTTGGAAGATTTATTTTGGCTATTTCTGTTTTTGGCGATAGATAGTAATTCGTTTGTATCAATACCATTCTTTGAGCCATCTTTGTTGAATTCTTCACAGCAATCAGCATGGACTACAATGAATCGTTTCAGGCATGTCAAAGTTTGTTCGGAAATCTTATAGTTAAACTGAAAATGGTACAAAAATTTACAACGAGATAATTCAATTTGACACTGATAGAAACGAATTATTACTGACTATCACCAAAAATACGCAGAGTCAAAATAACTTCTAAAACTTGAATCATGCCATATTTATTCGATAACATATGAAATGGATTCATTTTGACTGTTTAATTACAAGATTTAGCATACATTCATTTTAATAAATAAATCTAATCAATCGTGAATGTTACATAGGTTATAGCATCATTGGTGTTATCACTTCTTATTCGAAAAAGTTGTTGATGCACAATCCCATAAATCTCTCAATAGCTACCTTAGAGTAAGATGGTAGATTCCACATATGAAAATGCTTTGTCAGATTGTGAAAAATCCTTTTTATTTGACAACCAATATACCTACACTGGTCAAGTTACGGTTGAGATATTGAACAATTCAAAAAATATAGCAAAGTTTCATGGTTTGAAAGCATTTACGAAAAATGCTATATCTCAGCCCCTCGATCGAATTTTCACAACATTTGTTCACGAAAATTTTTGCAATGAACAGTACTTTCCAAAACATGCCTTTGGTTTAATGAAAAAAATTATTGACAATCGTTTTGTGTGGATTTTCTTCAAAATTAACCAAAAAATATTTTTTTCGCCATGATTAAGAGGTTCTATAATTAAAATAAAGGGACTTTTTGTAAAAAACTTTTAAATGGGATTTATTCTCTGAGGTCCACAGAAAAATGAAAAAATATATTATAAATAATTTGGCTTTGAATAAGTTGCGAAAACTACTTATATACGACAATATTGCTCAAAAATGATTATTTTTCATAAATCGCATTTGCGGAACCTCTAGATGATTTTTTAGAAACATGATTTGTTCTACAAAAGTGCTTAAAATGTGCTCATCTTTCATTATAGGGTTGAGCACCATGACTTTTCGAACATCGATTTTTTTTTGGGACAGCCTAATTGAGTGCAAAATATGCTCGATGTGATGGAATCATACAGATCTACACCCTTTCGAAACCTAAATATACAGTTACTATCATTAATAATAATCCCACAACTTGATGTTTTAGCTCCTGTTGGGTTGAAACTGATCACTAAACAAGCCTGATTGAAAATGGTCTGAGCGTATCTCTAGTTTTCGTAGCACCTGCACCCCACCAATTTCTCCAGCAGTTCCAGGGACCAACAAATTCTAATCCATTGCATACATTTAGTTAGATTCGGTACACCGAATCAATTAAATTACTAACAACCTATTATGGGCTTAGTCACCGATCGGCATCTAACTTAAGAAATGATTGTGAACAACTCCCGCCTTGGGCACTTCGACAAAAATGAATTTCACATTTCCGGCCCATTTTGTTTGTATTGAGATTAAAAAAAGTGTAACGTTTTCGGGTGGATGCGGAATTGTCTGTGTCGAATTTCCTTCACTAACGCCACGCTCGCTAATATGGTGCATTTTTATAATTTAAATCTACGAGTGATGAAAATTCATTTCGTGTTACGTCTTATTTGTCTGTGATACCGGGCTGACGCAACTGACACTGAAAATCTTTCCTGAGTGGGACTAGATCACACGTTGAATAATTTATTGCCCGTTTCATCTGTAGGTAGACTTTCGTGCACATTTTTAAAGCAGCAAAATAAATATTCTCACGTTAAACTGCATGGGGGACAGCAAATAAATAAACCAAACATTTTATGCACAATCCTAGAGAAGGCGTTGAATATTGTTTTTGTTGGCCACCGCAACAACCAAACTATGGTAGATGCGGTGTAAGCATATTTTCGTGTGACAAAATTATTTTGCTGTGAGAATTTGGGGGCAAAATTCTTACCCTCTTTTTTTTTCTTTTCTTTTACAATGGAGAATACATTTACGTACTAGCCCAGTGCACGTGCTAATAGTAGATGCCAAGCTACTGGGGGTGTGTCGGGCTCGAATGGTGACGCTACCATTAATACCCACTAAACTCCATTGGGCTCCGCCATCGTTACCCCCAGGGACTACCTCTCAGTATTACTTCTGGGGGGATGGCTGTACTTGATGTACTCATTCACTCTCGCTCACGCGTTCATACGTCCTGTATGAGGCTTACTTGGGTGCTCTCTCTGTCGCACCTTGATTCACTCTCTAACATTCCACATGAGGCTGACTTTTGTGCTCACCTCTACCATACCTTGTGAGGCTGATTTTTGTGCTCACTCTTAACATACCGTGTGAGACTGCCACGAGGCATCGATAGCTAAGTCCCAACATACTACGCTACGACCCTCCCATCTTGGCATGAGACAGTCCACTTATACGCCTATACACTCGCTCTTTTGCCTTGCTTCGGGGTGGCTGGGTTTACCCCTTACGCGGTTGCAAGTCGCTGCGCCAACCTGCCTCAGCATGAACAGACCATTCACTCACTTTTCTGCGCTCGGCCTTTTTCGCTCCAACTAACCAATCGCTAGTTAGTTGTGCCCGTCGTCTGTTGCTCGGTGCGCCAAATTACCTGTAGCCTACAGGCAATTTGGATGGTTGCAGTCGAGACTGCGTTCCACTTCTCCATCGATTGACACATCCGCTGAATAAGGGTATCAGGGGTTGAGTCCCAGCCACAGACGTCAAGCATTGCTCTTCTTTTGTCGTCGAACCGATGACATACGAACAGTATGTGTTCGGCAGTTTCGTCTACACCTGGACAGTCAGGTCAGGCTGGGACCTCCGCGTGCCCGAACCTGTGGAGGTACTGTCGGAAACAGCCATGGCCTGACAGAAATTGTGTCAGATGGAAGTGAACTTCCCCATGGGGTGTTTCCACCCAGCTCGATATGCTAGGTATCAGCCGGTGGGTCCACCTACCTTTCGAGGAGTTATCCCACTCACGCTGCCATCTGGCGACCGAGGTCACCCTGGTGCACTCGCGGGTTCCTCTATTTCCACGTAGCTCGAAGTTCTCCTCATCTTCCCGAATGACCAGCCCGACTGGCATCATGCTTGCTATCACGCAGGATGCATCGTGTGATACCGTGCGGTAGGCAGATATCACTCTGAGGCACATCACGCGGTAGGTGCTCTCCAGTTTCTGTAGGTAACTGGTTACCCTCAGTGCTCTTGACCATGACGGGCCGCCGTACCTGAGGATAGATACGGTAACACCTGCCAGTAACCTACGTCTACTGGCGCACACCTTTGAGCTGTTGGACATCATTCTCGATAGCCGCAACAGCAGTCGACGCTCTCTTGCATGTATAGTCGACATGGCTGCCGAAGCTCAGCTTGTCGTCTATAATGACTCCGAGAGACTTCAGACTCCGCTGTGAAGTGATCGCGACTTCTCCCACATGGATAACTGCATGTTGTGCCGACTTGCGGTTGTTGACGATAACTACCTCCGTCTTATGATGAGCGAGCTCCAGGCCTCTCGCGCTCATCCATTCCTCCACCGTGTTGATCGCATGTTCTGCGGTTAGTTCTACCACAGGGATTGACTCCCCGTAGACCTCCAAGGTTACGTCGTCGGCAAAGCCGACGATCTTGACCCCAGGAGGGATCTTCAGTCTCAGAACCCCGTCATACATGAGGTTTCATAGCACCGGGCCTAGGATCGAGCCCTGTGGGACTCCGGCGGTAATCGGAACCCTTTTCTGACCGGCATCGGTCTCGTATAGCAGTTCGCAGTTCTGGAAGTAACTTTCCAGGATCCGGTACAGACCCACCGGTAGGCTAAGCCGGTGTAACGAGAGCGCGATGGCATCCCAGCTTGCGCTGTTGAATGCGTTCTTCACGTCAAGTATCACTAACGCACAGTATCGAATGCCTCGCCTTTTTCGTTGGATCACTATCTCGGCAGTCACTGAGTTGAGAGCGTCCACTGTGGACTTACCCTTCCGAAAGCCAAACTGGTTGCTTGACAGGCCGTCCGTACCTTCTGCGTACGGGGTTAGCCTGTTGAGGATAATCCTCTCAAGCAGTTTGCCAGTCGTGTTGATCAGACAGATTGGTCTGTACGCCGATGGGTCGCTTGGCGGCTTCCCGGGCTTCGGCAACAGCACCAATATCCGCCTTTTCCATCTATCGGGGAAACGGCACTCGTCAAGGCACCTCTGCATAGCTAGCCTAAACATGTTCGGGTTCGCTACGATCGCTGCCTTGAGTGCGCTGTTTGGAACTCCATCCGGCCCTGGAGCATTGTTCATTGCTAGGGATTTAGCCACTGCGACTAGTTCTTCATTCGTCACCGGAGCCACCGTTTCGGTCGTGCCCGCACTGTCTCGTAGTGCAGGTGGGCAGGGGCTTGTGGCTCGAGACGGGAAGAGTACTTCGACAATCGTCGCCAACCGGTCCGGAGACCGTTCTGGGGTGAAGAGCTCCCTGTGGCCTTGGCCATCACAATCTTGTAGGCGTCACCCGACGGATTCGCGTTGGCACTCTCACACAGGTTGTCGAAACACGCTCTCTTGCTGCTTTTAATGGCCTTGTTAAGGGCTAATTTCGCAGCTCAAAACACTTCACGACGGTTCTCTCTTGCATCCTCGGTGCGAGCTCTTTGCATCCTACGTCTAGCTCTGAGGCAGGCTGATCGTAGAGCTGCAATCTCGGCACTCCACCAGTATACCGGGCATCTGCCGTTTCTTGGCAGGGGTTTTCTCGACATAGTGGCGTCGCACGCGCCTTGTAGAACAGCTACCAGCGCATCCCCGCTTATACTGTCGGTGTTGGCCTCCAGTCCCCGGAGCCGCGGTGAAAGCTTCGCTGTCGAAGTGATTGGACTTCCACTCGCGTACCTGACAGGGATTTCCCGCCCTCGGATGCTGCACACCATAGTTGATCCTAAAGCGGATTGCTAAATGATCGCTATGGGTGTAGCCTTCGTCTACCCTCCATTCCATGCCTGGAACCAGACTCGGGCTGGCAAATGTTACGTCAATCCACGCCTCCACCCCGTTTCTACGGAATGTACTAGCGGAGCCATTATTAGCTAGCACAGTATCGAGTTTCGCAAGCGCCTCCATTAGCGCTTGACCCCTGCTCAAGCGTTAAAGTCTCCCGCTATGACTACTGGTGTCCGGCCCACTAGCTCTGACGAGAGTCCGTCGATCATCTGGTTGAACTGTTCTATGGGCCACCTTGGTGGAGCGTAGCAGCTGCAATAGAACACACCATTGATCTTGGCAATCGCAACACTCTCGGCGGAGGAGTGTATTACCTCTTGAACCGGCAACCGTCCCGTTGTACAGATTGCCACCATTCCAGACCCGTCTTACACCCAATTGCCGTTGCCGGCAGGGATGTTGTACGGGTCTGATAGGAGGGCGACATCTGTCCTCGACTCCGAGACCGACTGCCACAGCAGCTGTTGGGCTGCTGCATAATGGTTAAGATTTAGCTATGTAACGTTCACGGCTTCTTCTTATTTGCCTCACCGAAGGGACACGAAGGTCCGCCCATAGCATGATTACGGGCTTGCTTCTTAGCAGTGCAGATAAGGCATTTGTGCGCTTTAGTGCAACCCCGCTCCTTATGCCTCTCCTCGCCGCAGCGACGACATAGTTTGCTCCTGTCTATGTCCCTACACTCGTAGGATTTATGGCCGGACTCAAGGCACCGATAGCATCTATCCATTGAAAGCGTCTGGGGTATACTAATTGAGCATACCGACCAGCCGATCTTCAACTTACCTTTCTCGGTTACCTTTTTGGCATCCGCCTTCAGTAGCCTGAGGTAGGCTACTTGGGTGCCGGAGGGTACCCCTCTAAAACGCACAGAGGCCCGCTCGATTGTCACGTCGCATTGCTCCTTGACGGCTGCGACGACATCGTCTGCGGTTGTGAACTCGTCCAGATGCTTGCACTAGAGAGTCATTTCCGCCCCTAGCGACCTGGGCGCCTTCACCGAGGACGTCTTGGGCCAAGGCCTTGTACACTGCACTAGATTGTGCGCCTCGCTTCAGCACCAGAAGCATTTCTCCTGTGTTGGTGCGTCTCGACCAAACGGCGTTTGAGCTTGATGGTTGCACGCCGTGTGGTGTCGGTTTTTGCTGGTGACTTCCTAGGGCGCTTCGCGTTCGACGCCGATTGCCCTTGCCTTTACCCTTCGGGGGGAACTCAGCCGCCGCTTCGAGCGACATGGTTGCTCCATTGAAGGTGAAGGCCACTGTCTGGGTACCTATGTCGAGCTTCTCTCTTCCCTCCCTCTTGGAGGCCACTGTCTGGGTTCCACCCTCTTGACGTACGCCTGCTGTTCCTGTCTTGCGACACGAACAGCCTTCCGGAGCATTAGCAGGCTCTGTTTCAGCTCCTTGCTAATATTTTGTTTCGCGCTAGTTCACTCGATTATTGCATCGTGCTGCTCCATCACTTTGCGCATCGCGGATAGTGGCCCGTCCAGCGCGTTGGTAGGGCTATTTTCTACCACTGCTGGGGGGTCACTGATGCTATCGGATGCAGCACTCGTCGCTCCACTACTCTCCCCACGGGGGGAGACCTCGCCAAACCACCTCTAGCAAAGGGGTTTGGCACCTCCGTTTGTTTATTGTTTTTGTTTTTGTTCACTTCATTCATGTTGATACCCACGAGTTGCGCGAGAAAGAAAGGTCCGCCACGCCAGAGCTCCGCAATAACGTGGTAAGGGACGCTTACTGTGGGGGTTGCCCAGGTACCCCACAGGCTCCGTTAACGGTCGAGCATCTTTTTCACCCCCTCGATCACTCATCCCTCGGCACCGGTCGCTTCACGCTTTGGAATTGGGGTTATGACCTATCTTGCTTTACGTGGTGACCGCGGCCCAGATCATCACAATCATCCTCCTTTACCAGGGCTTTGGACCTGAAGCTCTGGTTCTAAATAGTTCCAGGTACGTATGTTATTACAGACATGCTATTATTGAGATCCGTCATTAGCTAGCGAAGTTAAATTCTTACCCTCTTTTTTACAATGGAGAAGACCTTAACGTCCTAGCCCAGTACACGTGCTATTGGTAGGTGTCCAAGCTACCGCACGGGGAGCACTGGGGGCGTGTCGGGCTCGAATGGTGACGCTGCCATTAATACCCACTAAACTCCATTGGGCTCCGCCATCGTTCCTCCCAGGAACTACCTCTCGGTATTACTTCTGGGGGGATGGCTATACTTAATATACTCAATCACTCTCATTCACGCGTTCATACGTCCTGTATGAGGCTTACTTGGGTACTCTCTCTATCGCACTTTAATTCACTCTCAAACACTCCACATGAGACTGACTTTTGTGCTCACCTTTTTCGTTCCTTGCGAGGCTGACTTGTGTGCTCACCTTACTCATGCCTTGCTAGGCTTACTTTTGTGCTCGTCCTACCCATACCATGTGAGGCTGACTTGGGTGCTCACCCTATCACCTGGTTCACTCTCAATCGTGCCACTCTATTGTACCTCTGTCGCTCCCACTGGCATCCCATGTGGGACATTTTTCTTAGGCCCCACTTCTGACATACCATGCGAGGCTGACTTGTGTGCTCACCTTATTCATTCCTTGCTAGACTTACTTTTGTGCTAGCCTCTACCATACCATGTGAGACTGACTTGGATGCTCACCCTTTCACTCCTCTGCCACACCATGAGGCATCGATAGCTAAGTCCCAACATACTACGCTACGACCCTCCCGTCTTGGCATGAGGCAGTCCACTTATATGCCTATACACTCACTCTTCTGTCTTGTTTTTGGGTGGCTGGGTTTACCCCTTACGCGGTTGCCAGTCGCTGCGCCAAACCTGCCTCAGCTTGAACAGACCATTCACTCCCTTTTTGCGCTTGGCCTTTTCCGCTCCAACTAACCAATCACTAGTTAGCCGTGCCCGTCGCCTGTTGCTCGGTTCGCCAGATTAATTGTTCTTACCCTCTTTTTTTTTTTTTTTTTTTACAATGGAGAAGACCTTTATGTCCTAGCCCAGTACACGTGCTAACGGTAGGGTCCAATCTACCACACGGGGTGCACTGGGGGCGTGTCGGACTCGAATGGTGACCAGCCATTAATACCGACTAAACTCCATTGGGCTCCGCCATCATTCCTCCCAGGAACTACCTCTCGGTATTACTTCTGGGGGGATGGCTGTACTAAATGTACTCATTCACTCTCACTCACGCGATCATACATCCTGTATGAGGCTTACTTGGGTGCTCTCTCAATCACACTTTGATTCACTCTCAAACACTCCCACATGAGGCTGACTTTTGTGCTCACTTTTTACGTTCCATGCGAGGCTGACTTGTGTGCTCACCTTACTCATTCCTTGCTAGGCTTACTTTTGTGCTCGCCCTACCCATCCATGTGAGGCTGACTTGGGTGCTCACCCTATCACCTGATTCACTCTCAATCGTGCCACTCTATTGTACCTTTGTCACTCCCTCTGGCATCCCATGTGGGACATTTTTCTTAGGCCCCACTTCTGACATACCATGCGAGGCTGACTTTTGTGCTCACCTTTTTCATTCCTTGCTAGGCTGACTTTTGTGCTAGCCTCTACCAACCTGTGAGGCTGACTTTTATGCTCACCCTTAACATGCAATGTGAGACTGACTTGGATGCTCACCCTTTCACTCCTCTGCCACGCCATGAGGCATCGATAGCTTAGTTCCAACATACTACGCTACGACCCTCCCGTCTTGGCATGAGGCAGTCCACTTATACGCCTATACACTCACTCTTCTGTCTTGCTTCGGGGTGGCTGGGTTTACCCCTTACGCGGTTGCCATTCGCTGCGCCAACCTACCTCGGCATGAACAGACCATTCACTCTCTTATTTTGCGCTTGGCTTTTTTTGCTCCAGCTAACCAATCACTAGTTAGCCGTGCCCGCCGTCTGTTGCTCGGTTCGCCAGATTACCTGTAGCCTACTGGCAATCTGGATGGTAGCAGCGGAGACTGCGTTCCACTTCTCCACCGTTTGACACATCCGCTGAATAAGGGTATCCGGGGTTGTGTCCCAGCCACAGACGTCAAGCATTGCTCTTCTTTCGACGTCGAACCGATGACATACGAACAGTATGTGTTCGGCAGTTTCATCTACACCTGGGCAGTCCGGGCAGACTGGGACCTTCGCGTGCCCGAACCTGTGGAGGTACTGACGGAAACAGCCATGGCCTGACAGGAATTGTGTCAGGTGGAAGTGAACTTCCCCATGGGGTCTTCCCACCCAGCTCGATATGCTAGGTATCAGCCGGTGGGTCCACCTACCTTTCGAGGAGTTGTCCCACTCACGCTGCCATCTGGCGACTGAGGTCACCCTGGTGCGCTCGCGGGCTCCCCTATTTCCACGTAGCTCAAAGCACTCCTCATCTTCCCGAATGACCAGCCCGACTGGCATCATGCTCGCTATCACGCAGGATGCATCGTGTGATACCGTGCGGTAGGCGGATATCACTCTGAGGCACATCACGCGGTAGGTGCTCTCCAGTTTCTGTAGGTAACTGGTTACCCTCAGTGCTCTTGACCATGACGGGCCGCCGTACCTGAGGATAGATACGGCAACGCCTGCCAGTAACCTACGTCTACTGGCGCACACCTTTGAGCTGTTGGACATCATTCTCGATAGTGCCGCAACAGCTGTCGACGCTCTCTTGCACGTATAGTCGACATGGCTGCCGAAGGTCAGCTTGTCGTCTATAATGACTCCGAGAGACTTCAGACTTCGCTGTGAAGTGATCGCGACTTCTCCCACATGGATAACTGCATGTTGTGCCGACTTGCGGTTGTTGACGATAACTACCTCCGTCTTATGATGAGCGAGCTCCAGGCCTCTCGCGCTCATCCATTCCTCCACCGTGCTAATCGCGTGTTCTGCGGTTAGTTCTACCTCAGGAATTGACTCCCCGTAGACCTCCAAGGTTACGTCTTGACCCCAGAAGGGAACTTCAGTCTCAGAACCCCGTCGTACATGAGGTTCCATAGCACCGGGCCTAGGATCGAGCCCTGCGGGACTCCGGCGGTAATCGGAACCCTTTTCTGACCGGCATCGGTCTCATATATCAGTTCGCGGTTTTGGAAGTAACTTTCCAGGATCCGGTACAGACCCACCGGTAGGCTAAGCCGGTGTAACGAGAGCGCGATGGCATCCCAGCTTGCGCTGTTAAATGCGTTCTTCACGTCAAGTGTCACTAACGCACAGTATCGAATACCTCGCCTTTTTCGTTGGATCGCTATCTCGGCAGTATTTATCACTGAGTTGAGAGCGTCCACTGTGGACTTACCCTTCCGAAAGCCAAACTGGTTGCTTGACAGACCGTCCGTACCTTCCGCGTACGGGGTGAGCCTGTTGAGGATGACCCTCTCAAGCAGTTTGCCAGTCGTGTCTATCAGACAGATTGGTCTGTACGCCGATGGGTCGCCTGGCCTGTTCTTACCCTCTGCATCGCCACATCAGTACACCAGCATCGCGAAAAGTCAAGATCACTGCTCAACTATTCTTCGAGAAACATTTCAAAATAGGTCACTAGTCAATCAATGATAAATGACCTCATATTGAAAATAATGTTTGTGTTTTTACAAAACTAGTTCACGCAAAAAAGATGACATTATACTTAGATGTTTAGTAGGTGGTTATGTCTGAATATGTTTAATATTTTTATGATTCTAGTTCATAACTTGATGATACAGTGATTTGTATTAACTTTATTGACTAAAAAAGTCAAGAATTGAACGATGTGCAACGATTTTCGTAAATTCTCGTCGTGATGTTTTATGATTTATGATGATGATTGATTGAGCTTACCGTCGGATTTTTTACAGAGTCGCGTGTCTTATAGTTTTCTTAATTATTTCACGGACATGAATTTTGGCTAGGTAATGTATTTTTGGTGCTCAGCGCAATTTCATTTAATTCCGAACATTATACTAAATCCTAACAAAAGAATAGCATGGTTACAGGTCCTAGTAGTTTCCTTGTATCTAATGCTCACGCCTTTGAGACTGGTTGCTAGCAGTTGTACACAATAGCTTACACAAAAATTTCAAAACCAAAGAGCAGAACGAATAATCCATGAATGATAGTCTGAGTTCCATGTAATTGTTTACGTAAGTATATTAAGACAATGTGGAAAATTAATTACTTCATGAACTATATCATGAACAGTTTCACGAGCTCGACTGGTGAATCGTGTCTAGTATATTTGGAATCAAGAATCTGTTAAAAATCGATCAATAATACACTACGTTCCAGTGAAATTGACTACGTGCAAAGATTAAGATCAGGCACATAATCGTAAATTTCATTAACTATATCTTGAATGTGGAAGTGTTTTTTTTTTGAATTTGTGGACCATTCCACGCGCACGAATGGTGAATTGTAACTAATATGCTTGCAATCATCACCAGTTGACGAAGCAAGAATGGAGCCATCATTATATTCCAAGTGTCGTGTAATGATTTTCGAGAAAATATCAAGACTTTGTTAATTTTGTGATCTAATTCACAACCACTAATTCCAAATAAAGATCAATATGTGATAAATGATGAATCAGTTAATGTCGTATATTCGGATCATACACAATGTTCCTAGATTTGTGGATAAAATTAAGATTCAACGATTTTCGAGTTCGCGACTTATCGGCGTGAGAAAAAGGCTTCGGCGGCGCGCCGCCGGTCTACCTTCCGGCGTCGGCGCTTGTCAAAATTTACCAGCGGCGGCGGCGTGGCGTGGTGGCGCACAGGTCTACCTGATTGGACGATCGCAGGCGTATGCATGAGGGGTTTATCGCGAAGGGTCTTCAAAGTTCATCTGGTATTTGGTACCTTCGGCAGTCCTGGTATGGGTTGATTTGATTGATTTGATTGATTTGATTGATTTGATTGATTTGATTGATTTGATTGATTTGATTGATTTGATTGATTTGATTGATTTGATTGATTTGATTGATTTGATTGATTTGATTGATTTGATTGATTTGATTGATTTGATTGATTTGATTGATTTGATTGATTTGATTGATTTGATTGATTTGATTGATTTGATTGATTTGATTGATTTGATTGATTTGATTGATTTGATTGATTTGATTGATTTGATTGATTTGATTGATTTGATTGATTTGATTGATTTGATTGATTTGATTGATTTGATTGATTTGATTGATTTGATTGATTTGATTGATTTGATTGATTTGATTGATTTGATTGATTTGATTGATTTGATTGATTTGATTGATTTGATTGATTTGATTGATTTGATTGATTTGATTGATTTGATTGATTTGATTGATTTGATTGATTTGATTGATTTGATTGATTTGATTGATTTGATTGATTTGATTGATTTGATTGATTTGATTGATTTGATTGATTTGATTGATTTGATTGATTTGATTGATTTGATTGATTTGATTGATTTGATTGATTTGATTGATTTGATTGATTTGATTGATTTGATTGATTTGATTGATTTGATTGATTTGATTGATTTGATTGATTTGATTGATTTGATTGATTTGATTGATTTGATTGATTTGATTGATTTGATTGATTTGATTGATTTGATTGATTTGATTGATTTGATTGATTTGATTGATTTGATTGATTTGATTGATTTGATTGATTTGATTGATTTGATTGATTCGATTGATTCGATTGATTTGATTGATTTGATTGATTTGATTGATTTGATTGATTTGATTGATTTGATTGATTTGATTGATTTGATTGATTTGATTGATTTGATTGATTTGATTGATTTGATTGATTTGATTGATTTGATTGATTTGATTGATTTGATTGATTTGATTGATTTGATTGATTTGATTGATTTGATTGATTTGATTGATTTGATTGATTTGATTGATTTGATTGATTTGATTGATTTGATTGATTTGATTGATTTGATTGATTTGATTGATTTGATTGATTTGATTGATTTGATTGATTTGATTGATTTGATTGATTTGATTGATTTGATTGATTTGATTGATTTGATTGATTTGATTGATTTGATTGATTTGATTGATTTGATTGATTTGATTGATTTGATTGATTTGATTGATTTGATTGATTTGATTGATTTGATTGATTTGATTGATTTGATTGATTTGATTGATTTGATTGATTTGATTGATTTGATTGATTTGATTGATTTGATTGATTTGATTGATTTGATTGATTTGATTGATTTGATTGATTTGATTGATTTGATTGATTTGATTGATTTGATTGATTTGATTGATTTGATTGATTTGATTGATTTGATTGATTTGATTGATTTGATTGATTTGATTGATTTGATTGATTTGATTGATTTGATTGATTTGATTGATTTGATTGATTTGATTGATTTGATTGATTTGATTGATTTGATTGATTTGATTGATTTGATTGATTTGATTGATTTGATTGATTTGATTGATTTGATTGATTTGATTGATTTGATTGATTTGATTGATTTGATTGATTTGATTGATTTGATTGATTTGATTGATTTGATTGATTTGATTGATTTGATTGATTTGATTGATTTGATTGATTTGATTGATTTGATTGATTTGATTGATTTGATTGATTTGATTGATTTGATTGATTTGATTGATTTGATTGATTTGATTGATTTGATTGATTTGATTGATTTGATTGATTTGATTGATTTGATTGATTTGATTGATTTGATTGATTTGATTGATTTGATTGATTTGATTGATTTGATTGATTTGATTGATTTGATTGATTTGATTGATTTGATTGATTTGATTGATTTGATTGATTTGATTGATTTGATTGATTTGATTGATTTGATTGATTTGATTGATTTGATTGATTTGATTGATTTGATTGATTTGATTGATTTGATTGATTTGATTGATTTGATTGATTTGATTGATTTGATTGATTTGATTGATTTGATTGATTTGATTGATTTGATTGATTTGATTGATTTGATTGATTTGATTGATTTGATTGATTTGATTGATTTGATTGATTTGATTGATTTGATTGATTTGATTGATTTGATTGATTTGATTGATTTGATTGATTTGATTGATTTGATTGATTTGATTGATTTGATTGATTTGATTGATTTGATTGATTTGATTGATTTGATTGATTTGATTGATTTGATTGATTTGATTGATTTGATTGATTTGATTGATTTGATTGATTTGATTGATTTGATTGATTTGATTGATTTGATTGATTTGATTGATTTGATTGATTTGATTGATTTGATTGATTTGATTGATTTGATTGATTTGATTGATTTGATTGATTTGATTGATTTGATTGATTTGATTGATTTGATTGATTTGATTGATTTGATTGATTTGATTGATTTGATTGATTTGATTGATTTGATTGATTTGATTGATTTGATTGATTTGATTGATTTGATTGATTTGATTGATTTGATTGATTTGATTGATTTGATTGATTTGATTGATTTGATTGATTTGATTGATTTGATTGATTTGATTGATTTGATTGATTTGATTGATTTGATTGATTTGATTGATTTGATTGATTTGATTGATTTGATTGATTTGATTGATTTGATTGATTTGATTGATTTGATTGATTTGATTGATTTGATTGATTTGATTGATTTGATTGATTTGATTGATTTGATTGATTTGATTGATTTGATTGGTTTGATTGATTTGATTGATTTGATTGATTTGATTGATTTGATTGATTTGATTGATTTGATTGATTTGATTGATTTGATTGATTTGATTGATTTGATTGATTTGATTGATTTGATTGATTTGATTGATTTGATTGATTTGATTGATTTGATTGATTTGATTGATTTGATTGATTTGATTGATTTGATTGATTTGATTGATTTGATTGATTTGATTGATTTGATTGATTTGATTGATTTGATTGATTTGATTGATTTGATTGATTTGATTGATTTGATTGATTTGATTGATTTGATTGATTTGATTGATTTGATTGATTTGATTGATTTGATTGATTTGATTGATTTGATTGATTTGATTGATTTGATTGATTTGATTGATTTGATTGATTTGATTGATTTGATTGATTTGATTGATTTGATTGATTTGATTGATTTGATTGATTTGATTGATTTGATTGATTTGATTGATTTGATTGATTTGATTGATTTGATTGATTTGATTGATTTGATTGATTTGATTGATTTGATTGATTTGATTGATTTGATTGATTTGATTGATTTGATTGATTTGATTGATTTGATTGATTTGATTGATTTGATTGATTTGATTGATTTGATTGATTTGATTGATTTGATTGATTTGATTGATTTGATTGATTTGATTGATTTGATTGATTTGATTGATTTGATTGATTTGATTGATTTGATTGATTTGATTGATTTGATTGATTTGA